>NC_138508.1:26164733-26564894 GCF_964252035.2 Podarcis erhardii
AACAATGAGAGAAGTGAATGGAAGGTGATGCTGCAGCTGATGGAGAGTTGATACAGGGTCAGTGGTAGGCATAACCAAAGCATAAAGGGGATGGAATTTGCAGCACTGCAGGTTTGTATAATATGTTCTCTCACTCTCTTATGCTACCCTATCTCTCCCCCCACCCCACCCTACCCCACACACCCCATATCTGTATGTATAATTGGGCTAAGGGTGCATGCAATCTATGGGCCTTAAAGGATTATCCTAGCATTTAATTCTGTAGTGTTATCACACTGTTAGCTGCCCTGGCTCACATGACTGCATTTCTGGCATAACATTCATTAGCTAATCAACTTAATGCAGTGGAATTACCCAACTTACATGCTGAAGAAAGCAGGAGCCTATTTCACTCAAATGGGGCTCTTCTTTGTTGTATTGCCTCTCTAGATCCTTCAAGAACTTTCTTTGGAATTTGTAAATGTCTTCAATATTTCCAAATATGGTGCTCAGCTGGGCCCCAGTGAACATTCCTGTATGTTTCCGACACTGCCGAATGTACCCCTGGAAATGACAGAGCAGGATTCTTTGGTTTGTCAAAGATGAAGAGATTGAAAATAAAATGTTGCATCAAATAATCAAGCTCAGTAGTCAAGAAAGGAAAGCTTCATCTTAAGACTTCCTTGTCCCTCCCTTGCAACCCTTATTCATGAGGAGCAATAACCCAAACCCAAGCTGCATGGTCTGAATTCCTGTACACAGTAGAACCAATCTGACAGTAAGACCAGAGCACCCGCTCACAGAGAAATCCTATAGATAAGCCATAATTTTGCCATTCAGCCAAAGCAAATAACAAGTGCCCCAAGAAAGCAGCTAAACAACTAACAACACCCAGCTGCCAGGGAGCTGCACAAAGTTTCCCAGGCCAAGAAAGTGAAGTACTGCAGCAACCCAAGAAATGCAGCATATGCCCACCTTAAGTTTTCTGAAGACAAAGTTCGGCACCATAGCCCAGAGGTAGAGCGTCTGCTTTGCAGAAAGGGTTAGGAAAGTTCCCTGCCTGAATCCCTGGATATCCGCTGCTAGTCAGAACAGACAATACTGAGCTAGATGGACCAGGAGCCTAGCATGCTATGGTCCCCAATAAACACAGCTGTTTCCTCCCCCCCAAAGCAACTCCTCTCCAGCATTTTGCAGCTTACTTCACAGATGTCCTTGAGATGTTTGATATAGATCCGCTCCGTGTTCATTATTTCCTGAATCACGTTTGTTCTCATCTGATCCTTGTTTTCAGCAATTTTTTGGCGGTGCTTCACAGGGTCTGCATTGGGTTCTTCGTCTTGGAGGCCGCCACCGTTTTCTGCAAGTTCTTCCTGGTTGACCCGCAGCTGGAAACATAAGAAAGGAGAAAGCAACTGAGATGAGGAAGCACAGCTGAGTTGAAGAGCCCTCCAGAAGGTTATGGGACCTCCAGAACAGATGCGGTGGAGCGGGGTGGGCACCAAGCCCTCCTGGCACAACCCTGGAGATAATCCTTTGTGCCTATGCTACCTAGTATGGCTCAAAGCTCCATACAGTTGGAGAGGGACCACAGTTCAGTGGTAGAGTCCATGCTTTGCATGAAGAAGGTCCCAGGCAGACTCCCTGGAATTCTGCTTTTAAAAAGCGAGCAGGTGATGAAAAGTATTCTGGAGATCCTGGAGAGCAACCATTGCCTCTCAGGTGAGACAATATCAGGCTAGATGGGCAAATAATCTGATTTGGCACAAGGCAGCCTCCTTATATTCTGCGGAAAAGCCCCACTGAAATTAGCTGGGATTTCTCAGCATTTAGCTTACCCATATTATGTAGTCAAGCGAGTCCTAAGAACCAACTTAGAAGAGAGTCTTATGCAACACAGATTAACTTGGTGAGTTACCGTTTACAAGCCTGGCTCTGCTCAGCTTGGTGTAGTTATTATTACAGTGAACAGGGTTCCCTGAGAAGAATTTCATCATTTAAACCAGTGGCGGAAATGAGGCCCTCCAGATGTTCCTGGACTATAAGTTCCTGATCCTTGGCCATGCTGGCTGAGGATGATGAGAGTTGGAGTCCTACCACATCTGGAGGGCCACATGTTCCCCCTCCCTGATGTAAGCTCTGGACAAGGAAGTCCTTTCTTTTAGGTGCAGCACACTCCTCTTACAGCAAATGCATCGGACTGGACTTTCTCCAATGTAATAGGAGGAAAAATAGGTAGAGGTTTTAAATCACTGCCATCTAAAAACGAGCATTAAGAGATTGCGTGGGAATGGGCAGTATCAAACAAATGATCCAAAGAGCGGTTTCCAATTAATATCAACCTATCATTTATAGAAAGCCCTTTCAACCTTTGTGCCGACTCTGTTGGTCTTTACAATAGGCTTTTTAAAGTGATACATTATTTATGCCTTAAGTTAAAAAAGAAATAGCCCCAAGAATAGGAAGCGTGGAATGCTGAGTGGCTGCGTATTGAGCTGGCACAGAAGAAACTGTGCTGCCCGTTTCAAAAGATTGCTGTGGGGGAAGACAGGAGTTTGTTTCGGCCTTTGTCTGATTGAAAACATGGTTAACTCTTACTGCAGTTGTTGTAAGAAGAGGGTGATGTACTCAGGGGACCTCAAGACTGCAGTGTGTGCAAACATGTGACACTTTGTGGATTTGAACCACATAGTTGTTAATGCATAGAGCCTGGCGTGTGTTTCTCACACTGGCAAAAATTGGGCAATTCAGTAAAGGTTTTTTACAGGCCGCATGGAGGAAGGGCGATACCAGTCTGAAACTACTGACTCATGACCCTTTCTTCTTCTTTTACCCATTTATATCGTTACAGAAACAGAAGTACGATGCAGACTCACACATCTCAATGCCAGACATGAAGCCTGATCCCATGCTGCCTTCTGGGAATTTGGAGCACGGTGTCATCAATGTGTGGATAACACTCAGCTCCCTCTCAGTTCATCTGAATCATGAGAGGCAGTTCAGGTGCTGAACGAGGGTCTGGAGGCAGCAATGGGCAGGATGAAGGCCAATGAACTAAGCAAAATCCTGACAAGACCGGGTCCAGTGGGTCAATGGTGCTTAGGATTCAGGAACTGGGACGTTGGGCCTGTTCTAGACAGGGTAACACTTCCCCTGAGAGAGCAAGTACCTTGCTTAGGAGTAATCCTTAATTCTATGCTGTTTCTAGAGGCTCAGGTGGCCTTACTTTTAATTGAAACTGAATATGTATGTTGCATTTCATTGTAGCAAAGAACACATGACCTGAAAAGTGGAATATAAATCTCTTCTTAAAACAGGAATCAGATTCCTATATTCTTATAATCGCTTTTAAGGACAGAGAAATAAAATGCTCTATGTGAATTTCTTCCTCCAGCTTTTGCTGGATTCACTGAGTTGATTCCTTCTCCTCCACAAAATACTTGGTTGTGGGTACAAACAACAATGGCAACTAAAGGATAGGTAAAGGTAAAAAGGGACCCCTGACCATTAAGTCCAGTCATGGCCGACTCTGGGGTTGGGGCGCTCATCTCGCTTTATTGGCCGAGGGAGATGGCGTACAGCTTCCGGATCATGTGGCCAGCATGACTTAGCCACTTCTGGCGAACCAGAGCAGCACACGGAAACGCCGTTTACCTTCCCGCTGGAGCGGTAACTATTTATCTACTTTATCTACTTGCACTACTTGAAGTGCTTTCGAACTGCTAGGTTGTCAGGAGCAGGGACTGAGCAACGGGAGCTCACCCCGTAGCGGGGATTTGAACTGCCGACCTTCTGATCGGCAAGTCCTAGGCTCTGTGGTTTAACCTACAGCGCCACCCGCATCCCTAAACTAAAGGATAGCCTACTATAAAAAATGAGCCCTTCAGATAATGCATCTGCTGGGTCCCCCTGTAGTCACAGTGCGGTTTGTATAGCAAAAGCAATGACTGTAACCTGCAAGAAAAAGGAAGGAGAGGAGGAGGACATTCTGGACAGCAGTGAGTCTAACAGTTTGACGTAGATGAAGCCGGAAAATTAGGACTGAAAATAATCACTGCAATCTATGTGTTGCAGTGGGAAAGGAAGTACTAGTAAACTTGAGCAATGCATCAGCCGCCCAAGACCACAATATTGCGTAAAGAGGTGGTTCAGTAGTTTCCGGAAGGAAAATAAAATAACTTGAGTTCTCGCTTCACTCACCCTGACGAAGCTTGCCGGAAACCAGGCTTCCTTCTCCTCATTTCTGCCCCACCACCAATCCTTGTTGGAAGCCTCAAGAACTTGGATGACGTCCCCAGCTTTGAAGGCCAATTCCTGGTCGTCCATGGTCACGTGATCCCAGAGTGCCTCTGCATAGACCATGCTCCCATCGCTTATCAGCTGAAACAGAAATGTTTTGTGAAGGGCAAGGTTTCTGTAGGGATGGCCAAAGACAAATGCTTTAAGTAACTATGTGTAGATGCAAGAAGCACCTGCAGCAACAGAGATATCAAGCCACTTTTCTGAAGCTTCTAGGTATTATCCATGGAGATGGTCAAAATGGTGAAAGATAAACAGTTTGTAATTTGGAAGTTCTCCAAAAAGAAGAGGAGCTGATTATGGGCCCACAGATCTGATTCTTTGTCCAAGAAACTCAAAACAGTGGACCTTCGGGGGGAAATCGTGCACCAAAGTCATCGCCTCATTTACCTCATTAATGGCTAGCTGCTCCCCTCCGGGCTGCAAGTACCTAGGGCTGGCTTGGCAGAGGTCCTCATAGCTGTAATCCTCCTCGCTGCCATTATCATCCACTAAGGCAGAAGATTCAGTACCTCCATCAGTAGCACCTGGCAGGGACAGTGAAATATTGATAAATTATGTACAGTCAAAGCCCATCTCTGTGACTTTTTAAATTAAAAACATTCATACTAATAAAAAGACATGGAACCTGATTTACAACTTCTCACATCCACTTGAATAAACCATAAAGTATCTGTCTGAAGGGAAATGTTAGAGCAGAGAAAAATCTGAACATATGGTAAGAGAAAATCCACGTATTATACAGAGCCAATGAGGCTTGCAGTTGAAAGTCTGGAGTGCTCCTTGTTTAGTGTTCCAGCAAGCCATGCCTTCTGTCATGATACTCCATTCCATTCCATTCCACTTCCCTGTCCATTTTCCATTCCACTTCCCTGTCCATTTTCCAGTCCTCTCTCCAAACAGCTGGTCAAAATCCCATGGCTACTGGGCATACTTAGTCCTCATTGTGCTGTTTCTGAAGCCCCCTTCCCCCTGACTTAGGGTCATGTTCTCCCCCACCAACCTAAATATTTTTGTACTTCTGCAAACCTTTGGAAGCCACAATTTTTTCCCTCCTAAACAGAAGTGGGTCTCTGTTTAATTTGTGTATTTAAAGCTTTTGTGGATGACTTTTCTACCCAACACAGCATGGAACATTTAGAATGGGTGAAAACCATTATAGCCTATGTTTTATCAAACGCAATGTCTGACATCAAATGTAATTGACCTGTAGATAGGACTCTGAAAACAATGTTGTTATATTTATCTTTGTTATCCATGAAAACCATTCAAGAAAAACAATGAAATATATATGTATTCCACCTAAAAGCCAACTACAGCTAAAACAATCCATTATCAAAAGCAGCCATGGCATTATATGAAGAAGCCAACACTAATGAAACCTCAAAACTAACACCCTTCCAGGGTAATTAGTGACAGACACCTGCCCATGCAGGAAGTTGGGAAGATAATATGCTTCGAAACAGACCATTGCCATAGTGCTGTGGTAGAGAAGGTAGAACTTGTTTATTTTCATTTATTATTATATTTATATCCCACCTCCTCCAAGGAGCTTAAGGTGGTGATAACTTGGTTCTCCCCGTCCCTATTTTTTCCTCACAACAACATTGTGATGTAGGTTAGGCTGAGAGACATAACTGCCCAAGGTCAACGCTGAGCTCCGTGGCTAAATGGGGAATTAAACCCTGTCCTCCCAGGTCCTAGTTCAACACTCTAACCACTACACCACACTTGCTTTTGCAGGACCAACAGAGCTGTACAGAGGTGTAAGCACTGTAAAGGCTTCCAGCTGGGAAAGGGTGGTGGTTAACCAAACTGTAGAAATACATAGACGTACCAAGCAGAGATATGGATATGGGTGACTGCAAGTAGCTTAGAGAACTCTTACTCTTTTCCTCAAGGGATGGAGGAATGTGACTTTTTAAATCACATTATCATACTACAGTGGAATCTTGGGTTGCAGACGTAATCCGTGATGGAGGCACGTCCACAACCTGCAGCATTCGTAACCTGCAGCACCATGTCTGCGCACGCGTGTGATGCGATTTGGTGCTTCTGAGCATGTGCAAGCGGCGAAACCCAGAGGTAACCCTTTCCGGTACTTCCGGGTTTCCCGCGGTCTGCAACCTGAAAATACGTAACCCAAAGTGTTTGTAACCCGAGGTACCACTGTATATAGGATTTTGGTAATCCCAATAAGAAGAGTTCTTGCCTTCTACTAGCAGTGTCCTCCATATGCTTGGACTACAACTTCCACTGTCCCTGACCACTGGCTGTTCTGGGGCTAATGGGAGTTGTAGTCCACAACATCTGGAGGCTGGCAAAGTCTGGTGTAGAGGCAAAACCACACCAAACCAAAGAAGAGCTTAGTACCGACTATGTTAGAGTGGCAGTTATATGGGTATGCCAAAAAGTTGGCCACTAGGTTCTCATGATGACACAGCATTAGAATAAAGGGTGTTCTATGCACCCATATTATCCACGTCCTGGTTTTAGAACTTGACAAATTCGAACTTTTTCAAGGCTTTGCCTTTTTTTAAAAAAAGGGAGACCTAATTTTTCAGATTAAACAGTGAGCTGATTTACCTTCTAGACCTCATTGCTTATGAAGGCAAGTCTGTCTATTCTGATCAACACTATTTCTTAATTTCAAACTTTATTTAAAATGCACTATCTAAATCTCCAACTATATCATAACAGTATTGCTAAATTTCCCTTTTAGGAAATACAGTATTCCCAAAATACAGTATTGCAAACATAAATGAAGGTTGAACAACTTATACAAGAATGCACATTTTTACAATGCAATTTTTACAATGTTTTTACAAAACCACTCTCATAGATATCTGTAAAGAACACACAGCCTAAGGCTGCATTTGGAAAGCTTCATCCCCCACTCTTAATTTTTAAAAGCCACAGTAAATTGTGAATACTTATATGCAGATATTTTAAAAGGAAGCACCTATTAAAAACAACCAACGGGGAGTTGAGTCTTCCTTTGCAATATGTAAGCTTGGATTCTGTATAGCTAGTTTTTCATTTCTTGTTCTTTGTAGCCATTTCTCTATTGTTTACTGCCTGGAGTAAGCAATGCAGACATGAATGAGCAATTCTTATCTCTCTAATGGAATGTCAAAAATCCAAAAGTCGATGTAGTACTTAATCTTATTCTTCCTGTGCTGGTTCAACTGCTAGTCTTGCTAGTATAAGCATTATTTTAAAACCAAGTCAAGCCCCATGATTATAACAGTTTAAAGCATAAAATGCCATAGAAAATAAATGCAGCTTATCTCCTACTCAAACATACCTATCTGAAGGCTTTCCAGGCTCCAAAATCGGGCCATTTCCCCTCTGGCTACCATCCTGCCATCCAAAAAATAAAAAAAGACCATACACAATGCACAGCTTGGTTTTTAATATGTAAGGCTTAGTCCTTTAAAAAAATAATCACGGAGGACCAGGGAGAGGCTGCAATCGACTGGAAATGCAGAAACAGCTTATTCATCGCTTTGAGCTTCTGTTTCTGCAGTTCAGGACAGAGAGCTACTTGGAAACTGACAGCTCACTCCCTGTTCAGTGTAGCTGTGAGTTTGTTGGCATCATGGGTACCCTTAGGGAGGAAGTTATAAAAAAGAAACACCTGCCCCAGCGGACACACAGCTCTCATGCACATACTGCATGCACAGCCAGCTCAGGACTTAAGTGCCTATAGTGCAGATTTATTCTTGTTATTCTCAATTAGGCTTCTGCTCTGCATTCAAATCTATCCCTCCTGCTGCTTCGTTTGTTTTTTTAACTCCAAGGTTCCTTTGCAAATTGCTGGAGTCTTCTCCCTCCCCCCCCCCCCCACTACTTGTAAAAATAAATAAAATAAAATGCATCCCTTGGTGGAAATCGTGCAGCCAGAACATTATGTCAGAATGTAAATGGCAAATGCTAAATTCGCAGGTACTCCCTGTAGGTGGTTATATGGCACTGTGCTTACTCTGTTTGCATGCTCTCTCTCAAGACTGGCCATCAAGAACCAGGCTCCCTTTCCTCTTGCTTCCTTGGGATGCCTGACAAGCTGAGTGCTGTGGGTCAAGGGTGTCATCAAATCTGCAGTGCCAGCTGGCCTGAATACTATCAGCTGACCACACAGGCCAAACCTTCTCCAGTTTTTAAAGGCCTTTCCTCTGAGCTTTGTTCTCAATCATTTTCTGCTTACTCTCCTGCTCCCTTTTCTGATCCACTGTTTCAATATTCGAGGTTGCTTCCTTATATTGTGGCCTAAGTACAGCAGCTAGAAATGTACCCGGGAGAAGGCACCTCCCAAGTAGGTCTCCTGGTTAGTCTCCAGGTAGGTCTAGTCAGAGCCAGGCCCAGGAGCTAGAGCTATAATCCAACACGAGCTTAGACCAGATGCTGCAAGCATAGCTACCCCACAAAAGAGAGATACACCAATTGGGAGGCAGCTTTTGTACCAGCAAAGGTCTCTTCCACCCACCCAGATTATAGACAGATTCTCTGATAATAGTGTAGTCAGGTCATTTTATTTATCTTTATTTAACAAGATGTATATACCACTTTTCAAAAAAAACCTATGCTGTTTAGATAAAATAGTATAAAATATTCATTAAAGATAGTGATAAAAACATATATTTAAAAGAGCAGTCATTCATTCTCTCTCTCTCTCTCTCTCTCTCACACACACACACACACACACTCAACAGTTAAATATACTTAATGACATGTCTGAATAGGCTAGCTTAAACTTTTAGTAGTTGTCCAAAACAGTACAATGAAGGCGCCTAATAAGCCACACTACAATAGGCAGCTCGATGGAAATGTCAGAAAAAGAACAATTAAACAGCACAGAATGGGAGCATATAAAGTAGCCGCTAACACAGCAGCATATAATATAGTTGGAGCTAAGAAAAATTCAAGAGCTGAATAACAGCTTCAAGGGAGTTTAAAATGTTGGGCGGAAAGTGTTTGCACCAAAATCATTTAAGTAAGCACCAGGCAAGCACCCTTAGGGAGAGACTCCGAAGGCAAGGAACTACAAGGAGTAGGCCTCTTTCCACCTTGGCTTACTTCAGATAATGTTCATCATTCATCTTATTAAAAAAACTTCCCCCTTAAATCAGTTACATAACTGCTGTTGGGAGAGGGGTGGGGTAAAGAGAGTTGCATGGCTCCAAGAAGCAACCGCAAGAACTGAACTGCTAAATGAGCCTTGCTGGTTCTTCTGAAAGGAGGAGCTGAGGTTTTCTCAGTTCCAGCTTGAGGGGTGCCAAAAGCCTACGAAACCAATTTAAGCACAGACTACAGCAGGGCAGGTGGGAAACGTGCATATGCTGCGGACAAGTAGTGCTATAACAAAACCACCGCAACCACTTCGAAAATGTTACATCTGCATACACCAGCAAGCACAGGAACTATTTCTGCATCCTGTTGACTTACATCTTAGCTACAGCATGGCTGTTCTGTGGCATACAAGAGATGGGGTGGCAGGGAAAGAGATAGGACTCTCTCTATACCAGCCCCAGAGCTGAAATGTCAGCTTTCACACAGCTGAGTCAAGCAGACCTCAATGCATCAGAATGTGGCACATTTCTGTAAAGAGCTGTTCCTCAGCATGGGGAACAGCAACACCAGGGCAATATGCAGGGTCTTGACTTGTATCTTTCCAGTGCTTGTACTGTGCCCATCCGGCATAGGTAAAGGTAAAGGTACCCCTGCCCGTTCGGGCCAGTCTTGCCAGACTCTAGGGTTGTGTGCTCATCTCTCTCTATAGGCCGGGAGCCAGCGCTGTCCGCAGACACTTCCGGGTCACGTGGCCAGCGTGACAAGCTGCATCTGGCGAGCCAGCGCAGAACACGGAACGCCGTTTATCTTCCCGCTGGTAAGCGGTCCCTATTTATCTACTTGCACCTGGAGGTGCTTTCAAACTGCTAGGTTGGCAGGTGCTGGGACCGAACGACGGGAGCACACCCCGCCGCGGGGATTCGAGCCGCCGACCATGCGATTGGCAAGTCCTAGGCGCTGAGGTTTTACCCACAGTGCCACCCGCGTCCCTTCATAAAAACCTCAGAATGAAGAAGAGCCATAGTTCATCCTGTTTTCCAAGAAATCAATGCAATTACAGGCAACCATGATGTACCCTCCCCCCAACTTGCCCTTTTGAGCATGTTTGAGGATGCTGACATAAACTTTTAGAAGACATCTGAAGGCAGCCCTGTTTAGGGAAGTTTTTTATGTTTGATCTTTTATTGCTTTTATTATTAATAATAATATTCTGTTGGGAGCCGCCCAGAGTGGCTTATTATTATTATTATTATTATTATCATCACCTGTTTCTGGAGGGACCATGCTGGTGCTGATATCATATATTGGTAAAGTAAGATTTTAAGAAACAGCCTTTTTAGAGAAATTAATGTATATATTATGGGTTTCTTGAGGTCAGAGTAAAAAGAACAAGTTCATCTCAGTGTGGCTTAACTTTATTATGCATGTAAACAAGACAGAACATGGTCAAACCCAACCTCCTGCATATAAATGGATTTCGTTAATACAATAAGACTTGTATATAGTCTTGCTGATCCCTTCCCTAACGCAATAAGGGAACTTAGTTAAAGCTGACGGTTTTATAATAGTGCACTGGTACACATATAAATTCTCTGTTTATGTAATGGTAAATTGTATGATTTATAGATGATGGTACATTTGTTGCTACTTTCTCCAACTATTACTGTACTATTTTCTTAGTTTGTTTTTGTTATAGGCACAGATATGAATAAGTTATGTCTGAGCACATAATCTCTGTAATGTGTTTAAAAGAATTTGATGTTTGTGACTATATATTAAAATCCAATAAAAAGCATTTAAAACGAAGAAGAGTCCTAGATCAGTAGTAGAGCATCTGCTTTGCATGCAGCAGGGGCCCAGGTCCAATCTCCAGGGGGCTGGGAGAGACTCCTATTTGAAATTCTGGAGAGCTGCTGCCAGTCAGTGCAGACAATACTGAGCTAGATGGACCAATGGTCTGACTCAGTATAAGGCAGCTTCCTATATTCCTAATAAGTGTGGCTTGCCCTTTTTATCTTTCTGCATTTGGGATTGCCTATTAAAAAATAAATACCGTATATACTCGAGTATAAGCCGACCCAAATATAAGCCGAGGCACATAATTTTAGGACAAAAAATTGGGAAAATTTATTGACTCAAGTATAAGCCAGTTCACCACACCACAAACCTGGGGGTGGCAGCAGCGGAGGGGAAAGAACAAGCAGCCCCAAAGGGCTCCTTTCGGGCTGCTCACTCCTCCTCCGCCGCCGAGAGGGGCAAAGGCGGAGGAAGGAGCAGCCTGAAAGGGCTCCTTTTGGGCTGCTCGTTCCTCCTCCACTGCCGCCGACAGTGGCAAAGGCGGAGGAAGGAGCAGCCTGAAAGGGCTGCTTTCGGGCTGGTCGCTCCTCCTCCGCCGCCGACAGTGGCAAAGGCGGTGGAGGAGGAAGGAGCAGCCACTCGTCCCTCCACCGCCGCCTCTGCCGCTTGCAAGAGCAGGCATAGGAGCCTGGCTGGGAGAGGCACAGTGCAGAGCAGCGCCTCTCCCAGCTGCGGCTCCTGAGCCTGCCCTTGCGAGATGCGGGTAGCGGCTCCTTTCTCGCCACTCGTCCCACCGCAGCCGCCCACCTCACTTGAGTATAAGCTGAGGCAGGCTTTTTCAGCATAAAAAATATGCTGAAAAAGTCGGCTTATATTCGAGTATATACGGTAATATCTGGTATTGTAAGAGCGTTCCACTCATTCATCCATAAAGCGCATTCAACACCAGCTATGACTGGCAAAACTCTGGTCTTGTTTCTTTTTCAGAGACAATGCAGCTCAGTTATTTAGCTGAGACATTTCCAGCCCCCACATCCTTACACTATTGACCAGCTCAAAAGACCCAGACCCTGGAGGCCCCTGCTGCACACAAACAGCACCAAACAGCCACAGAAGTCACGTGGCTTCCTGAAAGCCGCTGGCTGTAATGGAAAACAAGAAGCCAGGGATTAAATGAAAGTCTCTACCCTTCTTGCTGATAAGAATCTGCATTTCTCTCTCATTTGAAAGCGGCTGCCCAGTCATGAAGATACCGCCATCTGTCCTTCTGTATCAGCAGACATGAGCACATAGAAAGAGCCCTGCTGGACCAGACTGAGAATTCACCCAGTATCCTGATCCCAACAGCGGCCAGTTAAATGCCTCTAGGAAGCAGGGAACAGAGGAAACAGCCCTCTGTTCAACTTCAACTTCAAGTTGCTTGCGTCCCCAGAATCTGGTATTCAGAGGGATACTGCTACTGAAATATGTTTCACTTAACTATCATGGCTGTTGAGAAACTTCTCCTCCATGAGTTTGTCTAAATGCCCTTTAAAGCAGCCATCCCCAGCCCTGTGGCCTCCTGATACCATCAGACTCTGAATATTCATTGGTCCCAACCAGGCAAGGAGGATGGGTGATGTGGTCCAAAAGCAAGTGGAATACAATACAGTGGTACCTCGGTTTCTGAGCGTCTTGGAAGCTGAACATTCCAGTTTTCGGATGCCAAAAACTCAGAAGTAAAGGCTTCTGTTTTTTGAACATGCGTCAGAAGTCGAACAGCTACTGCTGCGTTTCCCCCCCTATTTTCTCCATTGACTTTGCAGGCCTCCCTTTGCGCATCAGTTGTCAAATGTTTCGGAAGTCAGTCTTCCAGAACAGATTGCATTCGACAACTGAGGTACCACTGTACTAGGTTAGAAAAGTCATCCTTATCCCAAGAAATGGCTGGCTTGCTTGATAAACACAGCTGGAGAACAAAAAGCATATGCCTGCTTCATTCACAGACTGATACATCAAGGGACCATCCCATTCAAACATCTGAAAACCAAGGCATAATTCTGCACACAGCTGGGCCTCTTAAATTTCATTGCATTGGTGAGATTTAAGCCATGCACAAGATTCCAGATCAAGTTGCCAAACAAAAGCATGACTTTATTCAAGTCCATAAGGAACAAGACCTGACGTCCAAGAACATAACACACCTCATCCTCACTGTTGGGCAATCTGTGTGTGAAAATCTGTGTGTGAAAACAACAATGGTCTTTTTTTGTGGGAAGTGGCTAACCCCATTATAAGCCTCACAGTGATGATATTAGGGTTTTGCATGGGGGGAAATGAAGAATTTCAGTGTAACAACTGCTGTAATGGTTTTCTCATTTTTAACCTTCATAACAACTCTGTGGGAGAAGTTAAACTTGCTTTATTGTGATATTTGCTTTACTGCGGTGGTCTGGAACTGAACCTGAAGTATCTCTGAGGAATGTCTGTAATTTTTTAAGCAAAATACACCGAAACCAACACCATAAACCAGGGATCAGAAAACTTTTTCAACAGGTCCACTGTCCCTCAGACCTTGGGGGGGGGGACTATATTTTGAAGGGGAAAAAATGAACAAATTCCTATGCCCCACAAATAACCCAGAGATGCATTTTAAATAAAAGCACACATTCTACTCATGTAAAAACACCAGGCCGGCCCCACAAATAACCCAGAGATGCATTTAAAATAAAAGGACACATTCTACTCATGTAAAAACACACTGATTCCCGGACTGTCTGTGGGCTGGATTTAGAAGGTGATTGGGCCGGATCTGGCCCTTGGGCCTTAGTTTGCCTATCCATGCCATAAACTATGAAAAAGAATAAAAGAATAACCATACAGGATACAGATGACCCAAATTTTAAGAACCATAAATCAGGTGATATAAAGCAAACATAAATCCAAATGGAAGGCTAATCTGCCAGAGTAGATGGGAGAGAGTTCAGCAATCTGGGTGCCACCACTGATTAGAGCAACCATTGAATAACTTGTAAGTTTATTATCCATTGGCCTCCTGTGAAACTCACCATTGGATGCTCTCATTTGCCGCTTACATCCAACTCTATCCAGACCGATGGGTGTACTTTGAGAAAAGGTAAAGGGGCGGAATCTGGCTGAGACAGCTTTATAAGGAGGAACCTGATGTGCTGGTACCGGAGGGCGTGCAACTGGCTAAAAAAAAAGGAAAACAAAGAAAGCTTGTTACCAAAGAAATCTACCTGGAAGTCCAACCAAGCTGTGCAGAAAACACTGTTTAGAAATGAAGTAGTTTACATAGGCAAAAGAAAAGTGTTCTCAGCACTCTACTGCAGTAAATCAACATTAGGGTTCCATGTAATTGTAAATGTCCATCATTCCATCTATTTCTGATGTTTGGAGGTGAGTGTTGTTGCTTACGCAAAGCAGTGGCTGGGGCAGTCAGATGGGTGGGGTAGAAATAAAATTAATATCATCATCATCATCTGTCGCAGCAGGCTTTGGGGAAACCACGAGGTTTGCAGAAGCAATGCCTTCTCTCCCCCCAGCAAAAAACAACAACCCATTTTAGGGGAAATAAACCCTAAGGGGGTGTGCTGAGCATGCTCAGGAGGCATAGAATACTAACTAGATGTTGGGAAGAACAAAAAACCAGGTGTGTGTGTGAATGAATGCAATGGCGTATTACAGAGGACAGAATGGCTGGCTGACTCAGTTAACTAGCACTCAGAGCTAAGGCATTACAACTGAAAAAGCTCTTTCCCTGGTGACCACCTGCAGGTGATGGTGAAACTTGAACCAGCTGCCTATAGAGGTTTAGCAAAGTTGAAAGGAAAAAGGTCTCTGGGTTTTTATTATGGGCCCCTCTATCTTTCTCCCTATATTAAAAAGCACTGATTAGGTTTATAGATGCACTTTTAAGTAACACATTCCATGCAACTGATTCTCTAAGTGTTTAAATGTAAGCACTTTGATTATTTTCTTATATTATATAATATGATATAATAAAATGAATACTGTTCTTTGCCTTTCCCCTTTACTTGATTGCACTTTCTAAAGTGTTTGCTCCCAGTCACACTTTACATTAAAAACCTTCACACTAAACTCTATTTGCTACTCTGTTCTGCACATTTTCACAGCTTTTCAAGCACATATTCCTTCTCAGAAGGCTATACTAGTTATCAAAACTTAAATGCTGCCTCTCTGGAAACCTTAACTGACCCTCTAGCACGAAACAAGGATTCTTATAGAACAGAGCTTTCCCTGCACCGAATTCCCAAGCAAATAAAATAAAGGTCAACAAGGGCTTTGCTTTGGGTTTTCTGACACTCTGCTGGAGCTTGTGTGTTTCCTCCTGATTTCTCTTAAATAAAAATATCATCTTAACAAAAATCTCCCTCAAGCAATTCTTTGATTGCTATGTTTTATTATTGTTGTTTAAATCCATCATATCTAGTGATTCATATAAATCTCTTTCAATTCTCTTATCTAACCCAACACTTCAATTAAAAAAAACAAACTAATACCAGTTTTCAGCAGGTCTTACTTTCAAGAAAAAGCTAATTTATTGCTTGTTGTGAATTTGTTTATACTTAGGATATTACCAAGTGTGGCACTTAAACTCTTCTTTAAGTAATTAGTACATTTGTGCTGAACAAAATCCAAGCCTTGAGAATTGATTCCTCTTCTTAGCATCAGTAATAATAAGAATATACCTACCTTCAGAGTGGTCCCGTACCTTTGAATTTGTCTCCAGAATTTCAGCAAAGTAGAATTTTACAAGAAGATTAAGTTTTAAAAGTGCCAGTATAACTGGCAGACTTGCTGAATGCTATCCAATGAGAACAAAATATGGGTGATACCTATATAAGAGGGTTTATCCACACTTACCTTTTGCCCCACTCTTTCAGGCATGAGGGTCCATGCTTTAATGCTCTGATTTATTTTACCTTGACTGCAAAAACCTGCTCTTTAAAGCTGATTCGTAGCAAATGTCAATTCAGGTTTACCACGGATTGGTGTTTGCTCCGATTGAGCTTTAAAGAGTGGGCTTTTTTGCAGGAAAAGAACTGGGGAGGGGGAGGAGTGCTCAGATATAGAGCTTTAAATCACAGACCATGCCTGGAAAGAGCAGAGAAAGTTAAGTGTGGATAAGCCCAGAGTCAGACTCAGAATAGACTATGCTGTCAGGAACAGTACCTCTGGATAGCATCCTATGTGGAGGAGAAATCAGAAGTGTGAAGAATTTCCTCCTTAAATACACTGCAGAAAATCTGAATTAGGGAGGAAAGCAAATATCTCGCCTTGCTGGAAAGCTTATTAAAAAAAACACCAAAAAAAACACACACCAAAAAACAGTGAAACAACATTCCCGTCACATCCATAGTAAGAAGACTCCATTTCTGGTAATCTTTTCATGACAATCTGGTGATGAGAGTTATTATAAAGTATGAAGCCAAAGACCCATCACAAGAGAATTGATAAATGCCAAAGTGAAGATTTCTGGATGCCATGCAAAGGCCCTTCCAAAGCAAAACTTTTTTTCATGAAGGACGAACAAGACAATTTTTTATTTTTAGAATATTTGAAGGCTAAGGGCACATCTGAAGCTCTACGCATATATAAGATGTCTGTTAGAAACCCATTCATTTTCACAAAAGAAACAATACAACTCTCTATCGTGGTTTAAATTAGTGAGAAGGCTGTATCTTTGTATGAATGTTTCCTTTTCCCACTGTTAAAGAGCTTCCCAGCAGGAGGCGTTGTGCTAAAAGGAAATGGAAATGTCTGTATGTCTGAACACTTGAAAAATAAAAATAGGGTACATTCTTTTTAAAGTTTCCAGAATGTTAGAAAATGAAATTTCAGTTAATTCTGTTCAAACTTCATTCATTTACAAATTATATTTTATATAACTTGAACCAAAGTCAGTACAGCAAAACAGGCTCTTTGTTAAACCCAACTATTTACAGACCATCTTTTAAGAGAAGTATTAAGTTTCTAGCTTTAAAAGATGGATCAAAATACACATTTAGACTGTGGTAGTCATGGACTACCTATTCATTTTCCATGAAGAAAGGGCAAATTTAGATGTTGCTTTTTTCCAAGACAGAGGCAGATATGGGACTTGTGCTTCTGTGCAACCTCTAAAAATGTTACAGTATTCAAATTTAGCTAGGTCAATGTCACTTTGATTAGCGTGCAACATTCTTTGCTGGTATGCAGAGATATAGTTGCAGCCATATCTGGGGAGAAATAACCTAAGAGTTAATTTCCTGTCTCAGGTCCAGTTCACACAACCATCTCAGCCTGTGCATGAAAAAGCTAGCCCACACTGAATTCCTGTCCACTTCTGATTGTGCCATGGGATGAACGAAGCTTTTGGCATATTTCTGCAAGCTACCCTAGGTGTTGGTTAGTGATAAAGAGTTTGAAAAGCTGAATAAGGACAGAGCTAAGCCCACAGTGGTATATGAACACAACTGGACCAGAAGTCAACAATTAGTCAAATTTCACATATGTTATTGGTCCTTTCTGCAACATGTCACCTAGTACTAACTCCAGAGACAGGTAGTCATGTTAACTTGCTGTAGCAAAAAGAACGAAGTTATTTAAGGTATTTGGCATCTTGAAGATCAATACATTTATTGTGGCATATGTTTCTGTAGAGTCCACTTCATCAGATACATGCATCTTCAGCTGATTGGTCAGGACTCACTACTGGGTCCTAGCATGATCAAGGTGGGTTCTACAAATATACCATAACAAAATGAAGAAATGGGTCCCTGGGTACATGCATGGTGGATCTGGGTCTGTAAATGTGGATTTGGGTCTGTAAATGTTGACGTCTGCTACATCAGATTCTTAGGATTGTTTTTTAGATTTTACTGATGTGTTGTCTGTTAATTTGGTTTTTCTTCTGAATGAATAGCAGGAAAATAAATGAATTGGTAGGTTGTTAGTACTCAGGGGTGATATATGCCTGCATGGTTATAGGATCCTTTTATGTATCGTTCTGTTCACAAAAGTTTATACCACAATAAATGTATTAAGTCTTTAAGGTGCCACAAGCCTTGTAGTCACTAGTACTAGATACAAGGCACTATCTTTAACACTCTGGTTTATAAGAGAGTCCCTTAATAACTCTATTGCACATTTCCCTATGGTTGTTGGGCAAATGCCAGAATTAGTGCCAATAAATATTTCTAAGCTAATAAACACTTTCAAAGGCCTAAGAAACACAATTAATACACGTTAATACTGAAATTTATATGCAACAACAACCTGTATTGTTGATTATATAGGTCATACTTAGATATACAAGAGATATAAATATTTCTAAGCCTCAAGTATCAGCATCCAGAAAGGAGGAAAGTTAGTGTACACCACAAAGGAACAATCATCCATTGAGAAGCATTAATTAGTCTGATGTCATGCTTTTTAGAAGAATGATGGTGATTTGGGATAAGCAGAAGGAAAGAAAAGGAGGTGTCCACTAATTCTAACTTGAAGGTTACAGGCAAGGAAGGAGGAGGAGGATCTTTTGATTGTGCATTTTGTGTCTTACTTGTGTAAGGAGGTCTGTTATTTCTTCTGTTTGGTTCTCATAGAAATTGGCCCCACCAATGACAGAGATGGGTCTTCTTTTGCGCGCTCTTTGACTGGCTACCATACAGGTTCCCGGCTCAGCAGAAGGCGATCCGGGCTCAATGTCAGCATCCACACAATCCATTTTCTGAGACTCCATAGCAACGGAATCTTCTGGTATTGAGAAACTCCTAATTGCCAACTGGCCGTAATCTGAGAGGGGCCGAGGACGGGATCTTTTTCCAGAGCCCCATCTTCTGGGTGTGACTTTTTGAGTGTCTGTTCTTTCTTCATCCTGATATGGGGCCTTCTTCCAGTGATCATCAGTAACAACCTTTTTTAAACGTGAACAGGTCAAATAAACCAAAAGCACTTAAAAGATGTAATAATCTATATCCTTCACATGGTACAACACAGCCTCCCCCAATCTGGTGCCCTCCAGACATTTGGAGCTATTTATTTGTTCAAGTGATTAGCTGCCCTTCATCCCAGGATGCCATTCAGTAGCTAGACCAATACATATAATGGAACCACATAAACAATAATTGGAAAGTTAAAACCCTACACAAAGAATTGTTCATAACTTAGAAACATAGGAATTTGCTGTATACCAACTCAGACCATTGGTCCGCCTAGCTCAGTAGTCCCCCAGTTTGCACAAAGGACTAAGCCAAACCATGGTTTGTTGCAGATAAACATATATGGGGCTCCCAGGCAGGTCACTGTTGCTCTGCTCCTCCTCTGTTGCTTTGCTGCTGTGAGCTAAGCCATTGTTTGGCTTTGTGTTCTGCCCCAACTCATCGTTTATCCCACTCTAGACAAACCATAAGCTGTTGCCAAGGGAGCATCACCTGTTGGACAGTGGCTTCAGAGAGTTCGGTCTCCTGGGAAAGGGTAGCTGCCTGCATCTCCCTAACTGACGCAGTTGCCACAGATGCTCTCATTGCTTGCACTAGGCAACAAGGTGGAAGTTAACTCATGACTATGATGCTGTGAGCAGAAAGCAAAGGGCTGCTACGTTGCCCTCTAGTCCAGAACTGCAGCAAAACTGCCCGCAATGAAACCTAAGCACAAGGTTAAATCTTAAATGGTCTGAAGGTGATTTCCTTCAGAGAAAGAGAGATCAGATACAGCTCCCATTGTTTGTTTCCACAATGAAAGTGGGTCAAACATACACATAAAATTCCAATGTAAATGAAGGCGGAGACATTACTGTCCAGATCGTGACAAAAGAAAGAAGTGCATACATACAAGGGAATCTACCAGTAAACTGGTAGAAGTAAAAGTGTTGATGCATCCCAGTGTCTGAAGTTACTATTATTTTGCAATTACTATTTAACACTGACATTTGTCGCTTTGAAGGGTGCCATTACAGAAAATGAGAAGTAGACTCCCACTCATTTCACAGTTTTGCAGATAATTTACTTCTCCTTCCCAGAGCATTAATACCTTGATCATCCACAAATTATTCTGTGACGGCTACTATACTAAGGAGCCTTTTTCTTTTTTCTTTTTGTACTAGCCACACCAGATCCCCTGGACTGCAACCCTCGGTATTAGTTGCAAAGTAAGTATTTTTCATGTTATCCTAAAAGTATAACAATTAAAAACAAAACTGTAATATTTAGTATCATAGGAAGCTGCTCCTCTCGCAAGACAGCAGTGCTTGCAGCATTCTATATATATGGCAGAAGCGGGATGGAAGCCAGGAGAAGACAGCTCTCACCTCCACTACATTGGGCAATGGAATGAAAACCCAGGTACAAGACATCAGGCAACATCCTGACCTTACAGGCTGGCCCAGCCCCAAAGTACGATACTTAACCTGACCATTTCATCAAATCTTTATCGGCTTATGAATTATCCATTTCTCTAAGGTGTAACATCTTACAACCTCTGTGATCAACAACATTGTCCCTACTTTGTAGCCCTGATATTGGTATGCCAGTAAGACTTGTTAAATTCTGGCTTAATTCACTTTGTCTTATTTTTTACTTGCAACATGCTGGGATTGGAAAAATGGGTAAACTAGCAGATATAAACCACAGCTTCCATTCTGTGTTGAAATGAGCTTTAAATTAAGATTCTACACGGACCGTAATTGGAAAGGAATTAATTTTGGTCCGTCACCTGAGCTTCCTGCACCTCCCCATAGCATCTTATTATGCCATATATTCCATCAACAGTATTTTCATGGACTAAATCAGCCTCACCCAACCTGAGGCTCTCCAGATTTTTTGAACTACAATTTCCATCATCCCTGCCAACTGGCCATGCTGGCTGAAGCTGACAGGCATAGTCCAAAAACATCTGGGGTGCACCAGGTTGGGAAAGAGTGGCATAAATATTTAGAAGATCAGAAACAAAGTGAAACACTCTGCACTAAACAATACAGTAAACAGTGACAGTGAGTAGCTGCACATATCACAACTAAAGGTGTGTTTTTTAAAATCACAACTACCAAGGCTGCAATCATAAGCACACTTGCAAAAGAGTAAGCCCTACTGAATACAGTGGGACTTACGGTACTTCTGAGTAAACATGTGCTATATGCTGCCTTAGCCTATGCATGTTTACACAGAAGCAAGCCCCACTATGTTCAATAGGGTTTACTCTAGGTAAGTGTGCACAAAACTGCAGGCAAGCATGTTTACTCAGAAGTAAGTCCTTCATTCTGGAGTGTTAAATTCAAGATAGTGAAAAGCTGACTGGAGACATTCTTGTACCATCTTTATTTCATTTCATAAAGAAGTCACTAAGACTCAATATTTTTGTCGTATAAATCCATATTGCTGTCTAAAATCAAAGTAACCCTCCTGAATTTAAACAGAGTTGCGCATTGCTTCACACCACTTAAGGGCTTGCCCTTACAATTATGTACCCAGGCAGGAAAATCATATACGAAACCATCAACTTACTTTGTCATTGGACAGAGACATAAGAGCCCCGCACACACATTGGGACATCAAAGAGTTGACTAAAGTCATTCTTCTGTCGTTCCCATTTAATTTCACAAATGAGCTGGAAAGACAAGCACAACTCACAGCGTAGCTTAGCCAGGCAAAGTGTTCATTTCCATGACCTTGTACCTTAAAACCAGGGAAAGGACACGTCACATGTCCTCTTTTTGTGTGCTATTTATTATTGCCCTGTCTTAAGCAATAAAACCTGGTGAACAATCAGAAGAGATTATGACCTGCCCACTCTGCCCATATCACAGAAGTAGAGAACAGCCTGTTCTGAGTTGGCTGCACAGAAGTCCAACTTTCTTTGATTTCTGTATTTTACTTAGAAACATTTGTATATTGCTTAGTGCCGGGACATGGAATCCTGTGCCTTCCAGACATTGTCGGACTACAACTCCCATTGGCCATGCTGGCTGGCGCTGATAGAAACTGTAGCTCAAATCTGGACAGGACAAGGGTTCCATATCCCTGCACTAAACTTAGTGGCTACAAGACTGAGTTAAGAAATAAGGGAACCCCGTCTGAACATGCACATATTTTTTTTCAAAAGGAGAAAGTGTACATCGGCTAGGACTCCGTTTGTGCTAAGGCTCCCCTGACAAAAGGCCAATAAGATACATTCAGCACCAAAGTCCTACAATATAGGAGAGGAATTGTCTGAGAGCATGTGCAAAGTGCATTTCAGTCACTACTGAAAGTTTATCCACCTTTCCTCCCAAATTTACAGCTAAAGAAGCAGGCTTACAGGGCATACAGCATGACTCTCACACAGACCTGAATTCTACCATCTCTCTTTATAAGAGATTAAAGACCCACTCAACCTTCTTTGCCAGCCAAACTGTAGAATCAGAGAACGTGCCCATTGTGCAGAAAAATCCACTTTAGGTTTCTCCACATCCCCTTTCAAGGGGACCCTCACAAAAGCGCTTCCTCCGGCTGGCAGTTTCTTCATTCAATCCCCCCCCCATCCATTTTCTCCATGTCATTCATAATTTTATAAATTGCTATCATGTCACCCCCTCATTTGCCTTTTCCCTAGAATAAAAAGCTCCAAATGGTACAACCTTTCCTCACTGGAGAGTTGCTCCATCCCCTCGATCATTTGGGTTATCATATTCTGAACCTTTCCCCGACTCTACAATAACTTTATGAAGTGAGCCAACCAGAACCGCACACAGCATTCCAAATGCAGTCGCACCATAGATGTTGGTATTTTGATTATTGTTAGTTTTATTTTCAATTCCTTTCCCAACAATCCCTAGCATGGGATTTGCCTTTCACAGCTGCCCCACCCTGGGTTGACAGCTAAAGGGAGTTGGGAGCCCAGCACATCTGGAGGCCACAGGTTCTCCATCCCTTGGAGAAGCCTCTCTCAACCTTGGGTCCTCATGTGTTGTTGGACTACAACTCCCATCACCCCTGACCATGGGGTAGCCTCTGCTAGCTAGGAATGATGGCTTGTAGTGCGACAACAACTTGGGGACCCAAGGTTGAGAAAGGCTGTCATGGAGAATAAAGCTATCAGTGGCTACTAGTATACTCCCAATGGCAACAGCATTCTAAGGTTCTTAGGCAGGGTATTGCCAACCTGAGAAGCTTTTATGTGGAGATATCAGGGATTTAAAAATGGACCTTTGCATGGTCTGAGAGAGTTCTATCAGTGGCAATGCCATTGCCAGATGCTGCAGGCATTCAGCAGTAAACATGTGTTGACTCAACCAGTCCCAAGTGCTGAACAAGGGAGTGACAGGCAGACATGTGTGATCCAAAGATCCTGCAAAGAGTTTAAAGTTTTAAAGTCCTGAAGAACTGAAAGGTAATAGCTGTGAGGTGACAGGATGCAGTCTGCCCACAGCTGGCTTTCTAACCTCTCAGAAGTCACTTAAGTCCATCACCAAAAATTGCGCAAGAAAACTTAAAATACCACTTTCCTTTTAATTCCTACCCGCAAGAGAGAGAGAAAGGAATACTCAGTGTACATGCAGAGTTCTAATGTGTACCATTCATGTGTGTACAAAAGCAAATTGGAAAATGAAACACGTTCCTCAATGCTAGATTGCCTAACCTTTCGAATATACTTCCTCCATTGTGCAAGAAGAATCAGCAACTTACACAGGGCTTCATTTTAAAAGGAAACACCTGCTGAAAGGGTCTAAAAGTAGAGAAAAAGAACAGCAAGAGGTAGGATATTTGGAAAGTTGTTTTTTTATATAAAGAAATTAAGATTGAATGTATATGCAATTATGCATAACCTGAAAATAACTTTATAGAACCACAGCCTATGATCAAAGCAAACTGGCTCCCACCCACCTTCCCAGTGCCAAGCTCAGGCTATTTTCACACCTGAAGTGAAAGAACAAAATTATCCATGCATCTCCCCAATCCATTGCCCACCTGCTGTAGAGCTGATATACATATAGAAAGAGATGGGAATCAGGTAGCAAAAAAAAATAAATAAATAAATAAATAAATAAAAAAAAAGCACTCTCCCTGTTGAGTCTACAGCCTGCTCCACCTGCTTGAGACTTTATATAACTGCCCAAATTCTGCTTGCCTAAGTAACTAGGAAGAACAAATCAATGAACACTTGCTTAATTCCAGATACGCACCACCTGCTATGATGAAACAGAATACCATTGCTAATTCTGTGCCTGTAGCTGGTAAAGAAAAGAACAATGTTTTGCAGGTATAGCCTGCCCTGACATACATCACATCAAAGATATTATTTCTATGGTAAGCCTTACAGACACATCATCCTTATCTTCAGCTGTACAACCCCACCAGGACCCTTAAATCTTAACTCATCTTATTAGGGAAAATTGTCCAACTGACATCTTGTAGCCATTACCTTGACAAGTTTTTGTCGCCAAATTCGCTCGGCTCCAACTTCTGCCTCCAAACTATAAATGCTAAATTCTTGCTGCTGGTATTAAGCTGAATTAAAAGTGTTTCATGGTTATACACCAGGACGTAACTGGCATCTTCTCCATCTGACTGCGGCTAGGTGGTCATCAGAGTCCTTTAGGTGATTTTCTTTTTAAAGCCAGGATCACATCCACCAGCTTTTTCACGGCACAGCAAAGTGTCAACATATTCTGCATTCTTAGACAAGGCTAAGTCCCAGGCTAGGTCCAAATTACCTGCACATGGCCTCTTTAGGCTCTTCCAAAACAGGACTTTTATGCTTTGGAATACCAGTTGCAAGTGGGGAAGAGTGGGGTTGTGCTCAGCTTCCCACAGGCATCTGGTTGGCCACTGTGGGAACAGAGTGATGGACTAGATGGGCCTTTGGTCTTTTCCAGCTTCAGGACTCTGCTCTTCTTATGACTTCCCATATCATCATCTCCCTTTATTGCCTACTTCTCTGTGTTCTCCTGCTCAAGTTAGCTTGTCACTGACCACTTCCCTTTTCAGCTTGCGCTCATTCCAGTTCCCATGCCCATTTCGTTGGCGTTTCTTGGTTGATGGCTGTGCCAAGGAATGCAAAGTTTTTAACATCCAAGCTGGCTAAGGCAGTTTGCGAGAAAAGAACAATGCTATCATTAATGGCCCAAAGAAGGTTTCCCACCCTCTTTTGCTTTGGATACTTCTCTAATCTCCTGAGACTGGAACTTCGTTATTACATTAATGCCTTTAATGTTTCATTTCAGTTTGATGAGAACAAAGAATTGATAGAATGATTCATAACCTAAATTGCAGCAGTGGCCTTGCCTCCCAATCTCAAGTTGTTGCTATGAGAACAGTTGCTTATTATGCCTTTAAAAAATGCTTTTTGGGTAGCAGGCAAATTATTTGATGATAGCTGTTGAAATCTTTCCCCCTTTACTAAAATATTCAAAGCTGTTTCCCCACCACCACCCCCAGCCAACATAATCTAAGGTTGCAATCTTGAGAACAGGTACTGCGGGATATGATTCCCCTTTTTGAAATCAGGGAATTTATTTCTATATGGATATGGTTTTTAGTTTTTAGACTATTGGTTACAGTAGTATTAAGTGCTCACACAGGTATGCCAACTACGTATTGTTCAAAACGTATGATTGGTCTAAAAAAGATACAATTGTCCACATCATGTAACAGAATAGTAACGGGAATAGTATAGCAGTTATAGAAATACGTCATGTTTCATAAGTTCATAAGCATGACAACTGGGGCAGGGGGCAGAGATTTTCTATCTCCTGGTAACATAGGGGCAACTTTCTGGAAAACATAACTGTTGGGTTTTCTAGTGGTTCAGAAACCAAAATAATAAACCCAAATAAGCCAATACACTACAGTGGTACCTCAGGTTACATATGCTTCAGGTTACATACGCTTCAGGTTACAGGCGCCGCTAATCCAGAAATAATACTTTGGGTTAAGAACTTTGCTTTAGGATGAGAACAGAAATCGTGCTCCGGCGGCGCAGCAGCAGCAGCAGGAGGCCCCATTAGCTAAAGTGGTGTTTTAGGCTAAGAACAGTTTCAGGTTAAGTACGGACCTCCGGAACAAATTAAGTACTTAACCCGAGGTACCACTGTATTTCAAATTCTCAAAATGAAATAGAAAGATTCAAGACCTATCCTATTATTTATTTTATTTTAACTATGTATATTGGACCTTTTAGGACAAAGTCCTAGCCAGTTACACATTCATTTACAAAGTACATTCTAGAAAGGTAAATGTTTCCTGTGTAAATTTTTACTTCTCTTTTTGTAGACGTAAACGCCCAGTTGTGGGATGATAAACAAACAGAAGCATGGTGGCCATGAATAAGGTTATGTTCTTGCTACCATATCACAATAGTACCTGGATTTTTTTGCTGCTGATGTTACGAGCTGCAACCCTGCAACCCATGAAAGGAGAACAGAATGAAGTTGGATTGTCACTCTCTGAACTGATAACCATGAATTCTGCCCCCTAAATACCAGACCCCAGAGTCATCCAGTGAAGCTGTATGGTGGGGGGTGGGGGTTCAGGACAAACAAAATGAAGTACTTCTTCACATAGCACACAATCAAATGATGGAATTTGCTTCCAGACAATGTAGCAATAGCCACTAACTTGGACAGCTTTCAGATGGAAGCAGACACATTTGTGGAGGATATCAAGTTATGGGGAGTTTCAAAATTCTGCACTGGAGTCTCAAATTACAAAAGCAAAGCATGATGTTGCGCATATGTAAGGGAGTATTCTGGATGGCTGATAAAACCCCAAACTGAAAATCAAACCTGTCAAATATGCATGGCAAGTTCTGCTTTAAAGTATCTCACCACTAGATGGCAGATTGAGAACACAAACAGACTGTTTCAAAGGACCCTAGTACAATATGGAAGAAAATGTGCAGTGTTGTTTTCATTTATCTTGGTTTTCCTATCCGTTTCAAAGCATGACTTCACACGTTCACCAAGTATGAGAACTGCATAATAATCTGGCAACCTCAAAAGGCTGCAACTTAAGTCTTCTGTGTTTTCCTGCGCCAACATAGGTCTTCTTTTGGTACTTTGCTTCAGAATCAGGAGCACGACTTACAAGCTTTCATTCAAACGTTACTAGCTCTAAGGAAGGCAGAACATGCAAACTCTCTTCCAGCCAATTAAGTAACAATATCACTAAAGACGCAAAGACTTACAACCCAAATATTTGGTACAGAGCAGATTCTGGGTCACAGAAAAGCATTTTTGGGGGGGAAACGTGAAGCCGTATTACAATGTGTTGAACCACTAAGTGCATTTCTGTCTATTTGCTAGCCAAGTCTTGTACAGAGCCCACTCCTGACCCTGCTACTTGCTATCCTTCTTGGCTGTAGATGCCAGGGACTGAAATTTGGACCTACTGGATGCAAACTGAGATTTCTGCATGGCAGGGGGTTGGACTAGATGACCCTTGGGGCATCTTCCAACTCTATAATTCTATGATTCTACCACTGCGCTATGCCCAAGCAAAACGCCCTGCCGCTGCCCTCATGACAACCTCCTCCCCAGGTCTCCTTCCCTGCTCCCACCATTGCACCCATGAAGCTGGGAGGAAGGGGTCAGATCCACAACCTGAAGCAAATGGCTTCACCTCGCCTAATGCATGGGCCTCCCCTGTGCCCAAGGAACTATATTTACATACTTAGTTTTTATTTATTCATTTTATCATCACATTTATTTCCCTTGTTTCCTCAAGGAGCTCAAGGTGACGTATGTACAGTGGTACCTCAGGTTAAGAACTTAATTTGTTCTGGAGGTCCGTTCTTAACCTGAAACGGTTCTGAACCTGAGGTACCACTTTAGCTAATGGGGCTTCCCGCTGCCACCACTGTGCGATTTCTGCTCTCATCCTGAAGGAAAGTTCTTAACCCGAGGTACTATTTCTGATTTAGTGGAGTCTGTAACCTGAAGCGCCTGTAACCTGAAGCGTCTATAACCCAAGGTACCACTGTACATAGTTCTCTCCTTATTTATCTTTACAACAACCCTGTGGGGTAGGTTAGGCTCAGAGGCAGTGACTTAACTCAAGATCGCCTTCTGGGCTTCATGGCTGAGTGGGGACTTGTAATCCTGGTGTCCCAGGTACTGCTCCACACCACGCTGGCTCTCTTCACATAAATGTTCTTATGCAGATCTCTACCGTTTATTCCAGTGACAGAATCTGTGTAGGATTTGCAGTGCATTTTGAAGCTTTATTACTTAACACCTAGAACTATTCTGAAGCCCTGACATTCTTTCATCCTTCCACACAGTGTAGCAGTTTGCAAGAGGTGAAATATGGACTGTTTTTATTCCTCTTTGCCCGCCACCATGTGATTCAGCTATTGTGCTAGAGGTGGCTCTTCCCTTCGCACATCTGCAATATAACATTTTAGATACATGTTGTTCCAAAAGAATAAAAGTATCTAACCAGTTACGCTAAGTATTACAAAATACAGGAAGTCTAAGCGATGGAAAACATTGGGTGGTATTAGACTTAAGTTTTACTCACAGCAGACACATTGAAATTAATGGACCTAATTTAGTTATGTTCATTAATTTCAGTGGGTCATCTCTGAGTAAAGTTGAGTTGAATACCATCTTTCAGATTCTACAAAATGGTTGGGGGAAGGAATGTGATTTGTAGAATTAATGAAGTTATGCAAAACTACAACATAACAAATTAAGCTAATAGAAGGAGCCTGAGAAAGTGAAAACACACACACACACACACACACTTTTTGGTTTTACTAACTGCTACTTATAGCAAGTAGGTCAGTCTTGCTGAGCCACAACATTTCTGCATTATTTTTACACCGTTCCATTCACTCATAGCAAGTTTTAGCCTAAACTGTATGAAGCATGTATCATAGATGCACTGGGCAGGTTTGACATAGACCTTCAGAACACCAACAGCTGCTTTATATTTATACCAGAAAGAGATATTGGAGTTTTACCTAATTAACCTCCTTGCAATCCTGCAATGATGTAACTGCCGGTATACGTTGCAAGTTAAAAAACAGGAAGCAAAATAAGAAAAAGCATGGAGCCTGAGTGCAGCAGAAAGTGGTTCCATCCCTGCTGCTCCACAAATTCTGTCCCCAGCTTTTGCTAAAGATATAGCACTTCTGTGCCTCAATATCTCACACAATTACAGGTATATTTGTGCTGTTGGGATGCGCTGGGAATTTAACATGCTGATGTATTTACTTAACATAGTTCTGCTCCCAAGATTTACTTCTTTTAAATGCTTTTAAATATTCCAGGAATGGTATATAACAGGGTGAGTGTTGGGGGAAGAATACCTTTGGCCCTCCAGATGTTGTTGGGCTACAACTTCCATCATCCCCATTGGCCATGCTGGGTGGGGTGATGGGAGTTCGATTCCAACATCTGGATGGCCACAGGTTAGCCACTCCTGGTATACAGTGTCAAAGGCCAATGGGCATATGAAAAGAGAGGTAGGGATTGGTGGACAAGATAAACGGAACAAGGTTCCATTGCAGGACACTTAAATCCTTTCTGGATGGAAGTTCTGACTGACCCACCAAAAGTTTTGAACTTTCTTTTAAGTTATTCTCTCCAAACCAACAGGACTAGACACCTGCATGTTATGTGCATATCTTAACAACTATAATAATGACTGTTACAACATTCAAGCGCTATACAGAACAGGGCTATTGAGACAAGGATTACAGATGAGGAATACATCTGAAATGATTAAGAAAGTTAACCATGGGGTCACTCTTAATTATTGGAATCATATGTCACCCACAGCTGCCAATTCATAAACAGAGCTCAGTAAAGAATGGATTATTTTTGAAATATGCCCCTAACTGTGCCTTTAAATAATGTACCAACACATACCACCGTTCAAACATGGCAGAACTGCAACAACCTGTTAAGATCTGTGTATGCAGCTCCTGTCATTGTGAAGCCTTCTGTATAATTTTAGCATGCTTGGGAGTGACTTCAAGGTCCCTTAACTGTTTAGCACCATGGCCACTACCATGTGGCTTACACTAAGTGTCTTTTGACAGGGCTCCAGCCATGGGACTCACCTAGCTGGATCCTGCTTGGTCTTGATCCTGTCACAAGGTGGTGAGGCTGCAAATTGCAACAGTGCTGCCCTCAAAAATGTACACAAGCCATCTCCCTTCCATGGCTTTCTTTATTAATGTGCACAGGAGGGCAAACTACTCCAGTTTCACCTTCGAAATGGAATTGTATACACACTTCTTTGCACACTTACTTACTTCTGAGTAAATATGCAGATAATATAACTGCAAGAGTGGTTAAAACATACACACAAGTTATCTAAGCCACACAAGTAATCTAAGGAGTATCACTCCTTCCTTACAGGCATGGGGCTTGCTTTCCTCCTTACCTCCTCCTTCTTTTCATCAACACTCACAGCTAAATTGAGACTCAGCTGAGAGTGGCTGCTGATGCCACTGTCTTCATTTGTGTCGTCAAAGAACACAGCTTGCACCGAATCCTGGAAGCAAACAGGGCTCTTCCCTAGCTTGGCAGAAGGCCCATCCCCTCTTCCCTCGCTTTCCACGGAGCTGAGTGACAAGGTGCTGTTCCTGTCAGGACAACGGAAATCCATATTGCACTTGAGGTTTTCGGCACAAGGGCTCTGCGGCTTGGGGATGACAGGTCTGGCAGGATGCTCAGTGCTGCTGCATGTAAACTGGCGAGAACTTCTTGGCTCATCAGAGTCTTCGTAAAACACTTCGTTTGCGATTGTCCCAACGTCCTGAAGTGGAGGCGGCGAAGACATCGAATCTGGAAGGTCAGAGGACGACATCCTGAGACCGCTGCCTTCGAGGGTTAATGTATTAGCCGCAACATTGTCATCCTCAGAACTCTGGACACTCGATGTGGAAACGGTAGAGTCTGGGCTGCTCCTGGGAGGTGCACACCTCCGCCTGTCTTTCTCAGTGTTGCTGGAAACCCGACGTGAGTAATCATCATGCAGCCGACTGTTTGATCTAGTCCTCTGGTTCGGCTCATTAGAGGATGGGATCTCGTTCTTGGGACTGTCTTTCTTCAACGCAACGTCAGCAACGTTGCTGACAAGTTTCAAAACTCTGTCGAAATCCTTCGCCCTGATTGGGCTCTTCCAGCGTTTCGACTGGCGCTCCGAGTTCCTGCTGGCTTTGTCAGAGTCTGCTGAAGAAATACTTGTTGTTCTCTGTGGAGTCTGCTTTTCGTTCACTACTTTGAGGTCGGTGAGGTTTGAGGTCGACTTCCTTTTGAATGAGCTCTTTTTCAGGAAGTTCAGGTTATCTGTGCTTTTGCTCCTCCGGTAGATGACTTTGCTGCTTTCAGAATCTTTCACTACTATTTCGCAAATCTGGGCCTCCTGTATGACAGGGGATACCGTCCTGGTAGCGTCCTGATGGCCCTGGATTTTATCGGTGTCTAATAAATTTATACGGCCAATCCCATAGGCACGCCTGATGCTGCGTGACCTGCGAGTGTTCCTCAGGAAGGAATCATCGCCTTCCTCCCCGTCAGAATGATCAGAAACAAAAGCATTGTCTGTTGTGCTTTGCGAGTCATGTAGTGGCCCTGAATAAGAATACCTGTTTGTTTGAACTCTCACCAACGTATTGTTTGGGACACGCTTTCTGATATTATTCTCCAACACGCTATCATTTAAGGTGTCAGAGTCTTCCTTGGCTGGCATTCCTTGGAGAACGGAGGATTTTAACTTCTTGAAAGATCCTATTTTCCTGATGGAAGACAGGGCATTCCATGTTGAGGGGTTCCCCATGACTATCAGAGAACGAGGCCTTTCCACATTGGAGCCAGATCTTTTCCGAGGAGTGGAGAAAAAGTGCATGAGTTTGGAAGGGCTGACTTTATCATCCTGGCCTTCATTTTCATAGCTGCGACTTGGGTCACCACTCTGACCTAAGGAGGTATTGCAGTGCTTCGATTCCTTATGATCCATCACCATACAGGTAACAGAGGTGCCGTTTCCACAGCCATTCTGATACGTTGTCATATTTTCTGCGTAAGCATCGGGATATATGGGGTTATATCTCACATCCAAAACCTTGTCTCCTTCATTCTCACCAAACCAAAGCTTTTCTTCAGTGGTGCATCTTTTGGGGTTGTTGTTTTCACATCTGTGGTGTGGATTTAGTTCTCCAGTAGTCTGCACTGCCTGCACCAAGAAAACAAAGCCAGCATTTAGCATGTTTTTTCTCCATAGAAAAAAAAGGATTCTTTTGTGTAAAATGCAAGGATTTCTTAAACAAGGCTCTCTCGTGGAATTGAGAAATACTTTTTGAGGACACAAACATTATCTGAGTTATTAATTACCGTATTTTTCGCCCTATAGGACGCACTTTTTCCCCTCCAAAAATGAAGGGGAAATGTGTGTGCGTCCTATGGGGCAAATGCAGGCTTTCGCTGAAGCCTGGAGAGTGAGAGGGGTCGGTGTGCACCGACCCCTCTTGCTCTGCAGGCTTCGCGGACCTCTCCGCAAGCAGCGGGAGCGCTCCCGCTGCTTGCGGAGAGTTGCCTGCATGCAGACGCCTGTGCGCACTGGGCTCCCATGGCTTGCAGAGAGCTGCCTGTTTGGGGGCTGGGGCGGGGGAAGCTTGGGCCTCCCCCGCCCCAGCCCCGCACCTAGGGGGGGGAAATAATTTTTTCCCCTTTATTTCCCCCCCAAAAAACTAGGTGCGCCTTATGGGACGGTGCGTCATATAGGGCGAAAAATACGGTACATCTACAGTCATACCTCGGGTTACACAGCCGCTTCAGGTTGCGTTTTTTCGGGTTGCAGACCACCGAAATCTGGAAGTACCGGAACGGGTTATTTCCAGGTTTCGTCGGTCATGCATGCGCAGAAGCGCTAAATCACGCTTTGCGTAGAAGCGCCAAAACGCAACCCGCGCATGCGCAGACGTGGGTTGCAAACGTGCATCCCGCATGGATCACGTTCTCAACCCGAGCGTCCACTGTATTATAAGAGGGGCATTTGCTCTGCAGGCTTGGGTTACTGATATTAGAAAGAATCCAAAGGGCCGGAATTTTTCCATGGATCAGGATCCAGCTCAAGCTCCCATTGGATTTCCTTCATGCTGTTGTATCAATGGGGCCTAATTCTGTAGTCAGTTTTTCCTAGGAGACCTATTTCTCAGGATTCCTGTCTTTGCCCCACAACACTCTTTGCGGTATTTCTCCAAAAGCACCTGATGAAGGGACCTGTGCCTGCCAAAAAGATGTTTGGGACTCTGACCACTGGGACTTGTTGAAAGGATGAGATAAAGAATCCTAAAACAAAAATAATAAAATAAATTTAACTAACACGTTCAGAATTCAGAGCTTAATAAATATTAAAGGGAGTGAAAAATATGAAACATGCCTCAGCCCACATACACAAATAACAAATTAAGCTTCTGTGTGGATTACTGGAAATTCAAAACACCCAATAAGTTTTTCAGTCTAGTTTTCATTTCTCCCTTAGAAGAAAAATACATTGCATAAGCACTATCTAGTACACGCTTCATAAAGTAACCTGGAAATTCCTAGAACCCTCCTCCTCAAACTCATCCCAGCCTTGTTAAGTCCATCTTTTCCTTATGTAGGAGTTTTATTTTCTTTTATTTAAAACTTGTGTCACAGTAGGAGTAGTGGGAGTTTAAGTGTGGGCTCCCAGGAGATGTTTTAACAACTCTTGCAATTCCATCCTCCCCTGTTACCCTATTCCCATATTCACAGCTTAACTGATCATACTGCATAAAGGGTAATTCACATGCTTGAACATAAATATTTACAAAGAGCTGCTTTAAATGGGGTTAGAACAATTTTTCAAATAACTTTAGAGGGAGTTTAGAACAAGGACTCCCATCTCAGCATCCTTTTAGTTCTTATATTTAAAAGTAAAAATGGGGGGGAAGGAAATTGGGGGGCTGGATTAAGTCAACGACTCTCACAGAAAAACATGACAATTGTTTTTAAATGTGCAATCCTAGACACCCTAGGGAGTAAGCTCCATTGAAAACAGTGGGGCTGACTTCTGAATAAACATGTCTAAAGTTGTACTGCAAAGTCATATTGCCCCCAAAATATATATATAAAAAGAACAGTACAGACAGGGAGTGAGTAAGTTAGTTAGTGCTTAAGATGCTGCATTATAATACAAATCAGTACATGTTTAATTGTACACACTTCTTTTTAAACAAACACTATGGGGTGAAAATGCAGAGAAAAACAAATGCACATAACAATTGCCACTGAAGAGGATGATTTTAAAAAATGCTTTCAAGGAATCGCTTCCCTCACTGGCCTGCAAAAGATAAGGAGTCCGCCTAGTCTTTTCCCCTCTCCCTCTTAGCTTTCCCAAGTTTCAGACTTCCAGTTCCAATGGGGCACCTGCTAGGCTCTGCTTTTCTTTCTAATCCGAGGAAAGGAAGAAAAAAAGAGAGCCCCCAACAGAGCAGATGTGCTCCTATAGCTAAGGAAGCCGGGGAAAGCCATGCGCTCGCCGTCCCTCCCTCCCTCCCTCCCTCCGGCAGCTGCGGTTACCTGGCAAGGAGGACTGGACTAAACTTTTCCGCCTGCACGCCGGACAGCAGATCACAGCCAGGATCGAGAGGAGGAGCTGGATCACCTCTGATCCTCTAAGGTAGCCTCTCCCCACCCCAACCCCTTACACCGGAGGGGAGAAGAGGACGGAGAAATGAATGTGGAGCAGCGGCAGAAACCTCCCACATAAACACGCCTCCTAGTCGCCTCCCCACCCCCACCCCTGGTATAGGAGGCTAATCTGCTCCCAAGCATCACTATGGCAGCAACCGGAACAGAGGGAGAGAGGGAGGGGGAGAGGAAAGACCTTAGTAGCAAGCTGGGCAATGACTAGTATTGGCAGGGTTGGGGTGCCCGGCTAGCCTAAGCGCACAGGATGGGGCGCCAAAGGGGCGCCAAAACACAACTACCACCACCTACGGTGTGTTTAGACGGGTAGCTGCTGCGAAGATCAATAAAAGGCCAACTGCACCGAAAGGAATTGGTGTGGAAAATAAATGTCCTCGCTCAAGGAGCCACGTTACCAAAGTCGCCCCCGGGGACCCCCTCTCCCCCAGGGATCTGTGGACAGTCCCTTAGCGGGCTGTCTTTGTTTTACCAAAAAATAAATAAATCCTTCCAGTAGCACCTTAGAGACCAACTAAGTTTGTTACTGGTATGAGCTTTCGTGTGCATGGACACTTCTTAAGTTTCCTGGAAATCTACCGAGGACCCTGAGACTGGTGCATAAGGATTCTTAACCGAGGAGCTTGTTTTTAGCACCAGGGCTGAACGGAGCTCGCGCCCCTTCAGCACCAAAGTCCATTCCGAGTTTGCCGCAGCAGCAGCAGCAGCAGCAGCAGCTGGAAAAACAACTTTGCATTTTTAGTTACAGATAGGTAGCCGTGTTGGTCTGCCATGGTCAAAACAAAATAAAAAAATTCCTTCCAGTAGCACCTTAAAGACCAACTGAGTTAGTTCTAGGTATGAGCTTTCGTGTGCATGCACACTTCTTCAGAAGGATCTGAAGAAGATCTGAAGAAGTGTGCATGCACACGAAAGCTCATACCTAGAACTAACTCAGTTGGTCTTTAAGGTGCTACTGGAAGGAATTTTTTTATTTTGCATTTTTATACTACCCATATAACCGACGGCTCTGGCCGGTTTGCGGACTATTAAAGGTCCAACGCAGCACGCACGGCGCGATCCTATACGAGTCACCTTAGAAGTCCAGTCCCGTGGACTTGAATGGGTCTTAAAACTCCCCGATGGCAGCCTTAAAACGGTATCTTAAACGCCACCACTAAAACCAATTATAAATCCATCAAGTGGAGTGGTGGTGTCAGAAAACCTTGCCCGATCCATCGCATCTCTATTCTTCCCCATCAATTCCCCGCCCCCCTCGTGGTGAGAGAAATTATCCTTGTCTCCGCAGTGAAAGAGGAGCTGATGCCCGTCCTGTGGCCCCTTCACCCTGGAAGCACAGTCTATGCCCTTTTATCTATAAAGATACAACGAAAGTTGACCCGGAGGGGAGGGCTGGGGGCACGGGATAAAATAATCACGCATCTCACTTAAAACAGGGTGATTTACATTTGAGCAAACACTCATTAAGTGCCCCTTCCCCACCCCCACCCGCCTTTCTTCCGACTCCGCCAGAGACAAAGGGAGGCTGTTTGGCTCTCCGTTTGGATTTCATTATCAATTGAACAGCCGATAACAAGAGTAGCAGCCCAGCCAATATAAATGACAAAAAGTGAACCAGGACAGCCAGCTTTCTCCCTGGTGGGGGTCGGGGAACGGTGCTTTGTTTTGTTTTTAAGATACCCTCAGAATCTAGCAACATTAGAAACATTGCAAGATTTTATTTTAAATCATATCGAAAATGAATTTTGCGAAGCTTCTTTAAAAATAATATTAAAAACTCAAGAGTGTTGTGTGGTTCATATTACCCTGCAAAATCGCTAGACCTAAATAAAAAAATTCTTTTGAAAAAGCAGCAGGCTAAGGGGGCAATCCTATACCCACTTACCTAAGAGTAAGCTTCACTGAAATTAATGGAATTTACTTCTGTGGAGACTTGCATAGGATTGCACTTTGAAAAAAATAACCCCCCTGTAAAATCTTGCCCTTATCGCAGTTCCTGCTGAGTCAATTCAAGCTGGTTGTGGCTTAAGAAATAGCCACACTGGAGGAAGAGGAAACTGAAGATATTTTAACATATAAATTACCTGCTGTTAATTGCCCATGTACTGTCAACTGCACAATTGAGAACTGTGTGTTCTCATTTGCAGAAATGTTTTACTTAAAACCTGAAAATTAAATAGCCTGTTCTGAGTTCTAAAATTTCACATGTTCTAATGCAGTGGCTCTCATATCCCCACCCCGACCAACCACTTGATAATCACAAAGGATCTAGCCTATCTAATGGCAGGCAACTGATGGGTTTTTCTACTTGTTTTAGCAACTGTCATATTATAGTATTTTCTGCATCACAATCTGAATTCTATGAAATAAAATATAAGAAATAAAAGAACCAATAACGTACAGTTCAAAACCATTATGCGTATTTAATGCAACTGATGTGTTGTGTACAATGACAAATCCACAGACATGCTGCAGGACAACCTGAATGAAATTCATGGACCACTGGTGGTCCACAGACCACAGTTTGGGAACCGCTGTTCTAAAGGGTAGTTGAGACATTGGTGAATATGCAAAGTTTCTATACATGTACATGGTGGGGAGTCTTGCTCATGCATGTTGAAACTGCCTTCTCATTACACACATTCAGGATAACTTCAGAAACAATATATCTTGTATATATACATATATCACACATACAATCTATTTGCAGGCTAGCTCAGTTGGTTAGAGAGTGGTGCTGATAACACCAAGGTTGCAGGTTCAAGGTAAGGGACAGCGGCATAGTCCTGCATTGCAGGGGACTGGACTAGATTATCCTCAGGATCCCTTCTATTCTATGATTCAGGCTCTGTACCTGCTATTGGGAACCTGGAATATACCATGGCTTGGGAATCAGCACTCTGAAACCCGGTCTCTTTCCTTGCTAGTGTTAACTACAGTGCCAGATTACACATGTATTAACATAATCATTTACTGTAGTTTGCTTTCAAACCAGAGATTGAAACCAATTTCTGATCCTGGTTTCAGTCTCTGATTTTAGAAGCAAACTATGGTAGTAGTAGTAGTAGTAGTAGTAATAATAATAATAATAATAATAATAATAATAATAATATATTATTTATTATTTGTACCCCGCCCATCTGGCTGGGTTTCCCCAGCCACTCTGGGCGGCTTCCACAGAGACGAAAAATACACTAAAATGTCACACATTAAAAACTTTCCTGAACAGGGCTGCCTTAAGATGTCTTCTGAATGTCAGGTAGTTGTTTATCGCTTTGACATCTGATGGGAGGGCGTTCCACAGGGCGGGCGCCACTACCGAGAAGGCCCTCTGCCTGGTTCCCTGTAGCTTTGCTCCTCGCAATGAGGGAACCGCCAGAAGGCCCTTGGCGCTGGACCTCAGTGTCCGGGCAGAACGATGGGGGTGGAGCCACTCCTTCAGGTATACTGGGCCGAGGCCGTTTAGTGGTAACCATGGTTATAATGGTTCAAATTTAAGTTGAAGCTAACCAGGGGAGGGGAGGAAAAGTCAGGAGAAGGAGAAGGTGTCAGTCTATGAGCACTAGCCATCACCAAACCATGGTTTGGCAACTTGACACAGTTGCACATACCCTTCTTCCACCTCTCCCTTCTGGGATGGGAATTTCTGTTAGCCACTGTTTAACTGAGGCTAGACATTATATTGATAGTGATGACTACCAGAAGGGGTTGAAATTAGGATTCAAATCCTGTTTGCAGAAACCCTAATTTGAACCATGGTGAACTGCTGATGCATCCATCATCTGTGGTTAAGACTGATGGCATCTCCTTAAGAAGGCAGGAAAGAAATGTGTGATACCCCAGACAGTTCACAACTGCTTAAGCATGGTTAAGTAATGTCAGGAAGGTTATGCAAGCATTGAGCCTAAGCAACAGAGGTACAAGAAACTGAACAATTACTTTTTGTAGGTTGTTCTAAAAAGCTGCAGTTCATTCTTATTATTTGCAACCTGTTCATTTGTCCCCAGCTGAACAATAACATATGTAATTCAATAAACCCTTCTGCAAACATCATAAAGTGTGGGAGAATCAAGCGTAGACATTAAAAAATGGAACAAGTTTGGAGAACAAAATCCCGATTGGTAAAGGGCAAAAGAGCTGTTAGTGTTTGTTGATGATGGTCTCTGGTATTTATAGCAACAGAATGAAAGGCATGTTTTAAAATTTTAAATCTCTGATTTAAAGAAGGTTTAATATGCATGTGACAAGGAGTGAAGAGGATTACAAACTGAAGCAGTGTGTGAAATGATTACAGAAAGGTGACGGGAAACAAGTTATACTGAAGGGGGGGTTCTGTCTAAAAGAAGAAAAAATTATTTTAAAAATGCAAATGTGTTTTGATATTAACAATTCATATTAATCCCTAGCACCGTAAATACTTTATATAGCACTTCTAATTTGCAATGTACTGTTTAGCTTTTATTGTGTTCACCTTTCAAAACCCTGTGCAATAAATCTTTATTATTCCCATTTCACAGCGAGAGACCAGAGTCTGACAGACAGTAATTTACCAAAAGGCTATATATCTGTGGTAGAGCAGAAATATACATAAATCTGCTTGAACGGTTCGCGCGGGCAACGGGCTGAGAAGGAGCAATAAATGGCGGTGGTTTTGGAGGGCAGCGCCAAGATGGTGGAAGCCGGGGCATTGGCCGGCGGAGGGATGGTGGCAGCCAATGGGGCTGAGAATGGCGTCGGGATGGCGTCCCCAAGAGTGAAGGCGAACGGCCAAAACAGAACGAGAAAAGGAAGGAGAAAAATGCCAAAGGGGCAAGAAGGGAGTCGCTTTGAGCCCCATGCCAGCCCTTCAAAAAGATACCGAGCCTTCATTACCAACATCCCCTTCGATGTGAAGTGGCAGTACCTCAAAGATCTAGTCAAAGAGAAAGTTGGTGAGGTAACATACGCGGATCTCTTAATGGACGCTGAAGGAAAGTCAAGGGGATGTGCTGTTGTCAAGTTCAAGATGGAAGAGAGCATGAAGAAGGCTGTGGAGGTTCTCAGCAAGCACAGCCTCAGCGGGTGGCCCTTGAAAGTGAAGGGGGATCCTGATGGAGAGCATGTGAGGAGAGCCGTACAGAAGGCCATGGCTGCATCTGGTGGCGGGATGGGGATCGGCCCTGGTCCCGGTGGCCCCGGGATGGTCAACATCCCTCCCAGCATCCTCAATAACCCAAACATCCCCAAAGAGATCATTCATGCCCTGCAGGCAGGCAGGCTTGGGAGAACGGTCTTTGTGGCCAATGTGGATTACAAAGTTGGCTGGAAGAAGTTGAAGGAGGTGTTCAGCATGGCTGGCGTAGTGGTCCGGGCAGACATCCTGGAAGACAAAGTTGGCAGGAGCCGGGATATTGGCACAGTGACTTTTGAGCAGGCTATTGAAGCTGTTCAGGCCATTTCCATGTTCAATGGGCAGCTGCTGTTTGATAGACCGATGCATGTGAAGATGGATGAGCGAGCCTTGCCGAAAGGGGACTTCTTCCCTCTGGAGCGGCCCCAGCAGCTTCCTCATGGACTCAGAGGCATTGGCATGGGACTGGGGCCAGGAGGAATACCTATTGATGCAAACCATTTGAACAAGGGTTTGGGTAAGGGCAACCTGGGACCTGGAGGAATGGGCATAGAAGGCTTGGGCTTTGGAATGAACAAAATGGGAGGGATGGAAGGGCCTTTCAGCGGAATGGAGAATCTGGGCTGTTTCCCTTCTGGGATGAACCTGGGCAGGATGAGCGAAATGGACCGTGGAGGCGGGTTTGAAAGAGACTTCCCGAGGAACGAAATGGGGATGGCTCGTAGCTTTGGAGACACCCTGGACAGGGGGCTGGGTGGTGGCAGAGGCAGGGCCAGCATCTCCATGATCGACCGCATGGCCACGGGCATCAATAGGCTCTCCTCGGGCATGGGGCATGGCATAGAAAGAGTGGGCTCCAAGATGGGGCTGGTGCTGGACCGCATGGCCTCCGGCATAGACAGGATGGGCTCCGGCATTGACCGGATGGCTCCCCTCGGGATAGACCACTTGGCGTTCAACATAGACCGCATGGGCTCTGGGATAGACCGGATGGAGATGGAGAGGATGGGCACAGGGCTAGGGTTTGGCATTGACCGCATTGGATCCGCCATGGACTGCGTCGGCACAACCATGGACCGCATGGGCACTGGCATGGACCGAAAGCTCCAGCATAGAAAGGATGGGCCTGGGCATGGACCACATGGTCTCTGCGGGGATGGGGCCCGCAGGGATGGGGCCCATGATGGACAGGATGCCCGCGGGGCTGGACCACCTCGGGATGGCCTCCATCAACAGGATCGGACTGGACAGTATTGTGGCCAGCAACATGGACAGAATGGGTCTCAACCGCATGGGGGCTGCAGCAACCAACATGGACAGGATGGGGCCCGCCATGGGGCAGGGCATGGGGGCAGGGCTAGACAGGATGGGGCTCGCCATGGGGAGCACCTTCGAGAGTACGATGGAGATGGACAGAGGGAACTTTGCCGCTGGAAGCTTCACCGGCGCCCTCGGGAACGGAGGACCTGCCACCACCGCCGGTGTAGCCAGGAAGGCTTGCCAGATTTTTGTGAGAAATCTTCCTTTTGATTTCATGTGGAAAATGCTGAAAGACAAGTTCAATGAGTGTGGCCACGTCATGTATGCAGACATCAAAATGGAGAACGGCAAGTCCAAAGGGTGTGGCATGGTCCGATTTGAATCCCCGGAAGTCGCCGAAAGAGCCTGCCATATGATGAACAGGATCCAGCTTCGTGGCAGGGAGATAGACGTATGGATTGACAGGAATGCCTTAAGTTGTGTTTTTTGGCACGGGCGTTTTTAAATATGAAGGGAGAGCGCTTGGGGTTTGTACTTTCTTGTTGGGATTTTTTAAAAAAATTGGATGTGAAGACAACTCAGTTGCTTTCTGGAGTAATTTTAGTTCCTTTTTTAAAATAAGATTTGCTTTTTTCCCATTTTACTGTCCTGGGTTTTTGTTTTTGAATTGAAACTGTATTTTAACATGCACAATTTGGTTCTATGTAGTGGCGTCACATTACACTATGTCTTTGGTAAATAAACGCCAGTGGCGGGTGTCTATCAAGTCTTGTTCCCACCCTTTCCCTGGTTAGAGAAACTCTTTGGAAAGACTCTCTGAAGAAAGCAAGTAGTGCTGATAACTCTGTATCTGTTTCTCCTATGGGAAATATTCCACCTGGGAACTTCTGTGAATGTCTGAAAAGTGTTTTTTTTTAGTGTTTTTTTCTTGGAAAATGGACAACTAGACCATGAGTCAAACCAAAACCACATGTCTTGTATGGAGTCGATGTCTATATTAAAAATGTTCTCTTGTAGATTACAAAGAAAGAAGAAAAAAAAATCTGCTAGAACCGGCTCAATAATCCCAGTCTTGCACATTATTCCGCTCTGAACAGTAAACTGCCTCCCCTCCCTACAGCTTTCTTACCACTTTTTCATCTTTTCTTCCATTTGCATATTTGCATTTGCTCTGTGCACTTTCACCTAAGTTTCTTCAACGAACTTCAGTATTAGTCTTCTCTCTTTGGGAGCCCATATGTGATGGAGAAAAAATGGGATACCAAACTGACAGTAGGTATGCTAAGAATCACGACCTCTGGATGAATATAATTGATTTAGGGTTTGATACAGTCCTCAAGCTCCAGACATTTGCAGAAAAATAGGTTTGGGGTCAGAAAATGCTCACTCGGGGAGAAAACTTCAGGACTTTCCCTCAGCACTTGGTTTCACACCACAGCTGAGAATGTCCAGGCCCACTCCCAAGATTCTTGAAACAGGTAACAGAGGCCATTCTCACGTCTCCAAGGAGAATGGAATAAAAACAGCCCCAGCTGGGGAGATTCTTCTGGAGTTGATCTGCCACAAAGCTGATTTATGCCTTCCTCACTTCTGCCTTTACTTGCAAGGAAGCTACCTAGCCTGCTGTGAAGATCAACAGCTTGGAGTCTGTCCCATAAAATGAAATGACATGACACTGAGGGGTTGGGGATGAGAAACAGAATGAAGATGTTTGGATAAGGGAGAAGATGGAAAAGGAGACAGGTGGTGAAGTAGACTGAACTAGGCAAAATGGAGTGTGGGAACATGACCGTGGGCAAGAGAATTCCTGTGAAAGTGCCTCCTCACATATGGTTTATTAAAGCAAGCTAGCTTCGTGAACCAGAGTACAAAAATGTCTCCTTTCAGTAAACCACGGATTTGGAACCCATGGCTCTTCAGATATTGACTCCAGCTCCTTGCATCCACTTTCCCCATCCTTGCAGTAAGCCATAGTTAAGACTAACCACAGTTTGTCTGGGTTTGCGCATAAAGCTAAGCAGCAGCTAGTTAAAAACAGAAATGAAGGCTTCTGATCTCCTTGTCTATGCTTTTTTTGCGACTAAAACATTTTTTGCTATGTCCTAATGCAGTCATTAAAAGCAGATATTTTTCATAACCCCATCTCTTAAAGGGCCACCTGTTCAATTCCGGGGGAATGGGTAAATGTGAAAAATGAGCCTATATTAAATTGCCTGATTGCCTTTTTAATTTGAAAGAAGCGTGTAAAAAGAACTTACTAACTCTTTGCTAAAGATCCCCAAATGTTCTTTCAATTAACAACATGCATGAACTCAAGGTTAGAAACTAACTTGTCCCCAAAAACTAATGGTTGAAGTGCAACAGAGATTTCATCCTTTATCAGTACCATCCTTCTTCACATTTGCCAAGAGCTTATTGCACCCCACTCCACTTGGCACAGAGCTGCAATTTAGGTTGGGGAACAAAGGCCGTGTGGAGTGACGCAATCTGAGAAACAGGACCTCTGTGTACCAGGTTACCATTATATTCTGTCAGAGCTGCTCTTATCCACCCACCTTCACCCGTGCAGCTGCATGCAACTTAATGGTGGATTCAGCCTTTCAGTCTGGAAGAAAGCTATTTATACCCTCACTGAGCTTGCTTGTGACACTATTATTGTTCTCCCATCCTCAACAGGCATTATTCAGGCAGCATGACATGAAGAAACGGTCCATACTACAGAAGAGCAGTTTCTAATAAATAGATCATTGTGTCTCAAATATAAAGAAAACTTCCTGTTTCTAATTAAGCAGACTGCAACTCTACCTTTCTTTCTTTCTTTCTTTTTGTCTCAACTTATGACTTAATTGACTTAATGCTTAAAAAACAGGGAAGAGAAACCATGCATGTAAAAGAAGAAAAGAAACAGATAAATGGAAGTGGTCAAGTTTCTTCAAATTTTAATCTTACAGATTGGTTTTCCATAACCGGGTTTTAAAAGCAATTATGGCTAATAGGTTTCATGCTAAACGAAAAGCATTTTCAGATTATGGGGAATCATGTTACAGATGGAAAGAGATATAAAGAACAATAGTAACTGGCTCTTTCTGATTTTCATGGAGTTTTGGTCTAATCTAGCAAAGTTATATTTCTAAGTATTTGTTTTAGTTTAAAACTTGTCCTATCCCAGGATTGGAAACAATGTTCCAAGTGAAGGAAGAGGGGGCATATAAGGCAGGTTCCTATCTTGAATGCCCACAGCCTTCCATTCTAAGTGTTCCTCCATACCAGCCTTTGCCAACCTGGTGCTCTCCAGATGTTTGGGACTTCACAAATATTGTTGTAGTCCAAAACATCTGGGGGCACCAGACTGGCAAAAGTTGCACTATACAGTGTATGTGTGGAATCATTTGTAAAGTCCCCACATTTTGAAGGTAGTTATCTTTTGTCCAGCAAACACATTTCTTAGGTTGTATACACACCATATACAATCAGCATGGTTTGGTTGGTCATTATGAGAACAGGATGATGGACTAGATGAGCCATTGGCCTGATCCAGTAGGCTCTTCTTATGTTGTTATCTTTACAGCACATTTGAAACATATTCATTGCCTCAATGAATTCTGGGCACTGTAGTTTAGCCCTCCAGAGGTACGATTCCCAGAAACCCTTAGCAAACTACAGTGCATCATTCTTTGAGGGAAAGAATGTTTCAAATGTGCTTTAAAGGTATAGCATGTATGTAGCCTAAATGAGCCATTCTTATGCTTAACTAACAAATTATTCTCTAACTCAGCCTTTCCCAAGCTGACATCCTCCAGGTGCTCTTCCACGACAGCTCACATCATCCCTGACCTATAGTCATAATGGTTGGAGCTGACGAGAGTTGCAGTCTGAAAGGCTGCTCAAAATTGCATACAATGTGTGCTTGCTGAAAGATTTGCAGTTTCTTTTCTTGCAATATTGCAGCAAGAGAAGAACATTGCAGCAACACAAGCATTTTGCAACATCATAACTGCTCTTGTTGCATGATGCAACAAAAATACCCCAATGAATTTGGCAAGAAGCTGGTTACCTTAGCTGCCTCTGCGGTTGCTATGTTGAAAGGCTCTGGACAATTAGATGTGTACAAAAAGACACAGCAAAAGTTAAATCCCACCAAAATCAAGTGATTAACTGTGCACTTTGAATCCCATTTACAGATGCAGGGATATTTTCAACTGGGTTTATATTTCATCTATTTTCCTTGACCTGAGCTTTGTCACTGGATGGGGCAGCCCCCGTAGGCGGGGTAGCTCTAGTCATGCATAGTAGCTCCTACCATGTCCATCATCCCTCTCTCTAAGCCTCTTCGGCTTTTGCAAAGGTAACAGGAAATGTAAGAGCTTCACACTGCTTGTTGCCCTGTATCTCCAGCTGGTGTGAAACAGTTTTTATAGTGCAATCCTGGGCATGTGCTACTCAGAGGTAAGTCCCACAAGTTCAATGAGACTTACTTCCTGGTCAGTGAGTATGGGACTTCAACCTAACAGAGAGATGGACAAGCTGTCCCTGCATCGGGATCATGCGCTGTCCCCTCAGCATGGAATATGAAAAATAACTTTTTTTGCTCAAGATGCAGAGGAACAGGAAGTGTGACACAGTCACATTAAAGTCTGACAAAGGGAACATTTCCTGTTCCCTTTGCCTCATTTTAACATTCAAAGCCATTCACAACAAGGAAGACTTGAAAATTTCAACCAGTAGTTTCTCTCCTCTGTTATGGAAGTTTCCAACCTTTCAAGTTTTAAGGAATCTTTCCTACTTTGACTTGTCTGTTGAGAAACCCCTTCATGAGGATAGTGGTGCAACGGGGTAATGTTACACTCTTCCAGTCTTTCCCAACCTTGGGTCCCCATAAGTTGATTCATGAGTCCCAGCCAGAAGACCCCAGTGGTCAGGAATGATGGGAATTGTAGTCCAACATCATCTGGAAACCCAAGGTTGGGGAAAACTACTCTAGTCTTAAAGTATTACCAGAATACACACACTGGATTTAATGGAGCAGCACTTTAGATGGTAATTAATATGTGTTACTTCACGTAATATGGTTTTACAGGGGGAGGGATCTTCAGATAGTAATGTGTATGACTTAAAAATAAGGTAAGCCAGCACTCTTGCTCATTCTATGGACTTGGGGTGGTATTCAATTAAGTTTTGCTCAGAGCAGAGCCAATGAAAATAATGAACTTAGTCATGCTCATTAATTTCAGTGGGTCTACGCTAAGTAAAACTTAGTTGACTACCACCCCAAGTCTGTAGAATGAGCAAGAGTGCTGGCTTACCTTATTTTTAAGTCATGCACATTACTATCTGAAGATTCCCTCCCTCTGTAAAACCGTATTAAGTGAAGTAACACAAGATACCTGTCCCAAAGACCTATCCTGCTGGTACTACTATCTTAGATAGGAATAGCCAACATAGGGCCCTAAATAGGTCACTGCACTACAACATCCTAACCCCAGTTAGCATGGGTTATGGGCAGAGACTATGGGATATGAGGTCCAACAACATCTGGAGGTCACCATTGGGTATTCCTGGTCTAGGGAGTGCACTCAGTTCATGGAAGGCCCAGAACAGGCCTGTTTGACCTCACCATAGCTATGTACATATTGAGCTTGCACCGTATGTGAATCTACATATCAGGGAAGATACATCTCCAGCAAGCTTGTCCACCACTCCTTCTCACTGAGGAATCTCTCATGAGCTTCCAAGGAACCTGGTGTTTCCCAGAACAGTGCTGGAAAACCATTACTCCATTCTATGTTCATTAACTATTATTTTTTTAAAAAGACTAAAATCTCTTTTGTACAATGATCTGAAATGGTTTAAATGTCAATCTCATTAAAACTCTCTTTGATGTCCCAATGACTAATTCAGCACATATTTCTCAAGCGTTCAACGTGGTTAGATTAATCCCACACTTGCATTTTTTTAAAGGCTTCTCTGCTTAGCTTCTCTAGCTTTGCACATGCTTCATCTCACGCCTCTGATTTCTCACAGACTCTACATGGCCAGCCACTGTGCCATGGCTACGCCAATGTTACGTTGCCATAGTAGAGTTGCAACCTTATGCACTCCAAGCAGCAAAGAAGAAAGCAAGACAATGCCAATGTGAAGAAGAAACAATGCAGCAATACTGCCCACCAATCCACACTACTACTAGTTACCATTGTCCACCACTCACGACATTGCCTTCTACTCACACCAAGCAGGGAAGACAGAAATACCTATGTGACATCTAGGTTGCACCATGGTGAAGTATGACGCTTGATGTCAACAGAACCCATTCTATATTTCCTCCCATACACATGGGATGCCCTCAGGAGAAAAGAGTCAATAAGGGCTCACCCTACCACAAGACTCCTGTGTCCTAGGCATTAGGAGAAAAGCAATCACAGATTCCAGGGCTCTCCTCTGATGGGGGTTCAAATTCCTTGGTATCCCCCTGGGATACCCCTTTAAATGCGGGGATGCAGAATCCTAGACTCAGGGGTCAGATGTGCCTCTGCACACCTCTCTATCAGGCCCTCAAGAGTCTCCCCAGGCCCCACCCCTTACCTTCAGGCCCCACCCCTGCTGTGTCCTCCTTGATTGTTTTTGCCTGACTGGTATATGTTGTTGAACTCTGGTGCTGCCTCTAGCTTGTCTGGATTTATTTATTTTATACTCCACCCTTCTCTCAGTGCAGGGCAGCTCACAGCATAAATTAAGGCAGATACAAACACCACACACACACACACACACACACACACACACACAGTATAAATATTAAAACAAATGGTAACCCTATTATAAACAGCACTGAAAACACATTAAAGCATTTAGAAGCGCATGCGCGCGCACACAAAGTACAACACCCTGAGAAGACCCTGCTGCAACAGCCAGCTGGTGGCCAAACATATTTGTCTGCTGGCAAAAGGAAAGCAGAGAGGTGGAAGGGAGTTCCACAATCTGGGAGCAGCCACCGAAAAGGTCCTCTCAGATGGAGAGAGGGATATGTATAGGCAACGCAGTGTAGAAAGATAAGCATCAACTACATTGCACCACTCATTTTTACACCTGGCCCCACCCTCCACTACCATGTGGCCCTGTGGACATTTCTGCAACAGAATGTAACCCTTGGGCTGAAAAACATGTACCACCCCTGCTTTGGTCAGGAAAATAGCTAGGACCAGAGGAAGGAGTGCCAATTTATTCACAACAAGGTCCCTGCAACATCAAGAATGCAGAGAGGGAGCCCATGGCAGGTCAGTACCCGAGGTGAAATGCCCCACTGGGCGCAAACTCCATAAGGAGACTCCCCTGCCGGGAAGTGGTGGGGAGATCTATTCACAATCCCCCCCTCCCCGCCAGTGGGGCTTTGTATGGGCTCCTCCATTCAGGAGAAGCTGGTGCAAAGCTCCATCACACTACTGGGCAGGGAGTGGGTGGGAGATCTGCCGCCTGGTGGCAAAGCTGAGTGGCAGAGTGCCTCCCCTCTCACCGACTCAGCAGGAGGGGAGGCACTCTGCATAGCTTTGTCACCAGTCCCACTCTGCCCCCAAAGGCTGGGGGAACCAGCAGTAACTCTGGGCAGCGAAACAGGATGCCACTGCTCCGGGAGGGTGACGTCTGCAGTGGCCCCCTCACCCAGCCTCACGGGTGGGCCAGCTCTGAGAATGTGCACAGATGTCTTCTATAACATTTCACACAATAAGTATATGTTGGTGTCAATGTTTAGGGAACAACCATTTAGCCAGGGGGAGTGGGAGAGAGCCACTTGGACAGGGAAGAGTACACATTACAAAAGCAAGCTCACGGAAGGAAACACATCCAGCCACTTAGCAATGCAGTAGGACCGAGCAATGCAGTGTAAAAGGAGAGGTGTGGATCTGATTCCCGCACAGTCAGTCAGCCTAGAAGGGCTGTGATGATGCAAAGCCCAGTGCCCTCCTCCTCCTATTGCGAGTTTCCCACAGTGAAGACGCTGGACAGCCATCAACAGGACAAAAACACAGCGGACACTGGCACAAGCTTTTATTGAACAGCTTCAGTGTTGAAGGGAGTACTGACAGCATCCTAGCAACGTGGGGTTGCTACTGGCTATAGGACTCCTGCCACTCTGTGTGACACGACGGGCAGTAGAGCAACAAGTGCAGCTCAGTGCATCTGCATCAAGGGTGCTACTGCCCCTGCTGCATTTCTGTCTGTCACGTGCTTCTGAGAGGCACAGGAGTCCAGGGAGATTTAAAAGGCAGCAACCCCACGTAGGAACACAGGTTTCCCACTGGTTGCTGCTGCTGGAGGCCTGGTGTTCTGCACTGGTAGCAGTAAGAAACATCCTTTCCCCTGTGCGTGTTCAGTGGCTACTTGGTGGCCTGTGGAGAGACAAGACAGACATGGGCGTAGGAACGAATAACGAATAGCTATTGCAACAGATGAATGAGTGGGTGCTCATTTGGCAAATGCATCTTCAAGTAGGAGTGCGATATCTCTATGCTCTTCTGCTCCAAATTCCCCAGCCCCCATTCTCCTATTGGCACCCCCACCACCACAGCTATCAGTGGGCTAAATGGAATGCTAGTTCTGCTGAGAGCAGACTCACTAAAATTAATGGGCATGACTCACTTAATTCCATTAATTTCAACGGGTCTACAGAGTAGGACTTCATTGGCTACACCTCAGATTTTGGAAATTCAGCTTGCTGGAGGAGACAATATAGCAACTGAGCCAATACTCACCCATGCAATATAATGAGCTGTACTGGTACCCCCTTCTCCAGTGACAGCTTTTTCTGCTCCATGTGCCCTGGCTCTGATCCTGTAAGGAAGAAAGAGTTGTGAGTGACTGGCCAACAATTCCATTAAGAAGAAGGGAGTGCATGGTGTTCACTAGCAATGTGTTCCCCACAACCCACCCTAGCACATGTAAGTTGTATTCCCTGGGTTGTGGCTAGTAGCCCCCTCTCCCATGTCCACACAGCACTTATATGCCTTGCGTCCCTTTGAGCAAGAAAGGCTTGTTAAACCAGTGCAGTTTCCCCACATTGCAAGGCAAAGGGTATGGGAGGAGACACTCTGATACATGTCTGAGTGCTTGGCATACTTTAAAGCAAGGAGAGGGAGATGGAAGAAGTTCAGGAAACTGGCAGGACCCTCTTGCTTACCTGTATGGAGCAGCCGGTCCTTGCAGTCACTGTTGCGGCAGAATTGCAATTCCATAGGGTATCTGCATCGTGTCCTGCAGCAGTACACCTGCAAGGGTCCTGAGATGTGACAAACATTATCCATCTGCTCCTTCTATATTTGCTGTTGGCCATGGCTGTTTGCACAATTAGCAAAGTGTTCCTTCTTGCAGAGGACTCCCTTCCCCTGGAGTTCTCCATCCAAAGAATTCCTCCTTGTGTACTTTCATAACTGCAGTTCTGCAGACATGGGGCTTTCTGTTGCGCAGAGTGATACAGGCTGATCTGCGATATGTTGCTGGGAATTATACGTAAACTCCCGGTGCTGTATTTGGTTCCTGAGATGGTTGGAATATTATCCTTTATTGACTGTGATGCAAAAGCAGTATGGGTGGGAGTCACCTAACCAGGCCCAACAGCAGGAGCTTTGATGTGCACAGGTGCTAAGCATGCATGTGTGCATGTGAGCACACCCACCGACCCATTCTCTGCATTGGCAGTAAAAGGCATTTAGCTATGTTTTAATAGGCACAACTGGCACTGTAACCTTTGTTAGGACCTTAATAGCAAGTACTTGTAAAACCTGTTTTCGGACAGAAAGGAAAGCCTGATTCATCTCACTCTAAACGTACAGGTGCTCCCACCCCACCTTTTCAGCTCTATGTGCCACAGGAGTGCCTCACACACGGTGGATCCAACGTTTGCTCCAAGGAAATGAACCAGAGCCATTGAGAAGCAATGCTTGGCAGATTGTGCCTCTTGTCAGATCTGGGTAACTTTTCATAGCACAGACAAGGCTTGTATAAAAAGGCTTTCATTATAAAACAGTGGGAAAAATCTTTTTCACAGACCGTATTGGAAGCACTGCTGCTTTTCCCACGAAAGAGTAGAAGTCTGGCAAATAGGAGAGTAAAAAGTAGACCATTGTAACAAGCGGCCCCAGACGACAGAGACATTATTCCAAAAGCATCAAACCAAGAAAAATATGCTTAATATGTTCAAAAGCGCTTTGCAATTTAGGGGTTTAGGTATTACAATTGAGTAGTCAGTCCAGGTGGCAGATCAACACTTCCAATCACTTATATTGCAGCTCAACAAGTCACACTAAAAAGTCGCCTCAGCAGTCTATATTCATAATGCTCTGACGTTTGGAATTATGAATGCTACTGAGGAACAGTATGTCTGTAGTCCTAGTAAATTTATGCTTTGGGAAATAATTACATTTCAGCACCATGCTGTAGTCTTTCCAAATGCCTGCTGTACCAAAGTCTAAAGGTAAATGGAACTTAGAGAAAGTTTTACATACCCTCCAGTATATAACACTGTGTTAATTTGCTCTTGGGGTTGTCAGGGAACTAGCATATAGTTTTACTAATTCCCAGATGCAGCTAACTTTGCTTGGATGCAGGTGGTTTTAGCTTTCTGGGTTGCAAACTGGTAATCCTAAAAACAAGTTTTCCCCTGTAAAATGTTGCAACCTAGAAACCCAACATGTTCCACGTTAAGTAGCATGGGATAAATAGAGCAACACTGATAATGCCACACAGAGTAGTCACTCACATTAGGACTAGTAGTATGTCACAAGTAATTTTTTTAATGACTTTGCATAATATGCATTCCCTACGACGCACAATCAGGATGAAGGGCAGTATATAAATTTAATAAATAATAAAGATAATAATAGGCAATTTAGCAATTGGGTTTTTATTCCGCTATGGCAGATTCATGCAGAGAAAAGTTCAACCGGCTACAAAGTAAACTCCTATTCACATGGAGGAAGCCTAAAAGGCCATTAACTGTTAATAACTCATTCTCGAATTGCCCCCCTTAAAAATCAAATTGCCCCCCTGTGGGGTGTGTACCCAATGTTGCCATACAACCACATTTACAATTCATGCTTTATTCATTTAGATGCTAAAATGAGATATGAATGTATTGTCAAAACAACCCATCTATTTACACAAAACAAAAATATTAATATTTAACAATATACAGGGCAAAATATTTTACAATAAGTTGGTTTCCATTAGCTACTGCCATCCCAAATAGATTATTGGCTAATAGGAAAAAGTTGCTTCCTACATACTCAAGTATGGAAACTAGTGTTTGCTCTAATCTTACAGTAAAAAGATTGTGACAAGCCTTTCTTTGTTACTAAGAGCCTCCGCTGTTTATACAAACTTCCACCTATATCCTTGACTTCTTTTAAGCTGCAGCTCAGCAAATCTAACTTCATATGGATAAAAAGGACTAGTTGCTAGACTAGCCAACTGAAGCTTTAGCCACCCTTTAATTTTCTCTCATTTCCAGCTCCTACCCCGCCACACTGAATGCACTTTTTCAATAAAAATCCATCATTTGACATAGCTCATTCCACACTGTACTCTATTTTCATAATTCGTAAGTGGATCCTACAAACATAACTGTGCATAATTTTGCATTCCTACAACAGGTAAGTATTGATTCATTTATTTTATCACATTTGTATGCCACCAGTCTACTGAGATCATGGAGATAAACCAAGCATTATCTAGTTTACGCTTGTAAAAATCCAGTGCAACGTTAAGTGAAAACATTATCTAAATACCTAAACTCACCCGCCACATCCACCTGCCTCACCGTCACCTAAAGACTATTCTCTACCCCTGGTTTACATGAAGGAGGTTTACAAAATTGGTGCAGAGTGTGGAGAAAGTGGATTGAGAGAGGATTTTCTCCCTCTTGTATAGCGCTAATATTGCTGCAACACCAAGCAGCAAAACAATCTTCTTCTAGAGGAGCTTCAGAATAGAAGGAGCACATTAGCACCCCAGTACCACTTCTGAACCGATTAAAGTAAGTGGGGTGGTTGCAATTCACTTTACTGCTTTGTTTTCCTGCAAGTGAAACAGTGCATCTGTTTTTTAAGAACTATTTCGTAATGCTGACCTTTTAAACATTCCAGTCTCCAACTTTCAAATGTGGAATAAGGGAGCAAATTCTGGCAGGACCCAAGTTCCCTTGTCTTAAGTTGGGCACAAAACTGAGAGCACTTTGTGTGGTAATTGTGCTTGTTTCCTGCAGCAAATATCCAAACATCATGGGGAAATAGATGCACCTGTTAAATACTCATGGCCAGACATCAGCGACCCTAAAGCAAGAAAGAAATTCAGGCATTTGAGGCAGAGTTGGGAAACCTTTTTCAGCTCAAGGACCACACTCCCTTTTGGGGGGCAGATTCCAACAGTGGGTGGGGCTAGGGGCAAAAGTGGATGGGGCAGTGAACATAATATTTACCTTTGAGCAGTAGGCTAGTTCTTACACACACACACACACACACACACACACACACACACACACACACACACCCCTCTCTATCCTCCATGCAGACAAGCAACAGTCATCATCATCAGAGTTCAAGGACATATTCCAACCAGGCAAAAGCACTCACAGGGGATGTGACACAAGGCCGGAGAGCGGTGTGGCATGGGAAGAGTCGCTAGGGACAGATAGAGAAGGCTAGAGGACCACATTTGGGCCACTAAATTGAAGTCCCCTTCCCCTGATTTAAGGACGGTCATTCACACTCTACATGTGCATTGTAAGAAATAGCACACTGGTATGTATCCCTGTAGCAGATACTACCACTGCATGAAATAACAGTTGATTTGCTTTGTGTGTGTGTTTTTAAGGCATGAAGTTATTATCATGGTGGCTCCTGTGAAAATTTTGAAAGATGTCAGTTTAGCAGACATTGGACAAGCTTATCCAGTACAGTGGTACCTCGGGTTACAGACGCTTCAGGTTACAAACTCTGCTAACCCAGAAATAGTACCTCGGGTTAAGAACTTTGCTTTAGGATGAGAACAGAAATTGTGCGGTGGCAGCGTGGCGGTAGCAGGAGGTCCCATTAGCTAAAGTGGTACCTCAGGTTAAGAACAGTTTCAGCTTAAGAACGGACCTCCAGAACGAATTAAGTTCTTAACCCGAGGTACCACTGTAATGAGTGAACTTGCAATAAACCAGTTCTCAGTTCAATCCACACATACACTTTTTCACAACATTAAAGGAAATGAATTGGGATGGGCTGCTATTGCCATTTTTCCTCCTTAGAATTGGTTGTGAGCCTTTAAGAGCTACCTAGCTGGGCATCATTTAGCAGAAGCTCTCCCCATCACTGCATACCCATGCTGGGGGAAAGGTTCATCAGTAGGAATTATCATGCAGCTGTCAAAAGGCAAAAGAGCCTTCTCCGTACCAGGTGAACAATTATATATTGCACATGATATTGTTGGATCGTGTACATGCACTCACACACATGTGTGGAGAATCCCAGGGTCAGAGTCAAATGTGGACCTCTAGGGCTTTCAGTCTGGCCCCTGGGACTCTTCCCAGGTCACACTGCTTTCCAGGCCAAGCCCCCTCTCCCCATGCTGCAGTGGCCCAGCACTACATCCTCCTTGGGTGCTTTTGCCAGCTGGAATATGTCCTTGCACTGTGGTTCTGCCTCTTGCTTGGCTGGCTGGCGGACAGAGACATGTGTGTGGGAAGTGACAGTGTATGCAGGAACCTCTGACTTTTGCACAGCACAACCAGAGCATCCAGGAAGCTGAAACTTGGCATATATGAAGCCGTTCCGCACACATAGCCCAAGAAAGCCTGAAAGGGAGACATTTGCAAGCCTCTCCCTAGAAACAGGAGCAAGAATGGTAACTCCAAAGCATGAAAGCAGTACTTTGGCACATGCATAGCTAAAAAACAAAACAAAACCCAAACCCACTCTGCTAGAAAAAGTAAAAAAGAAAGAAAGAAATTAAAACAAAATGACTGAGAAGAAAATAGTAAAGCTCTGAAAGTCATTAAGTTATATTCTACATAACATTTTTTAAATCTTCAAGACAGCAGTAGAGTGAAAGTCTACTGATTTCCTCAGGACATGGAAGTATCTCACAGCTGCAAAATGAACCCTTCTCCACTGGGAGCAGAAATTTTGTTTTGTTTGCCTTCTGATCATTAAATGCTCGCCGTTGCCTGGGTGTTCGCTGGCTGAAACTTACAATGTGATGAGGACACAGGAGTCAAGAGCCTGTCGTTTCTAGCAGTAGCCCTGCATAAATGTGAAACCTGAGTTAATGCGTAACACATTAGTGCAAACCAGTGTATTAGATCACCAAGTTAAATATATACTTACAAAATCGCAACATCCAAAACAAACAAAGGCGAAGCCCAGCATAATTTAGGATTCTATTTCTTAAATTATTATTTTTACGCTAGTATCACATACGAGAGGACAGAACACATTGTTGTACACATTAAATTAAATCCACAGGAAAGGAGGGGGTGAACCAACCAATTCATTTAATTAAAGGGATTTGTTGCCTCCAGATGCCTAGTTAAATATTATGCAAGTTGTGAGTGGCTCAGGCAGGGATGGAATTATCTACTAATTATGAAGAGCTACATAGAGAATATAAGAAGCTGCCTTCTAGACTACTTGTCCACCTAGCCCAGTAAAGCCTACTCAGACTGGGAATGGCTTTCTAGGATCTTAGGCAGAAAAGTATTTCCCACAACTTGCTACCGTATCCTTTTATCTGGAAATACTAGAGATTGAACCTTGGACCTTCTCCACTTGCGCTCTGGCATTGTTGCTGTAGGAGTGTGAATGAACTGGTAAAATTGCTTAGTTGGATAGGAATTACAAGAGATCCTAGCCAGGTCCATTTTCAGTCAACCCTTCCAAAAGAACTCCACAGACACCTGAGAATTAAGGCCACCCAACTACTAGACCAGTTTGAATGGGCCAACCAGTCTCTTAAGTGATGATGGGGGAAACAGTAGTACCCAAACAAACTGTGGAGACATTGCCTTGCCTCTTGCTACCTTTTCTCATGGTTGTGTGACAAATTACCCTAGCAAAGATTCTAACTGGGGAGAATGTTTTAGCATGAGACCACTAGAGATTTTCTTGCTGTTGCTTTGATGGGTTGTTTTCTATCTACAGTTGGAACAAAGTACTAAGTCTACCATTAACAGACCAAGGAGCCAGAATACCAAAGGCCAACTCTGATGTCGAAGTGGTTGGTTTCATCTACAAAGAGTTGACTTCTCTCTGGGACATGTGGATTAAGGAGGTGAAACGATGCAATATATTTCCTAAAGCAGATGGGAATCGGTTCCACAAACTCATTCATTCGATAAAGAAATAAATATAGAAGTTTAACTTCTAAGTGGAGAAATAGCCTTTGTTAGGATTTCATTAGATAATGAAATGGCATCAAAATAACACTCCAAGCATTGATTAAATACTGACATTTACTGAATCCAGGAATTTAGGATGTCTAGCATCCACAAACTCATGACACTATGTTCTACTTCCACTTCTGAATATCAGTTCCTGAAAACCGCAGGATGAGAAAGTGCTGTTATGCTCAGATGCTGAATTAGATGGGACCTGACCTAGCAGGCTCTTCTTGTGTGGTAACTGCATCTTTCATCCTGACAAACAAGTCTTCTTTGAGGGCAATGATTTTATATGGTCTTTTTATTTCAACAAGACAACTGTCCTACAGTTTCAGTTCTCAGTATTAGAACACTTACTTCCTAACAGAATCACAGACTTTGGTTTTCTTGTGGTACATGATAGTATGGTTTATGGAATGGTAGCATGGCTAGGGAATGGTAAACGCAGTTTATTTTTATAGGTTTGGACCTGTTACGGCTCATGGTTTTGACAAATAAATACTTACAAAAGGAATGGGACCTGACGATCCTTGTTCTCCAATACTCCAACACCTATTTGCTCCTCTCTGCCTGGCTTGCAACTGCTTACATGTGCTATTTTCATTTTTCCTAGATACATCTGATTATTTGCAATGTGCTGCTCTCCCATTTTTCATAACATCCTTTATCTTCTCATCTTAACAGCTGTGGGATTTAACTGCTGAGACAGATGAAAGATAAACACTTGGGGGATGCTGCAGAAATATTTAGGCAAGGTAGCAAAGTACTGCCCCTCCAAGGACTTAAAAGAAGGCTAAAATCCTAATTGGAATAGCTTTAACTACAAAACCCTCTACTCCTCAAATTTACTGGGATTTTTTTTTAATTAAGACAACAACTTGTAATAACAACAAATGTTCTTGTCACTTATTCTGTATGACAACAAGAAGTTGTGGAGAGCTAAGCCTAGCCTTCCTTTCTATAAACAGAGTAGTCTAGCGGTATCTGATAGCACTACTTAGATGACTGAGTGAGGAAGTGAAGACTTTGGCCCACTGTTGTGGAGCCTTGTCTTAACAAAAGGCTCTCTATCTATTACATGCCACCAAGAGACCAATTTGAGGCTCTCTGTGGACAAAGTAGTGTCTGATAACAGCCTACAAAAAGAATATTTCTTCTCAGAAGTACCTGCAAACACAGTACAGACAATCCTCTTTGGGAGCTAGCCCAGGTTGGGGTGTGTCCAAAAGAGTCTTAGACACTGGTTTGAACAAAAAAGGTTTGTCTGGTTTTAAAAGACATACATTTAAAGCACAGACATCCTGCAAAGAACATGGGAACTCTAGTTTACTTCTCAAAGCTACAATTCCCAGCACCTTTAGCAAACTACAGCCCCCACAATTCTTGGGGGGGGAGGGGAATAATGTGCTTTAAATGTATGGTGTGTAAGTAGTCTGGTGCAGTGCTGTTTTTACTAGTATGGTTTTAATAGATTTTATATATGTATGTAGTTTTATTCCACATACATATATAAAAACATGCTTAATTGTTTTTTAATGATTTTTTTCTAGGTTTTTAGCAGTTCTTGAGTCCCATCTGAGAAAAAAGGTGAATATTATTATTAATAATAATAATAATAATAATAATAATAATAGCAGCCCAATACTAAACACTGAAAGGGAAGTATTGTAGTTCACATTTATGTTTAACTTTAAGCATAAACTGTTTAGGAGTACTTGTCACAACAAATGAGCAAAGTTCAGTAGATGTTACAAATGTTTGTATGTCTTTATCCTTAAGAAGTAAAAAATATTCCTCCTTTGCTGTGTGCAAACATTTTTGGGGACTTAAGAGTTTTCTCACAAAGCTACAACAGTAGCCTCAGGAATAAGATCTGAAAGTTTTCTCAGTGGAGATCAGTTCACAACACTGCATACTGCTGTCAAACATAGTATTCTATTACAGTAGTAAGGTTGGCACCCTCTTATAACCCTTCATTAGTTTGCACCTTAAAATCCATAGAAAGGTTCCCCCTTTAATTAACACCGCCATTACTCTGGAAGCTAGAATGTGGCTCAATGGAAAGAACTAATGCTCCATGATATTGGGTTTCTCATTGGTAGCCCTTGGCCCTCTGAGGCCAATTTAACTAATAGCCTAATAATTATTTACTCAAGTAAGCATTAACCACCTTATGTCATGGTGCTTCTAAACAGCAAGAAAGTAAGCGCTCTTTCTATGCACTCTCTTTTTTATGCTGGGAAAGATGACCAGTTGCTTTTTCTATCACAGCATGGAGTAGGCTTGCAGATTCAGTGGAACTCAATTACACAGAGACAGAGGACAGATGACCGACACCCTCCTAGACTCTGGTGGGGAGCACATGTCACCCACCCACCAGGTGTTGCTGGACTCAAACTCCCACCATCCATGACTATTTGCCATGTTGGCTGGGAGTGATGCAAGCTGGAGTCCAGTAATACCTGGAGGGTCATACGTTCCCCATCCCTGACCCAGACTACTCTTCGATCTCACTCCTATATATGAAATTTGCTGATACTGCCTGCCTGCCTGGTCCTCCAAGGCCACTTCTCAGGCAGTTTTGTGTCTGATGGGTTACTACTACCATTCTCTGTTGGCAGCTGAAGCACAAGACACCAGTTTCTACAGTTTCTTGACAGGTCTCTGCAAATAAAAGGCAATCTGCACATGCTCAGAGGCACTTTTATCTTTTCGAAAGCTTGTTTATCTATTGCAAAGGAATTTTACACATGCTCTGAAGCATTCCATCTTAGATGCCAATATTTTTGTAAACGAAAGGTGGCAATCCCACACAGGTGACAAGTTTCCAGAAGTCAGGATGACTCTTTTGTCAATAGTATGTGCTGTTGGGAGAAGAAGGGACTCCCAAATCATATCTGGCATACTTCTAGAAAGGACTGGATTCTGGAGTTTTCTGGGAGACCATAGTAATTAGCATGATTAACATTGCTCTTTGTTACTTCTCTAATAAAGTAGTGAGTACTTCAAATACCTGAACAATATTGATGTAGTTTCCTATATCCTATATAAGTTTCAGTAAGCTCTAGAAACCTGTGGGACTAAACTGAAAATGGAAGATACCTGCTGCAGAATTTGGGTCATCATATACAATGCAAAACTCCGCTTATGCAAAACTGCAGAAAATCTGTTTATGCATCAGTTCCAGGAAAATTATGCTTACCTTGAGGTCACATTGCAAGATTTGCAGAAGCTATTGTTTTTCCTCCCTAGTCAAAACAGAACTTTCAAGGCAATACTGTGCTCTCATCAAGCGAGGCATGTAATACTTGGTAATGATGCACGTATTTTCCTCCCTAAACTGGCGCTGCTTGCCAGCAAGAACAACTTCGTGCAGATAAGGTGGCACTTTTTGTATTGCACAGACCATCTGTTCCAATCTGCCTTTCATTAACACTCATACTCACTTGTAAGCGGCATATCATTCAGTGATAGACAATCTTTCTTAACTACAATGGAACTCATTAAGGGAGCTCTGGCTAATGCAAACACCTTTTGGGAAGTATACATGTGCAGAAGAGTAGTATTTTTGTACATTAAGCAGTGTCAAACCTCTGCACGTTCCTAAAACAAACCTATTATCTTCATCTTTTAGTATTTAAAAATAAAGCTGTCCATCAAAGAAAGATCATTTAGTTGCTCAGGCATCTCGCCTTTTAGGCTACAGTTCTATTTTTCGCACAAATTTTATGGGAGTAAGCTCCATTTTGTCACAGTGCTGCGTCAACACGCATAGGTTTGTACTGTTAATCAAGGTTTGAAGCCCTAATTTAAAGACATTCACACTTTAATAGTCCTCACTTGGATACAATTCAATGACTACTAGCCATGATGGTTATGTTTTACCTTTTTGGAGAAAAGTACTAAGATGCATAAAAATTGTTTTGAGGGGGAAATATAAAATATTTTCAGAGGATAACATTGTTTTAAACTATATATCAACTATACGGGATTTGACCACAGTTCAACGGAAATAGACTCTCTGCGCCCTTACTTCTGCTAAAAGACTGATATTAATTCACTTGAAATATAATACCATGGTCCCCTTCGATTAATGAATAGAAGACATGACAACTCAACATACAACAGATTGCTTCTAGACACAGATTGTGTATGGATAAATATATTTGGAATCTATTTACAAAAAGTATAATGTCTTGTTAATACTTTTACATTTAATGGAAAACTGCTGATTGCTTATATACCCATATACAGTGGTACCTCTGGTTACATACTTAATTCCTTCTGGAGGTCCGTTCTTAACCTGAAACTGTTCTTAACTTGAAGCACCACTTTAGCTAATGGGGCCTTCCGCTGATGCCGCCGCACGATTTCTGCTCTCATCCTGAAGCAAAGTTCTTAAACCGAGGTACTATTTCTGAGGTAGCAGAGTCTGTAACCTGAAGCGTATGTAACCCGAGGTACCACTGTACTCTATTTTATCACAATTTCAATTCTTTGTTTCTTCTTTCTTTTCTTTCCCATTACTCTCTCACTGATTGAATACACACACATCCCTCCACTGTCAGAGGCAATATGCCTCTGAATATCAGTTTCTGGGAATCACAAGTAGGTAAAGTGCTATTTGACATAGGTGCTGCTTGTAGGCTTCCTATGGGCAACTGGTTGGCCAAGAACAAGATGATCTTGGAGTAGAAAGATCTTTGGTCTGACCTCCTTATGTTCCCCTAATGTCAATGCAAACAGCCTTTCAGCATTAAATCTGTAAATACAGTACAGTGGAAACTTGGGTTGCAGACATAATCCATGATGGAGGCACGTCCGCAACCTGCAGCATTCGTAACCTGAAGCGCCGCGTCTGCGCACGTGCGTGACGTGATTGGACACTTCTGCGCATGCACGAGCAGCAAAACACGGAAGTAATCCTTTCCGGTACTTCCAGGTTTCCCGCGGTCCATAACCTGAAAACGCGTAACCCGAAGCGTCTGTAACCCGAGGTACCACTGTATGTTGTCAACATTGTACTAAACACCCAAAACAGTACTAAAACAACTTAGTTTGAATGATTCACACTGAAAATTTGAGTTAGCTTTATCTACATTTTTGTAAACCACGCTTCTCATTGCATGTTGCGTTGTACAGATTGTGACAGCAAGATCCTTTTAACTGGGGAGGCCAGTGTTTGAACAGCTAGTGATTATGCACACTAGTACAGCGGGACACAAAACTATTACACAGCATTAAAGTGGGCAAAAAGAAAAGGAAAAGAGCTGGAAACAATTAATCTACATGACATCTTCCCCAGCTCTGTTGGTGGGACTCTCTGTGACTGACATATAGGAAATTATTCTGCATTAGCTGTTTTGCATTTGGTTTGCACCTGAATGTGCTATTGATAACTGTTAATAGCCCATACCATGCTGTGTCCTTTCTACTGTATCAAAACTTTCTCTATAAAAGTTATCCCCTATCAGATACCTTCATACAATGTCTCTCATGCATGTTTGGGCCTACATCTTAGAGCAGGAGTCCCCCACAAGGTGCCCAAGAAATGTGTGTGTGTGTGTGTGTGTGTGTGTGTGTGTGTGTGTATCACCAGATATAATTCTGTGAAATGGGTATTTTATGGTGCCCACAAGAGTTTATTAGATGTACTCAAGGCCCAAAAGGTTGGGGATCCCTGTTCTTTCCTTCCTAAATTTGTCATTATCCAACCATTCTTTCTCCACTTTTTCTTTTTTTTTTAAACTCTACATGGACAAGTCAGCCCAAACAACATTTCCTACCAGAAGACACCTAACTCCTTATAGTGGGGTAAACTAGAGTTCCCCAGGATTCTTTGGGGCAAGTCATATGCCTAAAATGAGCTTAAAATGTATGCTGTAGGATGGAATGTTAGGAACCAATGTTCACATATAGTATATACATATGGGAAAATATTTCATGCTTGTTTGCTTGTTTGTTTAAATCATAGCTTTATGGCGCTGAAGTGGTTCATACCTGCCCAACTTAGTAATTAATTGAACCACAGCCCTGAAGGACAGGAAATCTTGTGAACATGCTGTCTGTATCTGACATCAGATGTAGGAGGACGCCTACTTCTCAGATGGACTTGGCATGTTTCTACTGCTGCACATGAATGATATTTCAGGCTGTACTGGGCGGCAAAAGACAAAGTAGTTTATTTTTTTCCAGGCTTCTTCTCTTTTCTCTGATCAGTGAAAATGGGTAGAACAGTAAAAAAATTACTTAGCAGAGGTATAGGCCATAGGCAGCATCTGTTGAGTCGGTAGAGCATGAGACTCTTAATCTCAGGGTCGTGGATTTGAGCCTCACATTGGGTGAAATATTCCTCCATTGCAGAGTGGGACTAGATGATGCTTCCAATTCTACAATTCTATGCCTATGTCTATGCTTTGAATGCAGAAGTTCACTCCCCAGCATCTTCAGGTGAGCATGAGAGAAAACTATGTCAGATCCTGAAGAGCCAACTGCCAGTCAGTGCAGGCAGTACTGAGCTAGATTAACCAATGGTCTGTCACCATATGAGGCAGCTTTATATGTTCCTATGATGGTTCCCATGGGATAAAAGAGAAAAGGTGATCTGTGAATCTCTGGGTATTTTTAAGACTGCACCTCACATGGGAAAGTATAGGCAAAACGTTGATGCTCTTTTAAAAATATATATACAGAACTACATTTTCTTTATAATTACTGCCAGAATCAGAGTATAAAGAAGTCTGAAATGTAGAAAAGCCGCCAGAAGCTCATTTTTATTTTAGGGAAACCAGTGTGAATTTTGCATTAGGCATTTTAAAAAAGAGTTGAAAACAACCCCACACGCACAAGCTTTTGTTTTATAAGTTGAAGCATTCATTCGAAGCTAGGTGGGGACCTTTTAAAAACACTACAAGGAGCCGGATATACACGGCTTGAGCCATTAAAATGTTATTAAAGGCAGCAGGGTCCAATTTAGTTCTCAACAAAATGCCTGACACAGCTGGGCAGTGGCGGTTTAGTGGAGTCAAGCAAAAAAGGTAGGGAAAAGTGATCCCTTATTACTGCACTGTGTGCTGATTCAGGTGTTACTCGTAGGTGTGACAGGTTGATTAATCTTACAAAAATTGGACTTTTGTCACCTTATGCTGACAGATCAACAATTAGAATATGCTTTTGTGTATGGATAACCACATAGATTGCTAAGATCAATTAAACCTCATCACCACAGCATTTAAGAGTTTGACTGTGCTTTTTTTGAACATGCAGCACAATCCTGTGCATATTTGTTTGAGAAATTTTTTAACTAATAAGCAGTTGATCAATTTTATTTATTTTAAAATTTAATATGAAAGCAAGTCATACTCTGTCCAATGGGACTTACTATCCAGTGTGTATGTTTACAATTGTAAGCCTAATTCCCCTTTTCTTCCTGTTTCTATGGTGGGTCTGCACCAATGTCTAGCATTGCATTTTGTCCCAGTAGAATCATAGAAACATAGTGTTGGAAGGGACTCTGTGGATCATCTAGTCCAACACCCTGTAATGCAGGAATATGCACCCACATGGGGATCAAACCCATGACCTTGGCATTGTCAGCACTATGCTCTAACCAGCTGAGCTAACCAGCAAGTCAATTATCTAAGCATTCCAGCCCTGGTCAAATTTCCTTATACTGTATGTGCATTTTCCTTATATGTGCAGGCCACCTCTTGGCCAAGAGCTATTTTTTTGAGATGTTAGTTCTTTGGAAAATAAAACCATACATCTAATGTTAGCACAGAGATAAAGGGTTGTATCTGATTATTCCTATGGAGGAAAGTCAAGTGTTGAGAACAATGTTGTGATAGCCATGAGCATCAACAGGATTATCCTAAGGGAAAGCAAACAATGCCCCCTCTTCCTGTACTCAAGGGACACAGTGACATTTTTCTGAGACACAAGTCAGATTCACAGGGGAAGTGTGGGAACACAGCTTCTTGGTTAGAAGGAGAGAAAGCTTCCTCACCTTGAGGCCATGTTCATGTTTGGAGAAACAGGGGCTGAGGAGATTTGAAAAGCAGGCCTAATTTGTAAGTAGGCGCTCTCCCCTCCCAGTTACTAAATAATGAGCAGTAATGAACTTTATCTCTTCATCTTATAAAGGTGTGGTGATCTCTAACTTTTCACCCATCCATCACTTACAAGAACTGTTGTGTGTGAAGACTAGTCCTGAGTCTATCTGATCCTAGATGTACAAGGCAGGTGTTGTTTGGATAGCGATAAACCTGAATTAGAATCTTAGGGCTTATCCACACTAACCTTTCCTCCAAACCACATCCTGCATTTCCACACACTCTGATTTTCACTCTAGAGCTTTCCCTGCAAAAACCTGCTCTTTACTTCTTGAATTGGAGCAAATGGCAATCTGCGGAGAACCTGAATTCCTGAATTGCCATTCGCTGCAGTTTTAACAGGGGATTTTTAGTGGGGGACGGGACGGGACTCTTGGGTTAAAAGAAAGAGTGCTGAGACACAAAGCTTTACAGTGTGGACCTGTGCCTGGGTTAACTGAGGGAAGTACAAGTTGGGTACTTCTTGGAACATATTCTGTAGCAGCAGAGGCAAGGAATATCTATGCTACTGGAGAAAGTTCTAACTACACCTCATTTAGCCAATCCCCAAGCCTCTTCTTGTCTGCCTTTCACAGAGGCTGATACTGGGAATTTCTGTTCTTCACTGGGAATGAAGAGGCCTTTGTGGTAACATGTAGGCTGCCTCACCCCTCACTCCTCACTAATACCTTATTCAGGTCAACCAGGGATGGGGAATTTGTGGCCCTCCAGATGCTGTTAAGACTACAACTCCCATAATCTCTGACTATTTGCCATAATGGCAGTGGCTGATGGGAACTCAAGTCCAACAACATCTGAAGAATCATAGGTTTCCCACCCCTGATCTAAATGAATACTCCTGGCAAAATCTTTTTCTGCACAAAATTAGTATCCTAATTATTTCAGTAAGGCAAATAGATTCAAGCCAAATATAAATCAATAGATAAGGTCTTAAACACAGTAATGTATCTCCTCGGCAGCACATTCCTCCAGGCTCTGATAAAGTGAAAAGGTAGTACATTATGAAGCATAACGAATGCACCCAGCTTTGGTTGTTGATAGCAAGGGAAAAGAAACTGGGCCCAAGTAGAAAGCTACATTGCTCACAGGATTTCTGAAATCCTGAATAAATTGGATGCAAGAATTACAGTAGACCCAAACAGCCTAACATTGTATAGCCTGCCAACAATTGCACAGGAGATCACCTAAGGTCTAACTGGCCCTGGCAGGTTTGCTGGAGTTATACTTTCACATGGATAAACTGTTCCTGAACAACTTCTACAAAGCAAGCTTTCATTTACCATCATGCCTTATGCCAACTAACATATGTGAAACCACTAAAATTTCAAAAGAATGCTCTGTGGTCTCTGTTGAGATGTCTTTTAAGGAACCAGGGTAGAAAGCAGGAGAGGTGAGAAGTAACCTGGAGGCCCAACCTCCTCTCCAAGAGGCCCAGCTGTTAAGACTGGTTGAAGACAGGAAGAGAAAGGCGAGGGAACATCTCCTGCCAATTTCATCAGGCCTCTATTTTGTTTGTTTAATTAGTTGTATACTGCAATTTCATTTTTAAAATATCAAAGTGGTTTACAATAATTATACATGCACACACAATAAAAGCCACATAAAATTAAAAACCTAGGATCTGTGGCAAGGAGCCGCTGTGTCCTTGTCCCGTTCATCAACTTAAGAATTCACAAGAGAACTACCCAAAAGCACATGAGCACTGTCTGCTCCATTACTCAGTTCCTCTTATGTGGGGAGCTTGACTATGGAGAAATAATATTGCAATTTGTAGAATTAGCTGGGAACATTTACCAGTCTTGCCCTGCTAGCTGTTCTGTTTTATTGGGAACAGAACCAATTTAAAATCATGAGGGCCTTGCACGAAATGATATTCTAGCACCCCTTACCTCCAACATGCCATACACTTTAGAGAAACAGGGTCAAATACATTATCCCTGCTCCCAACTTGCATATGTTCATGTTAGTGTCAGCAAGGGCCTATACAAATTGAACTGCACATATAGCGCACATGTGCCTGGAAAAGCAGGATGCCTGGCTGCATGGATTACATCTCAAGCTTTTAATAAAGATTTTCAGTTATTTCTTGGAACACATGAGCTTGCTTAATGGTACAGAGGCTGTATATGCACTTTACATTTAAAGTACATTCCCACCCCCACCCCCACAGAATCCTGGAAACTGTAGTCCACCCCTCACAGAGCTACAGTGACAACCCTTAACAAACTACAGTCCCAGAGCAGGGTTTCCCTTAAATGTATGATACCGGTATGTACCTGGTCTAAACAGAAAGCTCAGCTAAGAGCTGTGAAGTTAACTTGGGGAAGAAGGAAGGAGCAGACAGGGAAGCAGACAGGGAAGGAGGGATAGAAGAGAGACTATTGAATCGATTTGCCCTGTTTTAAAACTCAGCAACGTGTTTAAACAATGTTCTTATGTTCCCCTATACTTTGTTGTTCATCAGCCAATCCATTCTCCCCACTTCACTAATTTAACACCACATGAAACATGAATGTCAAAGGAGAAGTGGGAATACTGGGCATGTACATTATCAGTGCTTGCCTAACTCACAGGTGGTGTGTTCAGTTTTTATCAAGTAGGTATAGTACATACAGATAATCCACATCATAAACATTCCGTCATCCAAATCCTATGTTATTTATGATGATAAAATTTGCACAAATCGCTTTCCGCCCATTCATCCTATAGCCATAAAATCAAGGTAATCTTGAGTAAATAATACTCTCCTCGTGTAATTGAACATGCCATTTAGGTTTTTTTAGAAGTTACTAGAGACATTGCACCCTAATCCTGAATATATTAACTAAACACCTTGACTGCCTCGGATTCATTAACACTGGAGGAGTTTGTGTGTGTGTGTCAAATTGTTGCTCCCAAATAAGTGAGTACTGTACTGTAATGACATTGTAGCCACAGGCACCCAGACATACATACAAAACCATATTCCTCGTATATCCATAAATTCCGAACTTTGGAAGATTTCAAACTGCATCAATGATCAAAATTAAGCATCTGGACCCGAATACACCATTGCAAGGTAAGTCTGCTTCAGTCCTTTAAAGCCTCTTTCCAGTTTTCGGTTTGTTGGTTTGTTTTTTAAATAAAACTTGTGTTTGTTGTAAAGATTCAGCACCCGCACAACACACCTTCCCTCGAGCCCTGCTAACTGAGCGCCCTCGGACTTTCAGTTTTTATCCATCTCTGCTGTAGATGCAGCAGCAGCAAAAGCAAAAGCACACTATTGCAACAACAGAACTTTTAAAAAGCTCTACGCGTTTGGGTGCAAAGGCGCCCAGCTGATGCAGCTTGATCGCCACACTCAAACCACGACTCGTGCCACCGTGAGCCCACTTCGCTTTTAAACGGCTGCAACACACTTCCAGAGAATGGGAGAAAAGCAAAAAAAAAAAAGAAAAAGAAAAAAGGTAGAGGTGGGCAAACACCACAGTCCTCTCTTACCTGTCTGTGGAAGGCAGGGAAAAAACCCAGACACCTGCAAGTTCCTCACAGCAATACGGAGCGGATCCCGAATTATTTCCTCCCCAGCAGCATATCAATAAAAGTTACTGTTTTAGCCTCTCCTCTCCCCCGCAAGCCCTAAACCACCAGCTAAGCTTTCGGGTCCTGTGACTAATATTTACCCTTCCTAAGCCTGGGCGAAGTGCAGTCGGTATCTGGAGCTTTTTAAATGGATTCCGAGTACGGAGTGCACCTCGCTGTTTCCAGCAGCCAGTCTCCTCCGCCAATCAGCGGCCTCGGAGCCGCCGACCTCTCCTCCCTCTTTCGCTCCCAGTCCTGCCTCCCTCGCCTCGCTCCAGTGTAGGCGGCGGCAGGACTGGGAACGGAGTGTGAAAGCACGAAACGAGCACGCTTCTCAATTTTGTTGTCCTCCCTCTGCCATCTTAAGACTTGCAGCCTTCTTTCCTTCAGGAATCATAGACCCAGCTCCCGTAATTTGTTGGCATAGTAACCACCTAGGTTGTTTTGGTTCCCCTCCCCTTCTTCTTTTTGTATGAACAGCATGGAAAGGAAGAACGCCTCGGCCTGCAGCAGTCTGTAGCTACATGCAAAACATAGCGAAATAAAAGGCACAATTCTGAGAACTGCAGGAGGCTAGGCCAGGCCAACCCTCCCAATTATTTTCTGTGGAGACAAGGGATCCTGAGGTGCCTTCACATGCTCCTCAACCCCAGCAGAGGAGACAGACATAGAGAACCCCACATCCCTATCCGGGAATCGGAGAGGCCAATACTTCCCCAAATTACAGAATCATGCCAAATATTTTATTTTAATTATTTTTGCCTTTCTTTACAGGCACGCCTTCCCACTTCAGAATACCAATACCAGTTGTATTGTTTATAGGGCACCACAACCCAAAACTCAGAAGTTGGCAGAACATCCAGTACAATGACAACAATGTCAATATTCCCCTTACCAATTTTTATTTTCCTCATGAAGGGAAGGGTAGGTTCTAAGAAATAATAATAATCCTCCCCACAGGGAAACTTTGGGCTCTCAAATTTCAGCGGTACCCTGTGCGACACTAAAATTCAGCCCCCTCCCCCCACCTCTCGCTCTCTCTTTTACATCATTGTTGTGGTACGTCATGTGGCGCCGGCACCCAGTGCGGCCGAACTGGTCATGCCAGCCCAAAATCACTTCTCCCCACTCTCTACAAGTGTTGTATTTTAAACTAAGAAATATTGGGTCATATCCAGTGGTGGCTTTGTCTTACTGCAAAGTGCTTCCACTCAAGCACTTTTTGCTCATGCTTCCTGCCTACGGAAGCCCATTGCACCATATCCTATATTGTTTCAGTGGGTCTCCCTGCCCTCAGGAAGAGCTTTTCATGGAGCGGGGTTCAGCAGGTAAGTAGTATCAGTGAAAATTGAGTGCCTACATGGCGCAAGTAGAAGTGCTTTCTGTGAAGGCAAAGCCACCATTGAACACAGCCCACTAAGTATAAACTTTAGAAACAGACTACAAAAGAAAACAGAATAAGCACCAGCAGATAAAACAAAGTTCATCAGCCAAATTCATCTGATTCAGAGAAGAATACATGTCAACTCTTAAAATGTCATGCTGAAATAAGTTTTAATCATGAAAATCAAGTTTGTGCAAAAGTATAATGAAATTTGGAACCCATTTATACAAAATACAGCAGGTTAACATTTGTAATTGTTAACTGTTAACAATTGTTATTGTGATACATAGCTGTCAACGTTTTCCTTTTTTAAGGGAAATTACCTTATTCCAAATAGGATTCTTCGCAAGAAAAGGGAAAAGTTGACAACTATGTTGTGATGGAATATAGCCTTTTTCCTTTTTCTTCACTTTAAGGCACTTTGTGTTGGATTTAAATTTAAAAGAGAAAGTCAAATTTGTTGCCTGTGCTTTTCCAAAATCACCATTATACTCACAGTCAAGATGAAAACTGGGTTTATCCTTTTCCCCCACACAGGTTCCTCCTGAGGGTGGCTTGATTTATTCCCCATAGCATGGTATTTTTTCCTAATCCACGCTGGCGAATGTAAGTATGAAAGCGGATATGTGTGCATGTATGCGGCTGTTCTTCTCAACTAGCTAACGTGAAGATCAGAATGTGATCTTATACATACCTTTTTAGCTGCTTAGGAAGACTGTGTCCCTAACCACTTTACATTCATCCTCAGAATTTAGTCATCTTTGGCCCAAGTGCAATATAATTTGCAAATCTAAATAGGGTAATCTGCACCTATTGTGGGGTGGTGCCCACAAATTTTTGTGATGACACTGGATGCTAAAAACAGTCAATTTAGTTTTGGAATAGTGCCACATGAGCTCAGTCATTCAGGGTAATATTCTTAAACCCTATTTTGTTCAACAGATTTCTGCCAATCTCCACAAATGACTTCAAGTGTGTAACAAACCATTGAATCCTTGTGGATGCAGAGAGGACAGGTCTCAAAAATGGACAACACAAAAATATGTGCCATGTTTTCTTATGTATAATGGGACCTTTTTTTCCTTGAGCAAAAAAAGCAAGCAGATTACCGGTAGTTTCTTTTCAATGGCAGGATGTCTGGTGGATACAACAGCATTTACAACAACAACAGAGTACATTTTCCTGGATTAAAATGGGCAGCATACTCTTATGCCCATTATAGACCTGTTCTCACCTTCTCTCCAGGTGTTGATTCAACATGAGGGAGGGGGAAAGGGGTGGTGTTTGCTAGCCTACATATTCTCATATCCAGAACTTTTTTTCAGCTGAAACTCAACAGAACTCAGTTCCGGCACATCTCAGGTGGGCACCATTGCCATTATAAAGGAACAATGGAGGCATTCATGGTGAGTTCCGGCACCTCTTTTTCTAGAAAAATAGCACTGCTCATATTTCTTTTGCTAAGACCCATCTTCCCTGCTGCCTTCCCTCCACTTAAACTTATTTTTTAATATAGTTTACTTTGGTAACTGCAGCTTTTGCCAGCCCTGGCCTCCCAATTTTGGCAAAGACTGCTATATAAGGTGATTGGGCACACCACTAAGTGTACTGTTGGCACAACCTTATTCTCCAGCCATCTTAAGTGACCAAGAGACATCTATTCATATAAACTAGCATATGCAAATGTGTGCCATAGGAACTTTATGGTACCTAGCAAGACCCCTGCTTCTGGGATTTTCTAGTTACTTGGGCTGGGGCTGGGCTGAACATGAAGAATCCTGACATATTCATATGGGATGATGTTTCAGCCCATATATGGGCAGACTGCAGCCTCCACGCTGCACAGGATTTTCCTGGCATGCATTGAGGCACCTTATGGGCACAGAATCTACTTGCATTACAATGTGCAGTCACCTATAAAGATGATTCAAATACGAAGCGCATTATTTTTTGCATGACATACATCTGGCACTTGTGTGGCACACCCTCAGGAAACACTGGGGTACAGGTAGGGTGCCATCAGAGGCATAAAGCACAAATGATGCAAATCTCTGCAGTTCATTCTAGATACTCATTTGTGCTTCTAAGCATCTCAGCTGGTCAGAACATTCTGTCCACCCTGCAATAACCATTTCCTTTTTCTCTCTCAATTAAGCCTTCCTCTCACCAAATGTAAGTATTTGAAGAAAAGTTGCCAGCTCCTGTTTGACGCATCCATCTGTCATGCAGATATGTGAGCATTTCCAAGGAATGAAGGGCTAAAATTATACTGCTGCTAGATCACTTTCAGATTCGGATTAAAGCCATTTGCCTTTGTAAAAGGTGTCAAGTGTGTTTGATGATGTGAATGGGTGTAATTACATGCTGGTGGTCACTGCAGGTAGAATCAGTTGTTGAAAGGTGGTGTAGGTGGTAAAAGTGTGAGCTGTGAGTCTGGAATCTCTCTTTATTATGTGGGCATTAGACAGTGATAGGAAAGCTGCTATCTCTCGGACTCTATCTACCCCTTCCATCTGCAATATGGGGATAATATAGGCCTACCTTGCAGAGTTGTAACAATAATTATTAAGATAATGTACATGAAGCTCTTTAAATATTCCAAGTGCTATGCTAGTATCGTTATAACAACTTCATAATCTTCCTTTAGTCCACCATTTTTTGGTGGGCATGATCTAAGCAGTTAAACAGTTTTGAGTTCCACTGAGGTCAAGGAAAAAGACTAGGAACTGGTATAAAGGTAAAGGTAAAGGGACCCCTGACCATTAAGTCCAGTCGTGGATGACTCTGGGGTTGCGGCGCTCATCTCGCTTTACTGGCCAAGGGAGCCAGCGTACAGCTTCCAGGTCATGTGGCCAGCATGACTAAGCCACTTCTGGCAAACCAGAGCAGCGCACGGAAACGCCGTTTACCTTCCCGCGGGAGCGGTACCTATTTATCTACTTGCACTTTGACGTGCTTTTGAACTGCTAGGTTGGCAGGAGCAGGGACTGAGCAATGGGAGCTCACCCCGTCGTGGGGATTTGAACCGCCGACCTTCTGATCGGCAAGTCCTAGGCTCTGTGGTTTAACCCACAGCGCCACCCGCGTCCCCAGGAACTGGTGTAGCTAGTGGCTAAAAGATCAACTTATGAATCAGGAGCTTCTTCTTTGCAACTCACCCTGTTCCATGAATTTATTTCAGGCAGTCATTGCGCAGGTGCAAATTACAGCGCATGTGCAGATTAGAACTTCAGTGAATTGGAGTTTGGTGTAGGGAAACAAATTAGGTTTCGAGTGAATATATCCCCACCCTCTCCCTGGTTTGTACAGCAATGCAAGAATGTGAGTTGAAATGCAGCAGGTGAGAGAGGGCAACCTCACTGCGTTTTGAGCCGCTAAAGTGTACATAGCCCAAGTGAGACAACAAATGCAACTCCTCTGACTTGTATTTTATAAGATACTACTAGATCTGCTTAACATACCATTCCTAGTGAAAAATACATACCGGGAATGCGCTCAATGTTAGTTTTGCTTATCTAGAGCAGGTTTCAACCAAAATATTGTACTTATGGATGTTTACTTTCTTCTTATGAGCACCTATGGGCGTAGCCAAGGGGGGCAGGGAGGGGCAGCTGCCTCCCCATCAATAAACATCAATAAAAATACATAGCTAACTGAGGTTCTGCCTCCATCCTAACAAAAGGCCTGCCCCCTCCCCCAACAAAAATCCTGGCTTCACTCATGTGATAACCAAATAATAAAATATCAGTAAGAATCTACTGACCAGTTGTGGAAACCTTTCATGAAATCTGGTGAGGAAAGATGTTTGTACGTATATCTATATGTTCTAAAATTTACAGCTTGCAGGACTGAATCTAATTCCTTTTTAAATAGAAAAATTTTAAACATATTGCAATAAATTAGAATACATTAAGTATTTAAATATAAGATTTAAATATCTTGAGTACTTGCAGGACTGAATCAATTCTTATAAAATCACAAAAGGCCAAAAATATTGCAAGTACCATCCTTCCATGTTGTTCTTATTGAATGTTGGGCATTGCTTTGGGGGCCTTTGGGCCAAAAACCATAGTAAATACAAACAACATTCACAGTGCAACCATGTCAAACTTTCCCCACTTTCACATTTTGCCTAGTTAATAGAAGGACGGTACAAAAGTGAACTGCAAAAGCAGCACATGCCTATAGGCTGTATGGTTCTGTGCCACTGCCAATTAAAAAACATGCTTGAGGGGTTGCTAAACTCAGGTCAGGGGAGTTGATGACACTCAGGCAATTAAGTTATTACTTTCTGATTACAATGTCCTTACTGTGTTTAGATTCACTACCAGGCTCAAACACTTTTATGGAGGTTCAAATGACTGATGGCCAGAATGATGGTCTGTCCTATGATTTCTTGTTATTTTATATTACGTTTTGTGCCAAGTTGTTAATGTTTCTTGAAAGTTTAAACCTTTTTGGTTGACTAATAAACTAAACTAAACCAAGACTGAAAATTGTATATGTCATGAGTAAAACACTTTTATGTGCTTAATCTTAGCACTGAAATTAATGGGGCTTTGGTTTAATAAAACCCCTAAACATTTTTTAAATACACTAGCTAATGCTTATAAGCAGCAGCCTAAAGAAGCATGTCCAAATAGGAAAGGTAGACCTAAATGGACAGTCTTATTTGCATTGTCATGAATTCAAGCAAGCAAGCTATTTGGTCAAAGCTCACAGAACATGGCTGATGGTGTTTCTTAGGCTCTTTTGCATTAAGGAACAAAACAAGTGGAAGAGTTCCTGGCTACTCCTAGCTCTTTTTTTAAATGGTTATATTAGCGTAGTGGATTAATTCTCATATGGTTTCTATACCTTTCCAACAAGTGTGTCAGAACTATAATTAACATTTTATCAGGTCAAAGCAAATATAAATCCCACATCACTAATAGCCAAAGAGAAAAGAATGATGTATGGACAGCCAGACCAAGACAATACTAGCACTGAGTATGAAAAAAGAGTGGGGATATATGAATGCAATTAAAAGGTAATGGCTGCAATCCAGATCCCCATATGCTTCCATGCTGGCTTTCCCAAATGGTGCTCTGGGAGCCCCCAGGGCTCTTTCCCATTCTGTTGCCAGCAAAGAGGAAGTCTGTCTTGCAGGCATGGGGATGCTTATTTGGATTGTGGCCAATGCCTTTAATATCTGAACAATGGTTTCATCAATCCAAACTGTACACTTAGAACCGGATTAATCAAAAACATTTTACCATGTAGTTTGAAGTGGATGGGATTTAAACATATGCTAAGTGCTTGGTGAATCACAGATATAGAAATTAATGGGAATATTTATCAGACACAAACCCACATAAAGTCTTGGGAATGTATGAATTCTGCTTTATAAATCTTCTAAATAATGTTGCCTTATAGATCCTGCAGGCTGCATAAAATCCAAATATATGTGTCCCTCTACAAGGGGCTGGGGAAGCCCAGCCAGATGGGTGGGGTATAAATAAATTGTTGTTGTTGTTGTTGTTGTTGTTGTTATTGTTATTAACACCTCCCAATACGTAGGTAATTGGTCCACTGGTATCCCAGCTAGTCCCAGATAAGGAAGTCACACATCAGATAGTTAACTCTTTATTGGCAAGAGAAACACAGCAGCTTCCACAGTGCTTCAGATAAACAGTGCTTCTAACCTCTAGGCATCCATCCACAGGTCTGGCCCTATGGAGCACTTGCAGCGGCAGAGGGTCCCTCACCTCCTCCGGCTTTTATACCATCCTCTGATGGGTTGCGTACCCACAACTTTAGACTTCCCTTTTCATGCCCCTCCTGGTTCTAGGAGACAATGGGGAAGTAGAAGGTGGGAAATCTACTGACCTGTCCCTCGCTTGAACCAACTCTCCTTCTTCCACCACATCCTCCACCTTGGTCTAACCTGATTCTCCTACCTGCACTGGCTCCTGCATCAAACCCCATAAATTACTGGACCCTTCTCCTGGGTCACTGTCTAGGTCCCTTGCCTCCACCATACACATGTCAAAGCCCTGCCAGTCTCTGACAACTGGCATTCAAAGCCCAATCCTACATTTAGGAGGCCTCTCAGCATGAGGCCCCCTCCATGCCAGGAAGCTCCTCACTGCAGTGGTCAACAGGTGGACACATGTCCTCTCTTGCCCTTCCACCACTGCATCTTATAAAAGTCTACTATTGGCACATGGGTGGGTAGGTGAGACCTCACATACACAGCAGGGAGAGAGGCAGGAGGAGACACCAGTGTCCCCTAAGTGGAATCCACAGAGGAAATGGCAACAGTGTTGTGGCTGGAGGCGTGGGCAGCAGTGAGGTGGTATTGTGCCCGTGGCAACTGTTCTACCGTGACTTTAAATCTACAAATACAGTACAAAATACAGCAATAAAACTGAGAAGATTAAACTATTCAACAAGGTAAAAGAATCCCGTAATTGAAAGTGTCTGGGCAAATTTTTAAGAGTTTTAACCTGGCACCAGAAATAATACAATATCGGTACCAGGCATCTCTCTCATAGGAGGGCATTTCACATTTAAATGTTAAAAGAATGGAACACTGCAGGAACCTGCAGCTCAAATCACATGTGTCTGAGTAGAAACCCTCCAATTTCTGCTTCTGGAAAGCAGGTAGCCTCACTTCAACAGAGGCTTGAGGCATGTGCATTCCGTTTTAGTTTGTGATTTATTTAACTTAATGTGTTAACACTCCCTTTTCCATGGCATGAATCCAATGAAGAAGGCAATTGCCTACAAAAGTTTACACACCTCAAGAACAAACAAGCTCCCTTTAAAGTGTGTTGTCCCCCCACTGTGGTTCACTTCCTCCTATTATGGCTTAACACCAGCTCTTCTGGATCATATCCCATGAAAGAGTTAACTGCTATAAGGGCACAACTTTGCACCACTCAGCAACCAACTGCGAAATGGCTTCAGGCCACAGTTCTGCAAATGAGAACATATTCTGATGATGTAATGCTTGTAACTTGATAACCTGCTGCCAGGATGGTTTGCTCCTAGCATTTTCTGGGCAACAAAGGGAGCCAAACCTGTTCCTCCCAGACTTCTTTGTGCAGCTTTAAGTAAGGTTGGTTGCATCAGTATTTGAAGAAAAACAGTTATTTGCCCCAGGAATCTTAAATTTCTTAAGTACAAGCACAATCATTCTTATTTTATTTTATTTTATGCGTGTGCCACCAACAAAACAACACTGTCATTATTATGCCTGGCAGTAATTAAATGCCAACAGAGAATACTTCAGCAGAGGATAAAAAGAGTTCACACAAAATGTGAAAATGAAAATGCCAACATTACAGATGTTCAGCTCTTTCATCTCACTTTCCACTTTCATGGGAGGAGCTGTCCTCATCCTAAATTTCTTATTCCTGTCAATAAGTTTAGCGCTGAAATATATAATTTTAATGGCCTTTTGCAGTCATTCTAGTCTTAGGTATTTAGGGGTGGTTGTATTTTCATTTTAAGGAAAGCATTGTTACTCATGTGACTTAAAAGGCACAATCCATCATGCTCTCTTCTATTAATTGCAACTTCTATTAATTTTAATGGTGCTTGGGAGAACATTGCAATGGACTGTGCCCTTCATAAATAACAATGAATTTTAATTGCTACTTCTGCTGTTTTACTTTTCTAATGTTTTGCGCATTTACTTGTTTCCACTGTATTATTTTACGCCAACCTGAGAGTTTCTACTGAAGGGAACGTCCTAAAAAAATAAACAACACAGGATAAATGAGTTAATTACACTTTACATTGTTCTTGAAAGTAGCAAATGGGCCTTCATACCTAATTTAGCACCATTCTGTAAAATCACTGAACACTCTAAACTTTCTAAAGTCAACATGAGAATGCTGATCTTGTTCACGTTTACTTGGATGTTCTACCATGTTTAATAGGGCTTACTTCCAAGTAAATGTGTGTAAAATTGCCACCCGAGTTAAATATGTAGTAGCTGAGGCATTCAGAAAACGTCTGCCTTCCATAGCACTTGCCAATGCAGGCAAGCAGCATAGGAAGATCTCTGCTGAATCAGACCAAAGGACCATTTCATCCAACATCCTGTTCACACAGTGACCAACCTCATGTCTATGAGAAGCCTGCAAGCCGGACCTGAGTGCCACAGTGCTCTCTCCACTTGTGATTCCCAGCAACTGGTGTTCGGAGATACACGGAGGGACACGTGTTCCCAGGGACTCCGTGGTTGTGAGAGAAAAGAGAGAACGCATTAGCACTGCTAGTGAGCGCAGTCATCAAACAGGACCTGATGATAGCATCCAAACAGCAGAACCTGTGTTTACTTTGGCTTGCTAAAGGCTTAAGGGCAAAGTCTGAAGGGTGCTTTAAAAATCACCTCTGCAACCCCCACTCTAGCAATGCAACTGTGTTAATAATTAAATAACTGTACCCAAGAGCTGCTTTGGGAAGCACCTGTTTTATTTTATTTTTTTGCTACCTTTTTAAATGGTATATGCAATTGCTGAACAAGCGGCTGCTTTTCACTTCCAAATAGAACCTGCAAAATATCCGTTTTGGCGGGGGTGTTGCGGGAGAAATTCTATAATGTAAAAGGCTCCCTGGAGTGTGTGTTTCTGACCACGGGCTGTTTCTCTGCATGATCTGTGCAGGGAAACTCATTGTACCCTCCCCATGCTCTTGCAGGAACCCTTTTTCATGAAAATTAAGCCACCCAATGCAAGACTTGGCCTTGCCGCTGCAGTGTCCCCATGTGGAACAAGGAGAGTGGCCACAGCCCTATAGTACACAGCTGCATATAGATAAAGGGTTTGCAATCCCTGGAATCTCCTGTGAAAAAATATCCAGCAGGCGATGTGAAAGACCTCTCTCTTTGTCTGAGATCTTGAGCAGCCTCTGCCCATCAGGTACTGGGATAGACGGAAAAGCAGGTACTGGGCAAGAGCCTGGTAGGATGTCGGATTTGAGAGAGCCTTTAGGATTGCTTCTGAAAATACTACATGCATTAGGGCCATCTTGAAGGATTTAAACCTTTAAAGAAATGAAAGCCACCCAAATCCTGGAAATTACCCAGCTGCTCCATTTGACTTGGTTTGCTTGTGAAAGTCATGTTTTAGCTAAGAATTACATGTAAGTTTCATCCTAGAGATTCCATTTGCTAATGGAATGTGAGAGTTGTCTGGACTCTTCACAAAGAGAAAATCCCCTTTTATTCTTCTGGAACATTCATGCTCTGGGGCTCTTGCCCAGTTGGCCTTAGAAGTGGTAGGACCTGTTTGTGTTTCGTTTTGCTGGTGGGTTGTAATGTCTTCTTTTGCCAGTAAGTCCGTACTGTGACTGAAACCAGCCACCGCAAAGCTGCTTTTTTTCAGATTGTGTGGTTTGCCAGGCAGATCCTGCTGTGATCCATTATTACCTCATGAGGGCCGTATCATTTGTTTAAAAACGTTCTTCCTTACTAGGATCCTTCCTAAACTGGGGTCAAACCATAGGCCCTTTAAAATGGCTCAAGCAAAAGATTCAAGCATTTGTGTGATGGAAGAAAAAAAAAAATGTGGGGGGTGGTCTCCTAGGGGAGAAAGGCTCATCTTCAGTATGCACAAAACTAGGACTTCCCCAAGTGAATTGAGATACATCTCAAATGAAACATGCGTCAATCAGAATGCACTCCCAGGCGAGTCCCGTGACCTGCACTTCACTCTCGTCCCCCCTCCCAAGTGATTTTTTTCGGGTCTAGATCCTGTGTGGCCCTGAAAAAGCTCAGTTTTCAGGGCAAGAGTGCAGCACAGACTGGCAGTGGCAACTTCTGGGTAATCTCAATAGTGCTGAAAAGCAAAGGCAACACTGTGGAGGAAGGAATAAGCAAAGTGGCACAGCGACAGAAAGCAGGGGCTAATGTAGACATGGATCTACTGGATCAGATGTGCTATGTTGTAGTGGGCCTTCATTGAAAACGGACACAGAGATTTTGGGCCAATGCAGAACATATATTTGTAAGACTGAGGCTGAACAAACTGTATGAATGTACATGTATCTGGGAGGTTAGACTTATACAAACAGTAATGTAAATTTGCTATTCCCCATCCCACAATGAGAGTCATGTTCAGGAGTGAATCACTACTACAGGTCCCTATCACTTTAAGAGGGCTGACACCAGTAGAGAATTTTAAATAGGGAGCAAATAATCATTTCCTACAAATTCCAAACAGTTTTTTATTCCTTTTTTAGCTTTCTTTGTATTCAATTCAAAAATTATTTTTTGCCCATCCATTTGAAATACGTCTATGCTGCTTTCCAATGCACGTTTACAAAGCGGTGTACAAAAATAATAAAAATTCAACTAAAATGATTTTTAAATATAAATACTACTGTCTGGTTCAACTAATATTACAATTGCCCTTCAGTGGAGCTTCCAGGGCAGTTTATAGAATCAAGATAGAATATTCTAATGAATATCACCACTGAAATATTTATTTTTCAGATTTTTTTAACACCCTCACTTCACCAAGCACTAGTAGTAGATATATTGGTATGACCATAGCACTGAAGGAACAGAAGTACTTTGCATAATTCACATTCCATGTTTTGCAAATACTTATTTGATAGCAAGGTAGTCAGCTGGGGACATGGCATTCTCTGTGGAGAGCCCTCATCTTGGGAATTCAAAAGCCAACTTAGTCCATCACAGATCTGTTCTGTGGATTCTTCAGCTGCCTACGTGGTGTACTTTTATGAGTGGTACAACAACCTCAGGCTATGCAAGTGTCATAGACACATAAACTTTTGAGGAACTCCTAAAGTATTGGTTTAAATTACTCTTCGTGCTCAACCTTGAAGGATGGATTTGTCTTGAACGTTAATGTGCAAAAAGAAGAAGAGTTTGGATTTGATATACTGCTTTATCAGTACACTAAGGAGTCTCAAAGCGGCTAACATTCTCCTTTCCCTTCCTCCCCCGCAACAAACACTCTATGAGGTGAGTGAGGCTGAGAGACTTCAGAGAAGTGTGACTAGCCCAAGGTCACCCAGCAGCTGCATGTGGAGGAGCGGAGACTCGAACCTGGTTCACCAGAGTATAAGTCCACTGCTCTTAACCACTACACCACACTGAATGAAAACTCTACCGTTTGCTGATCAGGCTTCTATTGTATTCTGGACTTTGTGAATTTATATTAAGAACGTAAGAGGAGCCTGATGGATCAGGCCAATGGCCCACCTAGTCCAGCCCCCTCTTCTCACAGTGGCCAATCAGATGCCTGTGGAAAGCTTGCAAGCAGGATTCGAGTGACAGATCACTCTCTCCTCCTATTGAAAGGCAGTATAGAAATTATTGTAAAAATCAATCAATCAATAGAAGAAATGGCTTTTGGAATTTAATGTGAAGAAAACTGAGGTACGATTCACAAGGCTGCAGTCTAGTAGTGAGTAAACCCCACTGGACACTGTAAGATTTATGAGAAAACGTGGATAGGAATGCACTGCTAAAGGCTTCATTTGTCTAAAGACAAGTTCATCCAAAGTAGGGGTGGGGAACTTCAGATGTGAGGATCTCTACTGGTCCTCAAAACTCTCCCCAGGCCCCACCCTGCACTGGTGCTGCTTCTCACCCCAATTGTTGCTGCCTGGCTAGAATGGATAGCTGAATTCGATTAATGCCTCTTGCATCTTTAAAGAATGTACACTCTTGAGCAAAACCAGAGTGTGGACAGTTTGGTCCTCCTGATTACAGCCATTGAGATTCCTCCCTTGAGCTCAGCCCTGCCTGGCACAGCCGTGGAAGGCAGCCAACAATATTAATCTTGCATGCCCTCCTTGCTTGTCAGCAGAGCATTCTAGCTATGTACATGCAGCACATTAGTAGCCTGACCATCTGGAAAGTCATGCCAGGAGCAGTGGAAGGTAGATGGGTAAGCACTAATACATGGCTAATAGCCCTGCACATGATACACGTTTTGCTGAGATGTTGTGTGGGTGTTGATGCCCCATCAAGCATACCAAAATAACTGCAGACAAAGAGAATTGCAGAGACATTTTTCTCTCCAAACAGACAGCATGCATAAACTTTGATCAGGCTTTTCAGGGCACAAAAGCTGCTGCAGAAGTAAATATTCATTTGAAGAAATATTTTTGGGAAAGTGAAAGATGTCTAAATGAAGAGCACAATTAATGTGAAGACTCACAGTGAACACTAAAAAGATACCTAATCAAAAGTGGGAAAGTTGCATTGACCACTGACTTCTCCTGAAACCTGCCTTTTTTGTGTTCCCCTGGAATTTGACTTTGGACCATGACCTGGCCTGGCCTTTCTGACTGTCCCTGTGATTGGCTTTGGGACAGCTGGCTTCAGTGTCACATGAAACAGGACAATATGCAGAGGGTCCCTGGTTTAATCCTTGACATTTCTAGTTAAATATCAAGCAATAAGTGATGGATGTCAAACCCCTGAGCCATGGAGACAACCGGTTGCCAGTCAGAATAGATAATTCTAGTAGATAGACAAATAGTTTGCATTACTGTATCTATTTAATTTAAATATTTGAAGGGTTTTCACTCTTCAGCCAAAAAGGCTCCCACAGCAGCATACGTTGAGATCATAACAAGAAGATGGTCCTTGCCTGCCAGGTTGCAACTTAGCTTTGTACTACTATATTTTAGTGTACACTTTATCCTAAGAACCCAGAGAGAGGCAGAAGCAATTAAAATCTAAATAGTTCCAATACTATCAAAAGAACAAATTAAAAAAAAAACACCATGACAAATCCTCAAAATTACCATCTATAAAAATAGTTTGGAGCCACACATGGACTCATTTATGGGACTGATAACAAACAAAAGCCTGAATTATTGTAAGACTTTAACTGGTGCTGAAATGACAAAAAAAAGACAACATATATGAATGCCCAATATATTAAGCAGGCAAATATACTCCTGTATTTAAGTGTAATGTATATCATCATCTGTCAGCAAAGTCCTTCTGTGTTGTACACAGGAAAAACAGACCAATCTACACACTAAAGAACCAATGGATCCAAATTTGACATGAAAATGGCAATATTCATAAGCCAGTGGAAAAACATTTTTCAGTCTACCTGGGCACTCTGCTGCTGAACATGAAGTGGCCATACTCGAGCAAAAGAATTTCAAAGGGACACTTCAGGGTGAGAATGCAAAATTACAATCAATCAAGAAGTTAAACTATTCATCTTGGCCTAAACAGAGAAGCAAGTTTTCCACTATAAATGTTAACTAAATCAGCAAAGCCATCACGCTTTCTTAAGGAGTCACTTTCTGTGTTTTGCATGCATTCCACCTCTGGTTCAATTGTCACTGTCTGTAATTCTTGCATTTCATTTTTCCCTGATCTCACTGCTTACCACTGCTGTTGTAGCTTGCCACCATTTATATACTTCTGATTGATTGTGGATCTGATTGGCTGTGTCGTCTAGGGAAGTTTATGACTTTAAGGAGTCAAAAGACTCTTTATTGTTTTTAGTGCAACAGTCTAACGTGGCTCAGCCTCTGGATATTATTATGTTATCAGAATTCTGTTAATAGAACTATCACTGTGGGTTTGCCTTAAGGTAATGCCTGGCCATGGGACACGGGTGGCGCTGTGGGTAAAAGCCTCAGCGCCTAGGGCTTGCCGATCTAAAGGTCGGCGGTTCGAATCCCCGCAGCGGGTTGCGCTCCCGCTGCTCGGTCCCAGCGCCTGCCAACCTAGCAGTTCGAAAGCACCTCCGGGTGCAAGTAGATAAATAGGGACCGCTTACCAGCGGGAAGGTAAACGGCGTTCCGTGTGCTGCGCTGGCTCGCCAGATGCAGCTTTGTCATGCTGGCCACGTGACCCGGAAATGTCTCCGGACAGCGCTGGCCCCCGGCCTCTTGAGTGAGATGGGCGCACCAACCCCAGAGTCTGTCAAGACTGGCCCGTACGGGCAGGGGTACCTTTACCTTTACCTTAATGCCTGGCCATAATCTTGGACTTGGCAATGGAATGTTAATAGCCTGAGATATTCAGGTGCTATCTCTCAATGGGAACTAATTGTTACAAGATTGCTTCATGATATGAACATACGAGCCCTGAGGGATCAGACCAATGCCTTATTTTAGTCCAGCATTCTGCTTCCAGTGGCCAACCAGATGCCTATGGGATGCCCCAAAGCAAGAAATGAGTGCAAAGGCACTCTGCAATCAAAGAAGGTAGTAGGGCGGCCATAGGAACATAGGAAACTGCCTTATACAGAATCACAATATTGGTCCACCTAGTCCCAGTATTGTTTATCTTACCTGGCAGTGGCTCTTCAGAGTTTCAGTCAGGGGCCTCTCCCAGCCCTATCTGTAGTGGCTGTGGCACACTGGCCCCAGAAAAGAGTAAACTGTGAGGCTAACATAAGACACACTGTTTGTGAAATTCTGCAAGCTTCTGAGTTACACAGAGCTCTTCTGCAGGGAACACATGATCTGAGTAAATTGTGGATATTTATTTAAGCGAAGGCTAAAGGTAAAGGACCCCTGGCAGTTAAGTCCAGTCACAGACGACTATGGGGTTGTGGCGCTCATCTCGCTTTATAGGCTGAGGGAGCTAGCATTTGTCTGCAGACAGTTTTTCCGGGTCATGTGGCCAGCATGACTAAGCCACTTCTGGCACAACGGAACAGCAAAACCAGAGCAGCACATGGAAACACCGTTTACCTTCCCACCAGAGTGGAACCTATTTATCTACTTGCACTTTTTTGGCATGCTTTCAAATTGCTAGGCTACCTATTATTAATTAGTGTGATAAGTGTGTATAGTGTATGGTGTAATATTGTATAACATAAGCAAAGGATAACTCCTGTCGTGAGGAGTACACAATCTAGCCTGAAGCCAGCATAGTGAAACACAGTTCACACCTGCTGTTCATCATAGAAATGTACTGAACACATATTCACTCGTGTTATAGTTTGCTCCGTGTTTACTTTCCATTTTATTATTTCCTTCTGAGGGGTACCCGATTACACTGTTTGCTTATGCAGTTCTTTTATCACCTTTAAATGACTAAAGGTGAGTTCAAACAACATGAGACATATTTCAGTGTGAATGGCTAGTGCATGCTATTTAATCCCTGATGGTTTTAAAAGCTGCCATTTGTCAGAATTGGTTAGTACACAAGCCACCAATCAGATGCCCAAGCCATACATGCAAGTCACTGTACATATACCCAAGTAACAGGAAGTGCTTCTGGAAACTGCATACAGTACAGTCAGTGATCTCCTGCCCTGCTCTACCTAGAGACTATGGCATCTTTAAGTAAGTAAAGGTAAAGGTAAAGGGACCCCTGACCATTAGGTCCAGTCGCCGTACTACCCTGCTCAGCAGCTGTTGGGCAGGAAGCTGTATTGCAGTGGGCAAACTACAATCCCCACCATTTTTTTGTAGAAAGCCATGAAAATTAAATTGGTTTTAAAACTTACATAAATTTACAGCAATTGCGGTATTTGTAAGATGGGGCACTGCTGCTTTCCTGCTCTCCCAGCTATGGCAGTAGCAGCAACTTTTAGTGTGAGCGAAATAGACTTGCAATTTCAAGAGTATGCTACATTTTCTCTAATTCTTCTGCTTCTTTCAAATTTTCTTATTTGTTATACATTTTTTAAAAAATACTGCAAATCTCCAGATCTTAATGCGAGTTATTTTATTCTCATCCTACCCTGATCTAAAAGGCAGCATATATATTACAAAGACAAACTCATTAAACAGTCCTGCTTTCTTAAGCACCATATTTCATTAGTAGGAAACTTCAGACTTGTTTTACAAATATCTCTTGATGTTTGCATGAAAGGAAACATCTAACCTACAGACTGAGTAAAAAATAATTTATAGGAAGCCTGGGGCACTTTGCTGGGATGACTTTCCCCACTGGAAGAATTATTAGTGCGAGATAACCTTGTTTGCTCTAGATCTGTTGAAATGTACATTTATGGCAATGAAGTCAGTTCAGATGGAGGCAGGGCCTGATCCTCAAAGAGTGGTATAAATAATCTCCAGACTTTGCCACACATCTGGCTGTACTCACCAACGGAGCAAAACTGAGTAGGGAGCCGCTTCACACTGCACAAAAAAGAAAAACACTGTTTCCTTAGGGCAGAACCACACATTTAAATATGGTTCTATGACTTTTCCCAAAGAATCATGGGAATGGTAGTTTCCCCTCACAGTGCTACAATTCCCAGCACCCGTAACAAACTCCAGTTCCCAGAATACTTTGGGGGGTTAAATGTGCATTGGATGTGCCTCAAATGTATCCAGTGGATCTTTGGAGTCCCATCCTGCAGAACAAGTTCTAAACTGCCACAAAAAATAATTTGAAACAACTATTTTGTAAGACAAAACGTTTCATTTTCCTCTGTGGGTTGCTTTTAAAAAAGCTGAGTGGGTAGCTGCTAAAGCAATGTATTGGGGCCCAAGTTAACTTTATCTCTATCAGCAAACATTACATACAGTATCGTGTACATGGTACATAATTTGTGATTAAGTCACATTTTGGTACAGAATTCCCCTCCCTGTGTAAAACTGACCATAACAGTATCAGCTAGAAAGTAAATATACCAACCCGAAGGCTAAATAATGCACTATATTTGGAAAGAGCATTGCCCTCAGTAGCATTTTTGCTTCAGTGTTATTCATACGGTACACTAGGAATTTTAGAAATTTTGCTTATTTCTTTTTATTCTGAAGTATTCCCAGGACCATGTACAGCACCCTCAGATAAACTCCTTGGTCCGAACTACATGGAGTTTTGAAGGGGTTGGTTACGGGAGGGGGAGACTCCTCTGCTTGGCAATGAAAGCACATGCCTCAAGGGGAAGTAACAGAGAGCAGGATTTTGGTGGAGGGGATTGCAGAGTAGTAAACTGGGGAAGGAATAGTGACCCCTGCAGTTGGCTTCTCCTCTCCAAATTACACCCTGACTCTCCGGGATCAAATCAGAAGCTGGGATAGATTTTGTAATTCCAGGACTGTCCCTGGAAAATAGGGACACTTGGAGGATATGCTCACTCTGCCTAATGGTAGGACTGGCTCTGGCACAACATTAAAATTGAGAGGAACAAAACCAGTAAAAATAAGTAAAAAATACAATAATTTGAATTTCCTGGACAAATAAAAAACAGTTTAACAAGGTGCCCAAATGAATACAGTGTTGACACCAAGACACTGTAGATCTTCCATAATTCCTCCAACCCCAGAACACAACCTGAAAGTTATCCATTTTGACAAAGCTTCTACCCACACCACACGAGATAGATGCAGAAGGAGTGATGAAAGAAACAGTCACCGTGCCCTTTGCTCTGAGGAACTTTTTTTTTAAGGGAACAGGCTAACAAAGTCTTTGCCCCTTGTGAGAATTCAGATAATTTTAGTACAGAAGAGCCTATTATATTATTCTATAGCATACTTGACATAATCAATTCATTCCTGCCTACCGCTTATTTCAGTAAAGGGCTTTATTGAATAGTGGCATACTGGGTGTTGTGAATAGAAAATTTGTTTTTTAAGATCCTCACCGCTAAAACAGGCACAGGGAAAGATCAAACATGGGAACAGAGGAATTAATGCGCCAGTGCTCTGAGGGAGAATCTAGTAGGCCCCTTTCATCCCACAAAAGACAGCACTTCCCACTTTGTACTTCAAATGCAGAATGACCTTCATGGGTTTCTTTCTTTTTCTTTCTGGAATCCTTCTAGTGAGAGAAGTACTCCTCATCTTGGTAGATCTTATCTATACACACTCATTTCAATCACTGTCATCCATACCTTCAGGTGCCAAATGCCATGCGCCAATCCCTCTATATCAAAAACCTTGTGCCTCTCGCAAATTCCTTAGGCCTGCTTATCCTTTGCAATAAAATACACTTTGTTTGTCAACAGCAAATTTAACAAAGTATGTAATTTCAAGGTAGGTAAAGGTAAAGGTACCCCTGCCCGTACGGGCCAGTCGTGTCCAACTCTAGGGTTGTACACCCATCTCACTTAAGAGGCCGGGGGCCAGCGCTGTCCGGAGACACTTCTGGGCCACGTGGCCAGCGTGACAAAGCTGCTCTGGCGAGCCGGCACCAGCGCAGCACACGGAAACGCCGTTTACCTTCCCGCTATAAAGCGGTACCTATTTATCTAATTTCAAGGTAATTTACATTAATTCAAGGTACCGTAATTGAACAAAATTTTAAAAAAACTGCAAAATGGCTTAATTGAAGGTAAAGATCAATTCATTGTCTTCAATAAGCATTTCCAATAGTGGCTGGTATGGTGGAACAATGCCATGGAGCTGTACTCCCCACACTGACTTTGCTGCACCTTTGGTGGCGCTGAGGTGGAGCTGCATGGACATATTAGCGGAAGCGCAGCCCTGACCTTGCCACTGCCCTGCCTCGTCCACGTGCTATCTAGGTGAGCAGTGGTGGCACTGGCATTGGGAGGGTGGCTCCACAGTGATGCCTCACCCTACTCCTCACCCTACTGATTATTTCTAGGGAAGCTCACATGAAAGAAGGAAGCTTTCTTTCAAAGCCAAAGTAGTATAATCAGCTCACAGTACTCTTGAGTGAACCAGATTACTTATATCCATTTCAATATGGCTTCTGGCTCAGATTTAGGATGGAAGCTGCTTCAGATTGCAATCCAACCCCCCTGATTATGCTGGGCTGTAGGGTGGTGTGTTGGACTGAGTGGAGGCTATCCTCTACTCACTTCTGTTGGTCCTGCTGGTCTCCTGCCAGCTCAGACTTCTTCCTTCTGCTTGCCAAATGAGTGGGTGGGTGAAAGGTCCATTGATACCATCCACCATTGTATCCTTCTGGAGTATTTGCAGAGACTGAATATGGGTGGGTAGGAGGTACCTTAATTTTCCAATGCTTCTGCTCCTGTTTCACAGGACATCTCCAGAATGTAGTACTGGGAAACTGCTCCTTCACATGGGAACTTTCATATGGGTGTGTTATTTCTTATCACATGGAGAGACTAGGTAGATTCTCTAGGTGATGACTATGCAGCACACTGCATTTGATCCCATGGTTGATCTTGTTCTTCAAAAGGAAAGTTTCCATGCCAGTAGCTGTTGCTGCCAGCCGAAAGAGAATGTCATGGAAACTCTGGCAGAGAAACTCTACCTAGCAAAGATAAAAGTCAGTTCCACCCATACACATTATAGCAGCGCCATGAAAAAGTCATCACACAGATGCCGTTTCTCAGCTTCCCAAGCCTAACTGAGGAAATGTGAGAGCAGGGGCAACGAATCTCTTTCCCCAATGCAATAACTCCACACAACCATACCACACCTGCTGCACAATGTAAGCACTTCAAGGAGTTCCACTAAATTACTGAGCTTGAGGGCTTGTTGATATTTTCCACTTGAGAAAGCAGGCTTGATAGAGCAAAGTCAGACCACTTTATTGCCGGAAAATGTAGTTCGGCTTTCAAATGAGGCGTGTCAGCTGCAGGTTCAGTTCAGGCTTATGAACTGAAAGAAAGCTTATGGCTTGAAGTATGTTATGTTAAGTTATGTTAAGTTAAGTTTATTAAATTCGCCACTCCCTTTTTAATTCTTATAAAATAACATGTCATACCTGGGGAAAATCCATGGGCTGTTACACCTCAGGCCATTCAGTTCCATCCTTCCTTGCTTTCTCTGTCTACCTCCTTTGTATCCTCTGTTCCCAGATCCTACACACTTCTTCCTCCCACAGTACTTCCTCTATAGTACTAAGAACAGATAAGCTCACTCAGCAGGGATGCAATTATGATGTCACCTGTAAATCATCAATGAACCCTGGCGGTGATGTGCATATGGCATCCTTGGTCACCATTGTAAGGTAATATTGAGCATTCACTCTGTCATGTCCTCTGCTTTTGGACTGGAAGCTGCATTATACTGGCCCATCCAACTCAGTATCAGTTCCTTCTAGCTCTACCTGAAGATGTCAGAGAGGGAAATAAGGACCTCCTGCATGCAAAACTTATTGCTCTAGGTCTGAGCCACACCCCTTCCCACATGTTCAGCAGTTGACAACTGCAGCACCGACTTGCATGTCTGAATCAGCTAACACAGATCAAACTCTGCAGAGATAACATGCGGATTATTTCAAGTACAGAACTCTTCTGTTGAATCTGTCCACACAGGGAGATGCAAAACACCAAATATGAACTTGAATGATGTATACACCTGTTAGAACTGACCCTAAAGCTCCATTTTTGCTGGATTCTAGGGACAGTTAAGGTAGAACTCCAATTAGTGCAGGATTTATGCATAAACTAAATAAACTGCAGTTTTTAGGGCATCAGATTATGCAAGGCCTCAAAAGAATATTTTTTAAGCGTTACGTTTTAGATTTAGTTTTTAGTTGCATCCTTACTTATTTGCACATATAAAACTTTATTGTTTCTATTTTCACTGTCCTTTCTATTAGATTAATACACTTTTTTGTATTGCTTATGGGCCTCTTAAACTTGACATAGTTTAGAGCCTCAACATGTCTTAACTTGGCCTGGCTATGGTACATATCCATCCCCTATATATTACAAGCACTACAGTTTTGAAAATATTAGTCACCTGCTGCATTTATGAAGGAGAGAGGCCAGAGGCTTGTGTAGTGGGGGCAATACATGCTTTTAGGGCAGAAGTTTCCAGGCATTTCCAGCTAAAAGGGACTCCAGTAGTAAGATTGGGCTTTGCAGTGCATTTCTACATGCAAGCCAGAAATATTTCCTCCCCTTGCATGCTGTTCTGGGGGTTCTCCTGACCTCCTCCCAGAAGCAGTTTGGGTGAGACATGATTCCTCCACCCTCATTGCAACTCTTTGACATACGGTAGGTCATAAAATACTAAATAGGCAACCAGCTTGAAGTCTTGTTAAGCAATTCAGACAAACCCATGTGCACATTCACCAATGTAACCTGGGCTGTAGGGAAAGCAGCTAATCACACACACATGCACACAGTAGATGTAGCCCAGGAGGTACTGTTAAATATTCTGATTTTGATTAAAGAATCTGACAATTTGCAAAAGGCACCTAGGAAACACAGCACAGTTTTGCAACTCAGAATATTCCACATGCCCCCAGGTAGGTTTTTCAAAACCTTTTGAAGAAAGGCTGGCTCAAACACAGCAGTGAAAAGCCCAAAATGGAAATGTATTTGCACTTCATTTAAATTTGAAAAAAGGCAATTATATTCCTTCCGCTGTGTGTCAGATTGTTAAGAATCTTGCTGTTCTGCTTTGGAAGGAAGCCTACAAAAAAGAATGTTATTGACATTAATCCACATTTAATGAAGTAGCATGATGGTTATATAACCATTGCCGGTTTCATAAAGGTTCCAATTTAGAAGCACACAGAACTTTATGATCATGTTCTGCTCCATCTTAATAGATGATATCAGTGGCAAGTGACAACTATTGCAAACAACTAGGCACTGCTATTTTTGTCTGTATCTAACTGTAGCTAGATACACAAGGCTGTGAGAATTCAGTCCTTTCAAGTTCTCCCTATTAAAAAGCAAGATCCTTTTACACTGGGGGATTGTGCCTGCCAGATCCCAGGTAATCTGGGTCTACCATACAACAATGTGAATCGGTTACAGAAGATTGGGGGATACACAACAGCAAGAATTGGTGTCTGAATGGTGCAGCAAGACTTTTAAAAGTCTTGTGTCTAGTGCCATTTGGACTCTTGTTTCAAGCAGCAAAACATCTAGGGCCAATGCTGATTTCAGGAAGGGATTGACAATTGTAATCATTTTCCAAAACCTACTACTGCCCTTGGTCATCCCCTCCCCAACATAAAAAAGAATTTTGGCTCAGCTAATGCCTTGGACAGAAAACTTGGTGAGCCTGTGGAAAAGACATAGAGATTTCTTCTTTCAGAAGAGGCAAGTATAGTTCTGTCCAGCAGTAGCACAAGTCTCCTTCCCATTACTACACGCAAGTTACTAATCTCGTCTAAGTGTAGACGGATGGTAGAGATCATTGGCAGACAACATATTTTACATGCTTCTCCTCCCAAGTTCAGTCCCTAGTTTCTTCACCTACAAGGAGCTGAGACAGGAGGGTAGGAGGAGAGAAGGTATCTGAACCATGGGTTGTAGATGGATCAGAAATCGCTGGAAAAGAGGGAAGGTGGCCTGCATTAATCATGGTGTCGAAGGATGCAGTTATAATATGAATGCACAGCTAAAGTGGATAATAAATAAAGTGGAAATTTGCATAATAAGAAGAGCAAACCAAAAGCCTCTCTAGTCCAGCACTCTGTTCCTACAGTGGTCAACCAGATGACTCTGGAAACTTCACAAGCAGAACATGTTCTCCAGGTACTGGTATACAGATACATGATGTTGGCATTCAGAAGTATCCTGGAGGTAGCATGCAGTCATCATCGTGACTAATAGATATTGATAGCCTTTTTCTCCATTAATTTGTCTAATTTCCTTTTAAAGCCATCCAAGTCAGTAACCATCACTACAGTTTGTGGTCACAAATTCCATAGTGTTTACCCATTGTGAAGAAGAGCTTCCTTTTGTCTCTCCTGTACTTTCTTTTCTCAGCTTCCTTGACAGGCCCTGGCCTCTAGTGTTGGAAGAGGGAGAAAATATTCTCTCCCACAGACCACCAGAAAGGGGGAAAGGAGGTGACATGAAATGTGGGGGCCCCAGGTCTACCTTAACTCTCTTAACCAGGGGTCAGCAAACTTTTTCAGCAGGGGGCCAGTCCACTGTCCCTCAGACCTTGAGGGGGCTGGACTATATATACTGTATAATATAATAAAAATATAATATAATATAATATAATATAATATAATATAATATAATATAATATAATATAATATAATATAATATAATATATTATATAATAATATAATATAATATAATATAATATAATATAATATAATATAATATAATATAATATAATATAATATAATAAAAAATGAACAAATTCCTATGCCCCACAAATAACCCAGAGATGCATTTTAAATAAAAGGGCACATTCTACTCATGTAAAAACATGCTGATTCCCGGACCGTCTGCGGGCCGGATTCAGAAGGCAATCAGGCCGGATCCGGCCCCCGGGCCTTAGTTTGCCTACCCACGCTCTTAACAATGAGATCAGCTGCATTACATTTGTACTACCCTTTGGTACAACAGCAAGAAAAGTTACAGATAGGTAGCCGTGTTGGTCTGCCATGGTCAAAACAAAATAAAGAAATTCCTTCCAGTAGCACCTTAAAGACCAACTGAGTTAGTTCTAGGTATGAGCTTTCGTGTGCATGCACACTTCTTCAGCAAGAAAAGGACAGCAATACAATTATAAGAGTTTTAAAAGTTTAATGTGGTGCCTCGGGAGAATTTGCACAGGTAAGTGCACTTGATGGTGTAATGAGCACAATTAAAGGATGGGATGGGAGTGGAGGAAGCTATTACAATGGGGCTGTTATGTGGACAGCAGTCAATTAATCAGCTCTCGTTCAGTTTCCTTGGCAAGCCATTTGAGGTGAGTGACTCATTCCAGCAATGCATTCAAGAGACAACCGAAAACTCTTTACAAATGAAAATATGTAGCCCCATGGCAGCTTGTTATTATTTCCACACTGGCGGATCATGCTTCCAAAACTGTCTTTTTAAAAAATGCACATAAAAAAGCAGAATTAGGCATGTTGGGCCATAGGCAAAAAAAACAACAACTCCCAAATCCACAGCTAAGCGATACCTACACTTTTATTAGGAGGAACAACCAAAACGTCACAAAAGTGTGGCATGATTTCAAGGTAAGGAAACATCAGGAAAACGGGATAAAGTGCCATCTAAATGCAGCAATGGAGTATATGAGAATTTCCAAACTAGATTAAAGCAAGCCAAGTCTCTCCTTTCCTTTCCCCTTGACCTTTCTTATTATTTGCTACATATTCAGCAAGGCGGGATAGATTTCTTCCATCACCTCCAGCATCAGGACCAAAATGAGAACTGGGTATAATGAGATTTTCCAGACTCTTTTCTGTCCATTTCCTATTCTATTCAAGTGAGCAGTTAACATGTTTGCATTACATTTAACACTGAAGCCTGCATTTATTTCAATGGAACCCTGTCATGAAAACTGACATTCAGAGCACCCATTATTTCCAGTGAGCGTTCAGATAGGTTCCATTGTTTCCAATGGGCATTATTGCAATGTGTTTTAGTGTGTGTGGGTTTCTGAACAGCATGTTTTAGAGAGGGCAGTGTGAAAAGAGTAGGTGGGTGGGCTTCAGTTTATTGAGAAAGGACACAGGATGGGTCAGAGGAGCAAAGGAACCAGGTGATGCATGTGCACCAGGGATCCACTGCAACATTTTTTTTGCAAGCCCTGCTTCTTAAACATTGTTCCTTGTTTCCTTTGAAGTTGGTTTAATAACCTTGCTTGGGCTGAGGTTGGTAACCATAGTTTCCAAGTTTGCATGAAACAATAAATCAATGCATGATTGTCCAAGCCAGGCCAATGATTTACCAGAGCCAGGCACCAGAAAACAGGGACCATCCCTGGTAAATAGGGGTAGTTAGAGCATATGAGATATAATCTGTGATATATGCTCCAACTGCCTATTTACCAGGACATAGATACCTTCAGTGCATTTTTTTTTAAAAGCAACAAAACCGGGCCAGTACTGACACATTCCTACCAGGTTTAAGGCAAATATTGCTCCGCAAGATTAAAACTTAATACCTTTCAAATACCCAGCAAATCCCACAAAATCCATTGCTAGGCATAACAAGCATACTTTTGAGTCATTTCATAAATTATTTTTCCCCCCCCTTAACCTGCTGTGAATTGAAGGACCTATACAACCAGAACGTATACAACAGTGTATAAAACTCTTAAAAGCCAGGTAGATGTGTATACAATTCCCGCCTCTATTCTATTTGGAATATGCACTCTGCAAAAAAAAAAAAAGCTTCAGTTGCCAAGACATAATGTAGGTGGGCTGCATTATCTCTCCTACCAAGGGACGATAATTAACAAAGCGATGAAGAATGAACTATGAAAACTTTTTTGGGAAAGCCTGTTAAAAGAGACTTGTCAGAATAGGGGAAGGTGTTTTCATTTGGGCTCACTCAAAGACTATCAAGGGCAAGAATTTTAATGGGATAAAGCCAGCAATGGAAAAGCTTTGGAGAGGGAAATGAAGTTGTTGCTCACAGCAGATAAGGCTTGTAATATCTTGGGTAAGAACCCAAGAGTCTGCATGTTTATTGAAAGTCTATTCCTACTTTTCTGAGTGGTTGGGGGTTTAAGACTCTTTTTAATATTGTATCTGAAATTGTTGTAACCTGCCCTGGGAACTTGGGTTGAAAGGCAGGTGAAATTAATAATAATAATAATAATAATAATAATAATAATAATATACCTCTGCCATAGTGCAAAGGACAAGATGAACTCCATCACAGTTAAGTGACGGTAACAGTTCCATTATGCTAGTTGCTGGTACACCACCGACAGAACACAATTAATTCTCTCCAGTACAACATTCTGTGTCCTGGTTTGCAGTCTGTTATTTGGAAACTAATAAAAACTGAAAGCTCAAAATAAGAGATTGTATTCTCCTAGACACTTAAATGTTTCAAATTAAGTTATCTCCCCTGCCACAAGTTCCCACACCATTCTTCAGCAGTTTCCTGAGCAATTAACTGGGATGTTTTGGGATGTGTTTGAAACAACATGGACACAGATTCCAAACTTAATCTGCCTCAGGTACCAAAGCTAACAAACTTCGTTTGTATAAGAGGGAAGGTTTGTTTGTTTGTTTTTCAAACTGCTGAGCATGTTCTAAAGGGACTTTAAAAAAATCACAGCAACCTATAGAAAGCAGTTTCTCAAATCCGACCACCAGGGATTATTATTATTTTTTAAATATTTTTGAGGACATTCCATGTCTTCCAAACTTTAGAAGATGAAAATAGGATATGTGCAACACCTTCATTCTTACAGCCTTCCCCTTCATTATTTTTATTTATTTATTTATTTGTTACATGTATATACTACCTTTATCTTCCAAGGATCTCAAGGTGGTGCAGATGGTTCTCCTCCCCATTTCATCCTCACAACAACCCTGTAAGTTAGGTTTAGGCTAATTATGCATTACTGTAGCCTCCTCTTTAATTATGGAGTAGACTCTCCTTCCTTGGAGGTTTTTAAGCAGAGGTTGGAGGGCCATCTGTCATGGATGCTTTAGCTGAGATGCCTGCATTGCAGGGGGTGGACGAGATGATCCTGGGATCCCTTCCAGCTCTAAGATTCTATGATTCTATGAGTTGCCAGTTCATTTCCAGACCCAATTCAAGTTGCTCACATTGGTATTTAAAGCCCTGAATGACTTAGGCCCCAGATATCTCAAAAGCTACCTCCTTCCCTGCATATTCTCTTGGAAAGGGGCAAAACTGGGCTTTATTTCACCCAGATCAAAGACCCAGTTTGGCACACACCCACACCCCACACATTTGTGTACACACACAGGCTGGGAGCCTCAATGGTGCCTCTCTGGAGGCTTCACCTGGGACAAACAACCTGGCCAGCCCTCCCATAGCTATGGCCTGTCTTGGATGCTAGGATTGGGAGACAAGCCCCCAGTTTCTACACAACTATTTAGCCTGCAAGAATCTAGAGAGTTTACCTGAATTAGCTGTCACATAGAATATAAGAAGAGCTTGTTGGATCAGGCCAATGGATCCTTGTTCCCACAGTGGCCAACCAGATGCCTATGGGAAGCCCACAAAAAGGATTTGAGTCCAACAGCAACTGGAATTCAGAGGCATATTGCCTCCAATAGTGGAGGTAGATACATAACCATTTGGCCAGTAGCCACTGATAATCTCCATAAGCACCACAAATGGTGTCATTTCTATCAGGATGTTCTTACATAATCACACTGCTATATCTAAAAATCAGGTGAACTTTTCCAAGCACTTTTTTTTTTTGGTAGAGTGTGTGAGTAAGACAGAGAGTGAAAGACAGAGAGTTCGTGTCTGTGGTCCCATGTGAAGAAGGCAGTCAGATAGCTGAATTGCATTTTTTTGAAAACTAGAAAACAGCCTGTTTTCACTCCCCTCAATGAATGAGTGTTGTTTGTCACAGTGTTAAAAGGTCAACACAGCCAATAAATACCCCTGAGTGCTACCACTATGTTCCTTTGTGATCATGAGGGACAATTTAGAAAATGCATGAATAGCTGGAGAGCTCTCTCAGGGTCAATGGAAGATGTTGTCTAGGGAAGAAAACCAAAAGGAATTGCACTGAATAAATCCCATGCATATTGAACTCTGAGGAACACTTTGCAAGCACCCTGCCTGTCCATGGTGCTTGCATCAATTTCTATGGTAGAAAGCAAATGGACTATAACCCAAACACCCTTGTGGAAGGGGCATAACATATCCCTCCATCCCTGATGCTGTGAGTATTGGTGTCCGTTGAAGTGTCAGGTCCCGCCCCCCACCAGCCCCACTTCCAAGCTTATTCTTGTTGGCAAACCCTTCACCCACCTGCCTCACAAGTCAATGACGCTCATTGTCTTCTAGGAAAGACAATTGTCATAAGCCACAGATATACTAATGTATATCTGCCATACTTTCTTTTTTTTAAAAAAAAAATATTTTTATTAGTTTTACAGAATAATAAAGAACAAAGAATAAAATACAAAAGTTTCATAAATCATATTTCTTTTACAGAATCTTTTGGACTTCCCCACATCTTCCCGAATCTGCATTATTTATAATACTAACTTCAGCATTTTGTTATCTTATTTCGTCGCTTATTGTATCTTTCATTTTGTCATATTACCCATTTCAATATATTTGTAACCCAATATTCATAATACAAAGTCTTCAGCTATTTATTATCTTATTTCATTACTTATTGTATCTTTCAGTTCATTATTGTATCTTTCAATTCATTACTTATTGTATCTTTCAATTTCATGTTACCAAAGTCAAAGTTATTGTAACCATGGTCTTATATATTATAATTAAAACATAATGCAATAAAATTTTTTCTTAATTTCACCTCTCTTTTCTTGTGCCTTAATTTTCATTTCACCTAATTACCATTGCTGGGGCTAATATTTCCTAAAAAGTGCATTTTCTTAACATTCATACAGCTTATAATATTTTTGTAAATAGTCCTTAAATTTTTTCCAGTCCTCTTCCATTTTTTCTTCTCCCAAGTCTCGGATTCTGCCAGTCATTTCCGCCAGTTCCATATAGTCCATCAACTGCGTCTGCCATTCCTCCAGTGTGGGTAAATCTTGTGTCTTCCAACACTTTGCGATGAGAATTCTTGCTGCTGTTGTAGCATACATAAAAAAAGTTCTATCCTTCTTTAACACATTCTGGTCTACAATGCCCAGAAGGAAGGCCTCCGGTTTCTTAGGCAAGGTATATCTAAATACCTTTTTTAACTCATTATAGATCATTTCCCAAAAGGCCTTCACTTTCGGACATGTCCACCAGAGATGAAAGAACGTCCCTTCCGCCTCTTTACACTTCCAGCATTTATTATCAGACAGGTGATATATCTTAGCCAGCTTGACTGGGGTCATGTACCACCGGTATATCATTTTCATAATATTTTCTTTCAGGGCACTACATGCCGTGAATTTCAATCCGGTGGTCCATAACCTTTCCCAGTCCTCAAACATAATGTTATGTCCAATATCCTGTGCCCACTTTATCATGGCGGATTTGACTGTCTCATCCTGTGTATTCCATTTAAGCAGCAAGTTATACATTCTTGATAGTAATTTGTCTTTAGGTTCTAACAATTCTGTCTCTAATTTCGATTTTTCCACCTGAAACCCAACCTTTTTATCTGTTTTGAAAACTTCCCGAATTTGAGCATAATGCAACCAATCTCGCACCTTGCTTTTTACATTTTCAAAACTCTGCAGCTTCCAATTGTCACCATCTTTTTCAATTAATTCCCAATATTTTGGCCAGTAGGCCTCCATGTTAAGTCTCTTACGTGCCTTGGCCTCTGCCGGTGAAAGCCACCTTGGTGTTTTGCTCTCCAATAAGTCTTTATATTTTGTCCAGACCATAAAAATTGCTCTTCTAACAATATGATTTTTGAACATTTTATGAACTTTAACCTTGTCGTACCACAAATACGCATGCCACCCAAAAGCGTTATCAAACCCTTCCAGATCTAGGACATCAGTGTTCTCTAACAAAAGCCAATCTTTCATCCAGCAGAAGGCTGTAGATTCATAATATAACCTCAAGTCTGGCAGGGCAAATCCCCCCCTTTCTTTCGCATCTGTTAGTATTTTAAACTTAATTCGGGGCTTTTTGCCCTGCCAAACGAACTTAGAGATATCCTTCTGCCACTTTCCAAAACATACCACTTTGTCCACAATCTGCAGGGTCTGAAACAAGAATAACATTTTCGGCAAAACATTCATCTTTATAGCTGCTATTCGGCCTAACAAGGAAAGTTTTAGTCTTGTCCAAGTTTCCAAATCCCTTTTGATTTCTGACCAACATTTCTCATAGTTGTCCTTAAACAAATTCAAGTTTTTAGAAGTCAGGTACACCCCTAGGTATTTTACCTTTTTAACCACATTTAATCCTGTCTCTTTCAAAAACTCATCTGCTTCTGTAGACGTTAGGTTCTTTGCTAAGACCTTAGTCTTTTGCTTGTTCAACTTAAATCCCGCCACCCGACCATAATCGGAAATTAAATCCAAAACTCTTTTTGTACTAGAAACTGGCTCCTGTAATGTTAATACCAAATCATCTGCAAACGCTTTCAGTTTGTATTGTTTCACTCCGACCTCAATGCCCCGAACTGACCGGTCCCTTCTGATCATATTCAAAAGCACCTCCAGGACCGAGATAAACAATAATGGGGATAGAGGGCACCCTTGTCGTGTCCCTTTTTCAATATTGAATTCCTCCGTCACCACATTGTTTACTATCAATTTAGCTTTTTGATCTGAATATATTGCATCTATACCATTTTCAAACTATATCTGCCATACTTTCATCTGAGAAATGTCAAACATATGGTAGCTGGTGATTGTATTTACTCAATGCATAAATTCATTTGTGGCATTTAAAATAAAAATACAGCACCCACTGCAATGTCGTATCTACTGCATAATTTTATAGTCTCCCCAGAACACGTTTCCAAATAAACATATGTGGTAATTTAACGCCGCTGCCCCCCCCCACTGTACGACAGTGGGGTGCAGAAACCAGGCCTGTTTCAAAAATCGAATCCCAATCTGTTTTTCTTCCTGGGCAGAGGGGAAAAGAAAGGCGCTTCTTCAAGCAACAGCCAATAAAACCTTCTGGCTTTAGAAACATTGTACCAATGTCACAAATGTGGGAGCGTATTTGTTCATTCCAGCACGAACTGGCTCTGTGGCAGTCCAGCCATCACGAAACAGTTGGAACGGACAAGCTGGCTGGGATCTTAATTGGGGCTCTGAACTCTTCCAGCCACCAACACCCCAATGCACCAGATTACTTAACCCAGTTATACTGTAAACAGAGGAGACAGAAGTGCATGAGGGATTAGGCTCCAGTGAGCTTCTAGCCACAACGCAGCAACTCTGCCCCTTCAGTAAATGTTTGGATGGCTCCAGGTTTTCAAAGCAGTGGACAATGCAGGCCACTGGGGCAGAGAGGACGTCTCTTTGATGCTGTGCTAACAGGGTAGCCTTGATGCCGCTCAATCTAATCCATTTTGATTAATGCCGCCAAATGAGTTTTCCTGACATCTGTGGTTCCCCACCCAAACCCCATGGGAGGGGGATGATTGAGGAGGGCGGGTTATGATCCCATCACAGCAAACACCTCCAAGACTGCTACAGCGAAGAGTTAATAGCTTCCCCAAACAAATAAGATGAGACCCCCTTACTCTTCCCCCCTCCTTTAATTAACTCCTCCCTGGGTTGCTTCTGGTCCCATTTGCACCCCTCTGTTCCAAAACAAAAGAAGGGCTCTCTGTCTGGCTTGGGCTTACGTAACCATGCTCCTCCGTGCAAGGCAGGTCACAGCTTTCTCACACTGGCTGAGAGTATTTGGAGAATGACTGATCTGAACATTGGAAAAAAACCACCATGCCTTTTGGTCCATTTTGCAAGTAAGTGGCCACTCGGACAGGCAGTGGCTAGGAAAAGTCTGAACATAGGAAACACAGGAACACAGGAAACTGCCTTATACCGATTCAAACCTTTGATGCATCTAGCTCAGAACTGCTGACATTAACTGGTAGTCGCTCTCCAGTCAGCCCTATCTGGAGATACCACGGATTGAACCTGGAATCCTCTGCAGGCTGTGCTCTGAGCTATGACCCTTCCGGGTTCCCCAAAATGTTAGGCAGAGCTCCTTCCATGTGATCCTTTTTTAAGCAGAAGACTTCAGGGGTTAAATTTGCGCCTTCAGCATGCATCCACGCAAAGCATATTCTCTGGCACTGAACTAACCCTAACACAGACTGCAGCTCAGTTCAGTCACGAGTGAGCTTGCCTATGTTTCAGTTGGTAGAGCACATGTTATATTTACAACATGAATGCCACCCAAATGGGCATTGTGTATGTTTTGTAAAAACATTTGTTTGGTTGGTTTATTATTCCATTTATATCCCTCCATTTATATTCCACTAATATCCTGCCATATGTTGCCCTCCCCCTCTTATCCTGTGAGCTAGGTCACACTTAAAGACAGGAATTGGCCCAAGGTAGGTGAGCTTCACTGCTGCATGGGCAATTGAACCCTAATCTTCAGCCAGCTGCATCCACCAGCACTGCCACAGGAACAAACAGGTAGCTTTTACTATTACCGTACCTCTGCTGTCTGTGGAGTCCAATCCACCAGTTCCACTGGTGCTAAGTACTTAAAGGCCTTGGGCCATTGGCTCATGGCAATATTGGCTTAAACACTGCAGATGCGAATTTCTATGTACAGATGTCTCAGAGCAATTTTAAGACAGTGGGTGGCTGACTTCTCCCCAGAAATCTGTTTTGCAATATGCCCAGCTGCACTGAAAAGACCCGACGTGTGGGTCCTGCTAACAATGTCCATGACCCCTTGGCCTGACAGGAACCAGAATTTTTGAAATCTACATTTGGCAACCTTATACAGGAACAGTTGTGGAGACAGAAGAGGATGGGATATAAAATGTAAAGAGATGGAGTATGGGGAGAATTGAACCACAACTCAGTGATGGAACAAATGCTCTGCATGCAGAACTCCCTCAATGCAATCTTTGGTATCCCAAGTTTAATGGATCCCATAGAATCATAGAGTTGGAAGGCACCACAAGGGAATCTAAACCAAAGCATCCCTGACTGGTGGTCATCCACCTGTCAGAAAATCCTTCCTGGTGTTTAGTCAGAGGGTCATACAAAATACCGTATTTTTCGCCCTATAGGACGCACTTTTCCCCCTCCAAAAATGAAGGGGAAATGTGTGTGCGTCCTATGGGGCGAATGCAGGCTTTCGTTGAAGCCTGGAGAGCCCCAGCGCCAGCCCCACAAGGTCGGGGGACAGCGGGGAGGCGGAACGCTGCCATCCCGCTGTCTCCCGACATGGTTTGGAGGCTGACGGCGGGGCTTCTCCCCGCTGCCTGCTTCTCCCCGCTGCCTGCCCCGCAACCTCCAGGGACAGCTGGGAGGCGCAGCGCGTCTTCCCACTGTCCCCGGACCTGGTCTGAAGGCGGGCGGTGGGGAGAAGAGCGCTTCTCCCCCCGCTGCCGGCCCCACAAGCGCATTGGGGGGGGAATAATTTTTTTTCTTTATTTCCCCCCCAAAAAACTTGGTGTATCCTATGGGCCGGTGCGTCCTATGGGGCGAAAAATACGGTAACTCTGCCTGAAAGAGCTGCCAGTCAGAGAGCTTAGCACAAGATGGACAATTGGCCTGGCTGGGTGTAAAGTAGCTTCTCATGTTCCTAATTTTAAAAAGCAAGAGAAGTAAATGGGGCAGGGGTGAAACCTTGAGCCCTGCATGGCAGGAAGATAGCCTAGATGACCCTCAGAGTCCCTTCCAACTCTGCAGTTCTCTGACTCTAGGATTCTTCCATTGCAGCCTACTCTCTTCCCCACTGCATTCTTCGAATCTTAAAATCCATATAGAATAGGACTCACAATAAATGCTTGTCAGGAGAATGCATCCCTTTTGGAAGTGGAATTATTGAGTCCATGAACCCTGCTTGGAGAGACAGCCATTCAATTATAAAGTCTGCACAACCACCAGCAGCACACTTCATTCTCTCCCTTAACATGTAAGAGCTTTATTTACAAACTGCTTTTAAAAAAAGAACCACTGAAAAGCCCCAGAGAAACCAGGGATTTATTTCTCCCCCTAACAAATGTAGAAGAACCAGTTATAAAACTTGCCAGTCACCTTATTGTGCTTCTAGTAAAGCACTTGCTATTTTTATTACTTCCTGTGATAAGCCTGCCAAGCTGGCCTGACCAGGCCACTAATGTGGCCCCAGGTTTCTCTGCCAGAGCCAGAGAAGAGAATCAACAAGTGAGAGCTGCAGGACTTTCGGTGATCTCAGAGGATTGTATTGTTCAACCATCATAATAGCACAATGCAGCTCTCCAAAGAGCTTTGAGCACAATTGCAACATTAAGTGCGTTCATAAGTCATGATGGGATACATCTTCTCTTCCGGGGGTGAGGAACCTTCATTTTGGGGTGTAAAGCCTTGCATTCTTTTAGAGGTAGGTAAAGGTAAAGGCAAAGGACCCCTGGATGGTTAAGTCCGGTCAAAGGCAACTATGGGGTGCGGCACTTTGCGGTGCTCATCTTGCTTCAGGCCGAGGGAGCTGGCATTTGTCCACAGATAGCTTTCCGGGTCATGTGACCAGCATGACTAAACTGCTACTAGCGCAACAGGACACCGTGACAAGTGCCAGAGTGCACGGAAATTTACCTTACAGCCGCAGTGGTACCTATTTATCTACTTGCACTGGTATGCTTTTAAACTGCTAGGATGGCAGGAGCTGGGACACAGCAATGGGAGCTCACCCGGTCGTACGGATTCAAACTGCCAACCTTCCAATCGGGAAGCCCAAGAGGCTCTGTGGTTTAAACCACTGCGCCACCTGCATTTGGGGGCTACATGCAAGTGAGCCCACCTACCCACCACTTTCTGCTATCCCTTCACTCTCCCTCCTCCAATACAGAAATTCAGATGGCTTTAAATTACTTGGCAGTAGTGCCAGCTTGGCCCTGTGACCATGGATGCCTGGGGCCATGGGTGCCATGCAGCATGCATGGCCCTGGCACTGAAATTTGTGGGTGCCCAGCCCCTTCCTAGGGAATTTTGTGGGTGCTCGAGGACCCCAGGGAGTTGGCACCTATGTTACTTGGCAACAGCATGACCACAGATGTTCTCAGCCAATTCCCAGCTGCAATTTGGGAGAAGGGTTCAAGGCATGCTTTGAGAGCCACGGTGGTGTAACAGTTAAAGTGTATTGAACTAGGTGCCTGGGACCCCAGGGTTCAAATCTCTACTCAGCTATGGAGCTCACTGGGTGACCTTGGGCCAGTCACCACATCTCAGCCTAACCATCCCCACAGCGTTGTTATTATTATGAGGATAAAATAGGGTGGCAGGGAGAATGGCATACAAAGTTTTGAGCTCCTTGGAGGAAAAGTAGACTACAAATGTAATAAAAAAATATATGAAATGCTTTGCATGCATGAAACCTCTGGTATTTCTAATTAATATGTATTTTCTGGCAGAACTGGGAAAGACCTCGGCCTGAGACTCTGGCTAGCTGCTTCCAGTCAGCTCCGTCAGTAGAGCATGGGACTCTTAGTCTCAGGGTTTTGGGTTCGAGTTCCACATTGGGCAAAAGATATCAGCATTGCAGGGAGTTGGACTAGAAGATCCTCGTGGTCCCTTCCCACTCTACACTTCCATGATTCTGTTGATAGGCAATGAGCTCGATGGGTCAGTGCTCTGGGCTCGGTAGATGAAGGCTTGCTTTCTTCCACATCCTGGATCGCACAGCCACTGCCTCCAACATGCTGTCTTTTAACTCTTACTGGCTGCTTATGCTGGTTTTTCAAATATTAAAGTGAGGATGGGGCATTCAAGCCTATCTTGACATTAAGTTTTATGTATATCTAATAATGGGACGTGGGTGGCACTGTAGGTTAAACCACAGAGCCTAGGACTTGCAGATCAGAAGGCTGGCGGTTCGAATCCCCGTGACGGGGTGAGCTCCCGTTGCTCGGTCCCTGCTCCTGCCAACCTAGCAGTTCAAAAGCATGTCAAAGTGCAAGTAGATCAATAGGTACCACTCCAGCAGGAAGGTAAACGGCATTTCCGTGCACTGCTCTGGTTCACCAGAAGTGGCTTCGTCATGCTGGCCACATGACCTGGAAGCTGCACGCCGGCTCCCTCGGCCAATAAAGCGAGATGAGCGCCGCAACCCCAGAGTTGGCCACGACTGGACCTAATGATCAGGGGTCCCTTTACCTTTACCTTTATATATAATAATAATAATAATAATAATAATAATAATAATAATAATACCTGTTGCCCTGTGTGTTAGGCATGCTGGTATGCTACTTTAGAAAGAAAAACAGTGTTTTATACTGATATCAGATGCTATTCTCTCACTATTACTATGCAGATCCATTTGTCCTAGCCTTAGTTTTACAGACGTCTCAAGGACCTACAGAACAGGGCAGTTAAATTCACTGAATATGCTGCAATTCCAACCAGGATGAAGATATGCTGTTTACTGTGCATTTATAAATGTTTGTACTTAATTGCATTTGTGGTGGCACCACCTTGTATAAAAGAAAGGTACTTTGGAAAGCCACTGGTAGCTGATATAGTTATTGATTCTCAGGGAAACAGAATGTGTTTCGATCTGTCAAACCTGCAATCTTCATTGTGAATATTGATCCTCCTCTGCAGCAGTCTCATCTAATGCTTTGCACTGAAACATTGGTTCCCATTACTCAGGATAAGTGCCAGAAACACTTTCTTCAAAAAACCCCCTAAGCTGAGCACATTTGCAAGGAGGAATGAGGCACTGGGGACTCAAAGCTAGAGGTGGCCTTCTAAGTTGAAGCCCGCTGCCTTCAGCACCCCACAAAATCAACCTACTTTGATGCATACACAGTAAGTGGATATTACCTTCTAACATATATTTTACTCTCATTTTTCTCCCAGTCCTACTCACACCAGCCGGCTTTTCCACTAGAGCAATATCCCACACTTTGTACCTCCAACTTCAGCCATGGAGCTCACTGTGTGAACCTGTGCAGCCACTGGTTCTCAGCCTAACTTACCCCGCAGCCCCAGATAAATAGAGCATTGGGGAAAGGAAATTGGAAGGGTTTTCTAAACTAAACTCTGCCAGTGCTGTTCCAAACCTTACTGCCCCCTCCCTACGGAGTCTTTTGGAGTCATCGGTCAGTAGCTGGACATCTCCACTAAATCCAAGAGCATGGCAATAATTTCTAATGACTTTCAACAATGACATCAGCCTGCGTGGAAATTGCTCAGGAAGGAGAAAGAGGTCATTGGCGGGAATGTAGGAAGTGATCTTATACTAGGCTAGACTATTTGTCCATCTAATACTTGTTTAGTCCTTCAACGTGCACTGTGTGTACTCTACCATCGTGGAGGAAAACATGAAGACTGAGATGATACAACATAACTATAGAGATGATTTGGGACAGTTTCTTGAAGGATGTGTCATTCTTGAAATTGGACTTTTGATATAGCACACCCAACCCTGCTTTGAGCATTCGGTAGCTGACACCCACTGGCCCCTTCTAAACCCGTTACATCACAAAAATTCCCATCGATACTAATAAGGCTACATGCCAGTATGTGTCTCTATTTGCCAGCATCAGAGCCTTGTCTCAGAAGGGGACAAATTGACTTGAATGTCAAGGTTTATTATCTTCATAGGAGCAAAATACTTGCAACAAAAAAGAGCTGTTCTAGATGGACCTCCTCCATGCCAGCAATGAGAAGTGAACAATTCCAACCCAGTGAGTCATTTTTCCTCCCCTTTCAAATACAAAGGGATATTTTTAAAGCAGTTTCACCCCAGATTAATGCCAAAAAAATGCCTTGCCTAGGAACTGTGAGGAAGCCTATATTCTCAAGATGCCCTGACTTCAGCAGCTGTTAGTGCCTTTGCTAAAATTCTAATTATTTACATAGCGCCAACTGTAGTCATGACATTTTGCAGAGGATAAGACGACAGGGCTCTGCCCCAAGAAGCTTACAACATAACATTCAAACACAGGGCTGACAACGGAGGGAGGGAAAGCAGGGCTAAACTGGGACGCATTATGCAGTTGTTGCAGCTGCACATGCTGCAACTGAAATCTAAGCCAACCTTTGCACTGGGCTGGGTAGGGGGGTTGGACTAGGCAAAGGTGTCCCTCTGCCCAGCGCTGCTGGCCAGTGCTTGTCTCTGCCAGCATGAAGCGTCCCATTCTGCCCACCTTGGGGTCCCTTCCAGCTCCACAATTCTATGATTCTATGTGATCTGGTTACCTGGCGGAACTTACACTAGCAGTAAGGGTCATGTAAGTCAAATTGTACAGTATATTAAAAGCTTTTTGTTGTCCCTCTGCCAGGCTCAGCTGGCAGCAGCCCCACTCCTGAAAGGGGATTTAAATGGGATAACTTATGCCAAAGGAAGATCTAGGGAAATGCAAAGCTTATACTGGCTTTACTTAACTCGACATTAATTTCCACCGGCTTCCTATAGTTAGGATTGCTCTGTACATTTGTAGCCAATACAGCAGTTCAGGGTTTTGTTTTTCGTTGTTTTAAACTGCCCTCTGGTTTAGTAACAGAGTTTGTAGTCTGTGGTGTGCAGCTTAATTTTTAATTCCTTTCCATTTGTTGCAATGTGCCATGTTAATTGTTTGTGCAAGATCAACTTGCATTCAGTGGTGATGAGTAATGGCTGTAGATTAATACTCAGCTGCAAATATGTTCAGTTGCAAAAAGAAAAAGAAAAAAGGAAGCCACTGTTGTTTTCAGAAAATCTCTCTCCCTTCTTGCCAAATGGTTTTGAGGTGACATATTGAAGGGAGTCAGGACACATTTCTTTTCTGATGCACAGTGATGAAAATAAATGCCATTCACATCCTATGAAGCACTACGATTTCACCGCACCAAGGAATAAGAATGCATGGAAAATTCAACTGAAATTTAAAAATACTGTTCAATTTCTTGCAGAAAAGCTACCTGAAATCCTGAAGTGCGAGCTTTTCTCTGAAAGAAGTCTGAAATGCAGTTTTCAGTCTGAGATACTGTTACCACCATGTTATATTGATGGTACCTACAGATCCTTTTAATTAAAAGCCTTGGGTTCATGCTACAAATCTTTAGCGTCTACAGATGATAAAGATCCAGTATTCACAATCAGGTGAATATCTCTTAGACCAACCAAAATGTCCCAAAATAGCGAGAAAGCATTTGAATTTTTCCAGAACTTTCCCTCAGGCTAGATGTAAAACAAAGCAGGGGTAGACGAGTTAGGAGGAGGAGTTAAACTACTCTGAGAAGAATGGGAGCCTTCTAACAACTCTCAGCACCCTTAACAAACCACAGCTCCCAGAATTCTTTGTGGGAAGTCATGACTATATCATAGTGCTTTACATGTATGGCATTGAATATAGCCTTAATGTCAAAGTCATGGAGTCTACACTACAGTCTTAAGATGGCATATGGGAGGAGATAAAAGACTTAAATAGTTTTGGCTCCACTTGGGAGGTAGGCAGGTTCTGGAGAAGTTAAAAGCTTGTTTCTTCATAGGTTTCATTTGGATGTCACAGAAAACCAAACTACAGTTTATTCAAGGACAAGGTGTTGGCTCCCAGAAAGGATTTCACACCCACTTTGCTTCTCCTTGGTCCTTTTAGCACAGTGTGGCAATGCAGCTAAACCAAAATTTCAACAGGATCATAGTTAAGAACTCTCCTTAACCACAACCTGTAACCAGAGGAAAAACCTTGGCTACCATGATGTGCAAACCAGGGTCAAATTTTGCAATGTTTTGGTTTGTCCTAATGGCCTGACAGTGGATTTTGGATTTACTTATCATGAACCATCACAGCTTACTTTGCCTAACACACCCTTTAATCCTTCTTTTACACTCAAGTCTTCCTACTCTTTCAGTGTGATGATCAATGGTGCTGATTGCTGGGTTAGTAGAATATAGTTTATGCTGCTGATGCAACTTCATAAGAGAAGGGATTGGGTATTCCTAAGGACAAAACCCCAAGATAGGGCATCGCTAAAAAAGGAGCCACCGTCCCACATAAAATCAGCCAGAAGGAAATGTCAGCATCTTGAATGGAAACCAAAAGTGAAGCCACAGTACATGGGCATCTGGAAATGGACTGAATGCTAGTTTAATCACTTCTTGTGCCAACCAATTTGCAAAACAGAGGGTGGAAGATCTGGTTTACCAACTGGGAGGAAAAGTGCAGTGAACATTTACATAGTTTTATCTGGGGGGGGGGGGTTATCTGTTGGTTTGAAGCACCTGCAGTCTCAAAGTATAAGGCTCTTAACTAGAGTGTTGCATCTTGACAAAGACATAATTAACATACTGCCAGGGTGGTTCTCTCCCCACCCCCCTTGCGAAGTTGTATTCTTGTGAACTAGAATAAAGTTCAATGGAAAATCTTGGCATATGCTTTATTTTAAAAATGTGCTTCCTGGTTGCTAGGCAACGGAAACGTAAAATTATTTTTGAAAAATTGAAACATGCTGTCTTGTTAATTGGGAACATAAGCTGCCCGGAAAGTGCAGTTTTGGATGTGATGCTTCCTGTGTCATTTGCATGCAATTCTTTTTTCCTGGCTGTGTTTTCTTCTGACCTCTAGTGGTACAAATAACAATTGCAGCATCAAATGCCCAGTTTTTAGGATCTCTTTACCTTTACCTGTGTCAAATTACTCACACTTAAAAAGCGGTATGTGTGCTTAACCTGGTGGTGTTTATTAGTGGGGTGGGGCTATTAATCTGCATGGATCCCAATCCAAAACTTGCTCTCAGGTCAAATTGGGGTCCTGCACTCAGAACAGCCCCCTGGCTGCTCTTTGCCCCTGAAAGTGCTGTTTGCAGTAAAACAGCACTTTGTAGAGCTATTTATATTAAACAGAGGCAAGAAAACCAGTACTATGCTGGACCCTGATTCAGATGAGGAGCAGATTCTGAATTGGATCCTATTTTTCTTCAAAATAAATGCTGCCAGGTTAAGCACACTTAAACAACCAACCAACCACAGAAAACATGAATAATGGTCACGTGTAGTTTTGCCCATTAAAACTGTGGCCTTTATTATTTATCTGTGAATTTACAGCTTGAGTTCGGGAACACTTTGGCAGCAATCCAGAAAGACACCAGGAGCATGGCCTCTTCATTTGGGTACTCACTGTCAGATGCGAAGGGTTGAGATGATGACTCAGAAGATGTAGCCACAACAAGAACACTTTTAGCTGGTTGGGTGTGTGGGTAGTGATTTGAACGAGGGAGCATCCTGCCTTTTACATCAACCGAGGCATATTTAGTAGGACTAGGCAACAATTTGACAGGGTGTCATTCAAGGACTGAAAACTGGGGATTGTTATTTATTAATATACCACTGTTACTCTATTTGGATTTTCTCAGCCACCAAAATATCTTGGGCTGCCTCCAGCACAGCAACTCCTATGCAGCTACCATGCAATTTTAGATGATGAAGAGAAGGTAGAATGTGTTCCACTAAGAGGGGAAGATGAGTAACGGTAGGTCTGTTGTTTTTAAAGAAAAGATTGCCTGTTGTTGTTGTTGTTGTTGTTGTTGTTGTTGTTGTTGTTGTTGTTGTTCACTATCACCAATTTTATTGATTGATTGATTGTTACATACATACCCTACCTTTCTCCAAGGAGCTCAAGGTAGCATACACATGATTCTCCCTCTTCCCTTTTTAGCCTCACAACAACCCTGTGAGGTAGGATAGAATGAGAGACAGTGACTGGCCCATGGTCAGCCAGTGAGCTTCATGGCCCAGTAGAGCAGGCATAGGAAACTTGGCCCTCCAGACATTTTGGGACTACAACTCCCATCATCCCTAGCTAACAGGATAAGTGGTCAGGGGTGATGGGAATTATAGTCTCAAAACATCTGGAGGTCCTAGTTTGTCTATGCCTGAAGAGATTTGAACCCCAGTCTCCCATGTCCTGGTCTGTTACTCTTACTAACTATCTAAAGGGTAATAACAGCAGGGGTTTTAATGAGATCAAAAGCAAATATTCTTGCTTTGATAATAAGTAAACTTTCCAAAGCCTGAACATTGAAGAACTCTGGATACGTTTCCATGGGATATCACAGTTCAGGGGGACTAACTATTCCTCTTGAGCACATCACAGTTTATGGTAGATATTGACCCACTACTTTTCCAGGGCAATATATGAAGCTCAGTGTGACCTGCTGAGCCTTGCTACTGCCAAAGGCCACCAAATAAATATGTCGCAGAACAGGGCTGCCATTTTGAATGAAATATTGAGCAGACCAAGGTAAGCCCCACCCCACATAATCGATCACAAGATGTGGCACATGCACACCATTTGAATGGCAATGCCCACCGACTTTGGGCAAGCCTGGCCCCCTCAAATATTTTATGGGGAGGGGGGCAAAGGGACCTCAGCCCTTAAGAGCTGGCTCCTATGTTACAGAATGTTTCTCTGAAATTGCAGATTGCAGAAAAAGATCATTATTGGTAAAGAAGCCATATTTGGGGCAGCTTGCTCACCTTGACTGATCGTTTCATCACAGAACCTAAGCTTGAAATCCCCTGATCTGGAGAGATACCCTTCTCTCCATCTATCTGAATCAATGGTGTATCATTTGACAGAGGAACAAACCACTACATGTAAGCTGTGCTGTGTTGCTGCAAAAGATGATTAATCATCTCAGATACAAGCAAATTGGCTACATCTCTGTTAATTGGGCTGTGGCGTTTCTGTTGGCTACAAGTGGCAGAAAATGGATAAAATCTATGTCTTGATTCAACATAGGCTCTCACCCGAACACATATTTACACGGTTCATTATCCTGAGATAATAGGCCCCTTAACTCACTTCAGTCTCTGATCTGTTTACACAACCTGCAGGTTAATCAAAAGCTGAAGGAAGTAGAAGGGAAGGGAAGGAAGGCCTGGATAATGAGATGTCCTTGACTTCCCTGGTACCGCAAAAATGCCTTGGTCATCATCTCAGGCATTATTTAGATTTATAGTTCATCAGACCCAAAGGGGTCAATGCAAGTAACATTATTTAGAGAGAGAAAGAAAATGGTGTGATTTCATGTGCAGATGAGACAATAAAAGAAACCTTAGATTGGTCCTGAACATTGGGTATAAATGAACAGAGCAACACAGGAAACTGGCTGATTCAAAGTCAAATAATTGGGTCCTTCTAGCTCAGTGATGACTAGCACTGACTGACAGAGGCTCTCCAAGATTTGAAGAAGGGGTTACTCTCTCTCAACCCTACCTGGAAATACCAGGGATTGAACCTGAGACTTGAACCTGTGTGTAAAGCAGATGCTCAACCACGGAGCTATGGTTCTAAATATTAAACCTTGCAGAAGAAAAAGATGGACAGGAAAGACCCGTGTGATTACCACCCACCAACATGGTTGCTGCATTGATTTCACGTATCAGCCTCTCCAAATCTTAAGCTTTTCACTTGAGGCTAGAGTGGCCAGAAAGGGGACATGCATCACCAAAAGAAAGGACAAAAGAGGACAGGTGTTTCCATAAAATTTGCATATGCTAATTTATATGTATATATGCAAATGTAGAAATAATTACTAAAAAACAGAAAAACAATACATCTCACAATATCCAGAAGCTAATGGTAGATAGGCAGCCTCAAGGCCCCTCCTGCTTTCTCTTCTTAACGATGCTTAATCTTTAAGCTGGACTTGGACCAAAGAGCCCTTCAAACAGAAGGACCATCATCCTTCCAAGCTGAAGTCCTTTCCTGAATACCTTCCTTATTTATTTAGGATATTTATTGCCTGCTCTTCATCACAGAAGTAATCTGAGAGTGGGCTACAGCAGAAATGGCCAAGACAATTATGCCACCAATAAAAACTGCAAAATAATATGTGTGTATCTGAAGAAGTGTGCATGCAATTATGCCACCAAAAAAACTGCAAAATAATATGTGTGTATCTGAAGAAGTGTGCATGCACACAAAAGCTCATACCTAGAACTAACTTAGTTGGTCTTTAAGGTGCTACTGGAAGAAAATTTTTTTATTTTGTTTTGACTATGGCAGACCAACACGGCTACCCATCTGTAACTGCAAAATAATAAATAATAACCATGCACAATGCAGCCATCAGAATCAGCAGAACTCAGTAAGTCAAGAGGCTCACACAAAGGTCCAGGGAAACAGGAAATCATTCCTTAATGGAGGTATGTTGTCTATCTCCAACAGGAGAGAAACTTTTCTGCAGTGGCTCCCCCAGTCTAAATGTCCTCCCCAAAGAGATATGACATAACGGCTGACATTACCATTTTTCCTCCACCAGGTTAAGGCATTTCTATTTGCCCAGGCAAATGGGAGGGAATGAATCTTACTGTCCAAAGGCAAGAGGAACACCTCATTGCCATGCTCACTTTTGCATCTACCCCACCCACTCCTTACATGCAGCCCCCAGAAGGCTCCCACTGGGATATGCAGCCCTCAGACTGGCAAAGTGTTATCCACTGCTGCTTTAAGGTATCCTGAGAAACATTAGCCCTGAGAAACATTGGAAACTTGAGACAAAACAATTTCCTCTTAGCTCACAAAAAAATGAGACGCCAGCACTAACGCTTGCTAGCCTGTAACACTCTTCAGTATCTCTACTGCACTCAGTTTAAATTAAGCCCCCATTCAAAATATTTCCCTGTCACATTTGCCTGTAACACTAGTAACACTTGTTAGCATCTGTCTGTCCTGAGAGACATTGGAGTGCACCTCCAGGAGTGAAATCGAACCACTGTGTTAGCAGCACCAAAGTGACTTTCCTGGGATGCAAACCTGGAGAGCGTGTATGGTGGTTCTGGGCTGCCCAGACAACAAGACCGCTGTTGCAGATTTGGTCCAAAGGAAATCAGAGCAATATGTTTGGAACCAGCTTGGCTGTAGGAGTTGCTGGAAGGAAGGATACAAGGTGCTATCCAATTGTCTTAGGGGCTCCAGATTTGTGTAGCCTTTTCTTCTCTGGAAGATATCTTGCAAGGCAGCAGAGGTTTAGGATCAGAGTTTCCTTCTCTTAGATGGCTTCCTTCCCAGGTTGGCAAACCCCATCTGTCCCTTACTTCCCTCTACAGCACGTGTAGACACACTGTCTTATTGGCTGTTGGACCCACTATTGGTCTTGCCCGCTCTATCCACCGGAGACTATCTTCACATGCAGGGGAAGTCACTGAGGGTTTAAGACCCATTGGTTACCCTAGCAATTACCCTAGTAACAAACACTACAGCATTCCTAGCATCACATGGTGTATAACCTAGCCAAGAGCAACCACTTTTAAACTGGTTTGTTTTTAGTGCAGAAAGGTCCGTGCTTAGTGGTAGAGCATCTCCCTTGTATGCAGAAAGTCCCTGGTTCAATCCTCAGCATCTCCAGGTATCCTCAACCTAAACCCTGGAGAGCGGCTGCCAGTCAGTGTAGGTAATACTGAACTAGATGAGCCAATGGTCTGACTTGGTATAAAGCAGCTTCCTATGTTCCTAATTTGTCCACTGTGATCCATGAGACCTCAGCCATCATGGCAAACATTTTTGGGTTATTTTGTTGCCCGGTCACCACTAATCCATGTAGCCGTTCTGGTTTTCTGTTAACATTCATCTCTGAATTGGTCCATAAGAAGTTAATTTGACACCATCTGCCATTCTTCCTGGTGTCTTCTGTGCTGTGAGTAATTTAATTTGTTCTGTTCTCTGTTTCCCCCACATTTTTCAAAGCAAGCTATTTGTTCCAGAATTTCAAAGTGCAACAATGCATCTGTAACAATTTATAGAACTCTGCCATGCAAAACTGACCTTCTCAGAAGCTTCTATTGGAGTTACCCAATAATTCCCTCCCCTATGAAAATCAATTACTTTTGAAGTTACTTGTGCTTACTTCTGAAATTTAAACCAACCATCCCTTCAATTCATGTCATATAATAGATACCAAAATTATTGCAGGCATCAAACAAAGCCATTTCAGCCAGTAGCAGGAGAATGGCAAATGTTACAGAAAGAAGAAAGAGCACTGAAAAGTATTTCAAGAGCACTAAGCAAAATGTTTTAGAAGTTCCTACAAGGATGTATTTGGACAGAAGGCTTCCTGAGAACCCAGCAGATGCTGCTCTGAACTTCATAGGTTTGCATGCTGATACATACAACCTAGGAAGCTGTTGCACCCCCCACAGTGGCTTCTTAGCAGTTCCAGAATACACCTTTTGCCCTTTATAGCTCTCCACAGCCTTGTTGACATCCCTGGTCTTGGCCTTTGCTCTTTGTATCACCCTAAACTCACAAAGGTATTCTGATTTGTCTCAACGCTTTGTCAGGGGACGGGTAATAGTGCAGTGCTAAAGGGCGTGGAAAAAACATCCATGTTTGGTCTCTGCCATCTCCAGGTAGGGCTCGAAAACCACATTGATCAATGGTCTGATTCAGTATAAGGCAGCTTTCTATGTATTTTCCTAGGACTCCATCATTTCTCTCTTGCTGTCCACGATCCTCAGAACTCATTCCCCACAACACCTATCTGACAACACCTCTCTTTTACTTCAAATCCCTGATTAAGGCCCACCTTTTCTGTGAGGGTTTGACTTAAGATTATTATTATTATTATTATTATTAATCTTGCTGTGCTTCCGGAAGGAGCTCAGGGCAGCAAACAGTTCCACAATTTTAAAACGAAAACATTCTAGAACAGTTAAAACATTCAAAAAACAATGAAAGTTAAGAACAACCAAGAGCAGTCACAGTATAAAGCATTTTAAAAGGCATTGACTGCAGTAAAAAGTATTATTTCATCCTGTGATCCTGGAGCTGTACTCCAAATGCCTGGGTAAAAAACAGGAATGTTTTCAAATTCCTCCTGAGAGTTAATTATGATGGAGACAGACAGGCCACACTAGAGAGGGTCTTTCACAAATGGAGAGCCACCACTGAAAAGGCCCTGCTATAGGTCAGCTTCAACCAAAGAGCTCCCAGTGGCGGCGGCACCAACAAGGCCTCACCAGCCAATTGTAGGGTCTGAGGTGGCTGTATTAATCCTCAACTGCAACTGAAATTAAGCCTAGGTGTGTGCAAGTGCATCTGCTTGCAAATGACTACCTTGTGAGCACTGCCTCTATCTTCCCTCAGTTAGATACTAAACTGCCAGGGGATGGGAACTCCTTTTTTCCTTTAGTGACTCTACAGTGTAAAGTGCCATGCACAGTCATGGTGCAATACACAAACACAACATTTTAAACTGGGCTTCCCAAAGCGACTAAAATGACAAGAGAAAACACACATGCCCACAGTCACCATATTATGCTCACATAAGTCTCACAGGGGCCATGACATGTTAGATAGCTTGGAGAAACAGAAATTTCCTGAGTAGGGTACAAGGCTGGCAGAAAAGACAGGGACTCTGCCACAAGGTGGAGCTTCCACCACAATTCTGCAAAGTGGAGTGCATTCCAAAAGAGCAAAGTGTCTGCAGCATAGTCCACAGATCTTGCAACAGTTGTGGCTTCTTACCACTTCGTTAAGTCATGAGCTTTTGTGCGCACAGTGCGAAGAAGTTTTAAATTCAGGCACTATTTTTTCTCTGAGAGCTTGTGCAGTCTTCAGGGATGCTTTAATCACAGCGAAGGCCAACCAGGTCCTTCACTTAATGAGCATTTGTGACTTGCTTCAAACTCTGGTTAAGAATCCTGAGTAATATGGATGGATACTGGATAAAGCAGGGAACCTGGCTTGTTCACTGGGATGTGCCAACATATCCCTTAACCACAGTTATGGTGGGAGAAGAAATTCACACTGATGAGGGTCTGGATGGATGGTATGTCTGTGATCTTGCAGCTCTGGGTTCCATTGATGGAAGAAAGGTGGGATATAAATTTAAGAAAATAAATAAAAATATGTAGTGAAGGAAATCAGCCCTGAGTGCTCACTGGAAGGACAGATCCTGAAGCTGAAACTCCAATACTTTGGCCACCTCATGAGAAGAGAAGACTCCCTGGAAAAGACCCTGATGTTGGGAAAGATGGAGGGCACAAGGAGAAGGGGATGACAGAGGACGAGATGGTTGGATAGTGTTCTCGAAGCTACTAGCATGAGTTTGACCAAACTGCGGGAGGCAGTGGAAGACAGGAGTGCCTGGCGTACTCTGGTCCACGGGGTCACGAAGAGTCGGACACGACTAAACGACTAAACAACAAGTGAAGGAAACTCCTTCAAAACTTTGCCATCATCCCTTACCACTTATTAGATGGTACTGAATTGGATCTGCAATGAATTCCTCCTACTGCCCTCCCAAAAATGCATTGCTGTTTTTTCTACATACTGTCTGTGTTTTATCTGGAAGGTAGTCTACAGATCTTGGGTTTAGGTTATGTAGTAGAATGAGGTTGTTTCACATGTATCTCTCATAGTTATGAATTGAGTACAGTAAGTACAATGAAATAGTTATATTTCCTCAGGATTTTTGCTTATAAGTGATGTATGTACAGGGAAGCATAGTTTCTAGTTGTGCATGAAGTATTGAATACTGGTCATAAAAAGATGGCGGCACAAGTAACGTTGCTTAAGGCTTTATATGGAGGTATTAATGCAAAAGAGAAAGGATCTCAAACTCAATGCGACCTTGTATCAGTTTCAAGGTTGTCAACATCACTTGCTGTGTTATACAATATCCATTGTCCTTATAAAACAATAAAAAGGACACCACAAAGATTTCTGCATTATTCTTATTAGCATGGTTATGTTTTGGAATGTAATTAGTTTTTGTGTAACATTTTCCACGACATTGAAAGAATGGGATGTTTTACTCCAATGGTCTCTTTGGTCTTGATTTGAAAAGCACATTATTCTGTTTACAGCTTGTTCCCTTTTAAAGGACACTGATGAATGGCTTTTGTGTGACCCACCATAGGCCCATTCAGATTAATGTTTAACTAGGAAATGCCTCTTCAAGTAAAAAAAGGACAAAAATCTTCACTTTCATATCAATAAAAAGTAAGGCAAAAAAATTATATTAAAAGGAAAAACCCTGGAAGCTACAGGCAGTATTGGATAAAAGAGTGAACTTTGTTTTACACCACACTCATTCACGACACACAGCAAATTACAGCAGATGAAAGCTATTTGCCATTGACTGGGTGATGAAAGTTCAGCTCTGACTTTGCTGAAAAGTGAAGTCCGGCCACCGATGTGACACATGCAGCTTTCTCCAGGCTTCTGCACCTTGCGTGGCAGATGTGTCTACTAGCAAACTGCAAGGTACTTCTGCTTCAGTTTTTTCCTGTCCAACCAAGCTATGTTTCCTCTTCTCCCAGCTACATCTGTACTATGGTCTGGGTGCCATATTTTAAGAAGGACATTACCAAACTCGAGTTTTTCTGGAAGAGGCTTGCCAGGATTGGGTATGTGTATTGGGTATTGAGGGACGCGGGTGGCGCTGTGGGTTAAACCACAGAGCCTAGGGCTTGCCGATCAGAAGGTCGGCAGTTCGAATCCCCACAACGGGGTGAGCTCCTATTGCTCGGTCCCTGCTCCTGCCAACCTAGCAGTTTGAAAGCACGTCAAAGTGCAAGTAGATAAATAGGTACTGCTCCGGCGGGAAGGTAAACGGCGTTTCCATGCGCTGCTCTGGTTCGCCAGAAGTCATGCTGGCCACATGACCCGGAAGCTGTACGCCGGCTCCCTTGGCCAATAAAGCAAGATGAGCGCTGCAACCCCAGAGTCGGCCATGACTGGACCAAATGGTCAGGGGTCCCTTTACCTTCCTTTTATGTGTGGAGTCCAAAGCAGAACAATGGAAAGGACTGGGTATGCTTAAGCTGGGGAAGAGTAAGGGGAGACATAATAGCAGTTTCCTTTTTTTTTTTTTAATAAATATTTATTGAAAGTTTTTTTTTTAATTACAATACAAATAAAGAAACAAGGTAGCACATAACATAAACATATTTTCTTAGCTTCTTTGGACTTCCTCACATCTCCCGCTCCTGCGTTCCTAATTTATAAAAATTTAACCAGCAATTTATCACCTTAATTCCATTCTTGTTATCTAATTTTCCAATGTTGTGTCTCTAATTTTAGATATTGTTTGTTCAAACTTTAAAAATTTAAATTTAGCCTGATAATTATCCAAAATTTATCTTTTCTTAAATTTAACTTATCTTCATACTTCACTTCATCTAGCTTAAAGGTGCCATGTTATTTATAATCTAGCATCCTTCTTAACATTCATACAATTTACAATATTTTTGTAGATAGATCTTGAATTTCTTCCAGTCTTCTTCTACCGTCTCCTCTCCCAGGTCTCGGCATAATAGCACTTTCCAGGTATCTGAAGGGCTGTCAATTAAAGCACACTGCTACCCTGCAAATAATCCTGAGCTTTAAAAGTGTCCAGGCCAGGCTTGGGCTTCATTGGTCAACTGTCAGCTTGGCCTTGCCTATCGGGCTCTTATCTGTCTAGACTGTAATTCCAATGCCAGCTGATCGCCATTAGGTTTCAGTACCACAGTTTCATGTCTCCCACTCCAGCTGACTCTAAGGCTGCCTATGAGCCAGCACCTGTGTTTGGGACCAGGCCTGTAAGTGCACATCATAACAAGGACTGGAGCAGGTGACTGGCCCATTTTATGCTTCAGATGGAGATTTAAAAGCCTATGTGAGATGGCAACTCTCCCTCATGCTTCAGACAGGCTGGTCACCCCCTCTTTTTGTTCATTTGTTGATGAGCTGCATTTACACTTAAGCATTACCAATGACTGTACAAAGTATGCCTTAGTGAGAAGCAATAAGAGGAGCTTTTAGGAGCAGAGCAGAGCTCTGTATATAGTGCTATAAAGATAATAGCTATTCTTATAGAACTACAGCACCATCCTAACCATGCCTATTCACAAGTGAGTCTTCTTCAATGGGGCTTACTCCCACGTAAGTAAGGTTAGGACTGCAGCCTTTGGGATCTGCCAAATCTACACAACTCTATTATCTTCAGCATTAAGGGATGGGCATTAAAACAGTTAAGGGGTAGAAACAGCTCAAGAGAAATACGTTGACGAAGGAGTTTGGTAAGGAATAAGTTGTTCCCTTGTTCTCTTTTCCTTTCATAGCTAATGCTTTTTTTCCCAGGACAGGATGCAAGCCTTTCCACCTTTTATAACAACCTGCTGCTGCATCAGTCTTAAACAATAGGCTTTAAAAGGCGTAACTTCTCATTCCTAACGGTTCTAACTGTCAAACACACAGAGAGAGACTGCTTTGACACCAGGCACTGCATATATTTAAAAGCTGGCAACAAATTCGTATTACGCTCCAATTGCCTATCAGGCAGTGGATCTGCTTTGTCTATTTCACAGGAACGAAGAGTGATGTTATTTTGGCAAGGCATTTCAGGATTTATGCCAGGAGAACCGTCATCAAGTAAGATAACATATATAAGCAGCCTCAAAAGCAGCCAGTGTTCAAGGCCATCAACACCAAGGCTATGAGCACATTGTCGGCTTACAACACAGCTAGGTTTTTCTTTTTCTCAATTTGGATCAAAGCTGGTTTGGGGAGAAATGCATCAAAGCACAGTGTTTCATAAGAAACGACAGGATAGGTGTGGATCGCGGCTAATATCACGTGTACACCAATTCCCAAACTGAGAGCACTAGGATGCAGAGTAAACAGGGTTGTGTACACAGCCCAAGACACTATGAGTGCCACTTGCAGCTGCTCAAACTGCTGCCTGTTTGATTTACTCATCATTTACCATGCCTTTTGCACTTGTGTTTAACTCTGAAATACAGGTTGAGCCAGAAGTCTAGGAACAGAACTCTAGACTTAGTGGTCACCTGTCCTCAGCGGTGTAGCTAGTCACTTGGGTGCCTGGTGTGGGGGCGTGTCCTGCAGCTGGGGGCGGGATGAGCCGCCCATGGGGGCGGGACGATCCATGCCCATGGGGGTGGGGTGAGCCTCTCTGCCGCCTCCCCCTCAGCTGTAGGGCGGCTGAGGGAGGGGCAGTAGGCAGATGCAAGTCCCACACTGCCGTTTCAGGCAGTGCAGAACCTGCAGGCACCTGTCACCGCGTCATTCCTAAAAAGTTCCTTGAGCCTAATTTTTTTTAAAAAACCTCATTTTGTCACACACACCCCCAGTGATGACACCTGGGGTGGACCACACCCCCTTCTTCCGCCACTGCCAGTCCTGCCCCAACCTTCAGTTGCTTCATATCTTGTGGCGGATGGGGTGGGGTGCTCCTGCTAATTCTATTGAGTGAGGCCTTGGACGTCTTCCCCAAAGCTCTTGTGTTGGGGCTCTAATTACTAGATGAGTGGCAGCATAGCAGGCTGAGCGATCCTAATACTTCAGTATGATGGGAGAGAGAAATACACCACTGCTACACTGACAGCCTATCAGGACAGTTCTGGCACAGTGTGTGTCGTCATGGCACATTCTGGGTTGCTTCCAAGATAGCGCCAAGGAGAATGTTCCACTGGTGCAAAGATTTCTCCCTGCTCAACAGAATGTTTTCCTTCTCCCCTCCCCTTGATGCCACAGAAGATCCTATGGCAGGAATGGAATAGAAGGTGTTTTTGTTTTAAATGTGAAAGAAATGAACAGAAAAGTCAATCAGGCTCCAATTATTGTTGGAAGTGCAACTGCAGATATCATTTTGGGTGTGACTTCAGGATTATTTCTGTTAGTTAAAGTTACAGTCAACTAGCTGGCGGGGGGCAGCTGGAGGTGTTGCTCAGCAAACCATGCAGAGTGGCATGATGCTTGCCAATGTGGCACTGTGCCCTGATTGGCTGTATAGTTATGAAGGAGTTTTCCTCTGCACGTTTGGTTGAATGCTTCCTTGTTACGTACATGGCCTGGTGTAAGAAAGACTCCTTGCTCCTTTCTCCCTCAAATTATATTCAGTTTTTTTCAGGTTCTTCAGTAATATGTAACCAGGATTTATTTTCTTTCTGAACTCAGACTGTGTTATCTGCAAGCAATTGTAGGCACACTTACTAGGGAGCAATGCCCAGTGACCACAGTGGGACTTCCAGAGGACACATGTTTGGTTTACTTAACTATTTTCATTGAGAATACAAAGAGAAAGGTGTAAAGCTTGTCTGTTTTGCTGCAATGTTTGAGAAATGTATGATCACGTGGTCAATTTTTTTCACTGCCTCCTAGCACGCTGCATGGAATCTGCTGCATCATGATTGCTAGGTTATAGCTAACAGAATGGCACAGTATGGTGGAAGCGGGGGAATCCAAGCACTTCTATTAATTTACAGCTCTTCTTGTTGAAATTTCTATTCTCTCGAGTTAGATATTGACAAATGCACACTCTCAATCAAAACTGACAGCAGGTTCCACAATCAATCGCAAAGTGACCAGAACACTGAAACAGGTAACGGTGCAATCCTAAACATGACTAGTCAAAAGCAATTTCTACTGAATTCAATTAGGCTTACACCCAATGAAGTGGGGTTAGGATTGCAGCCTAAGGCACTATTCCATATTTGGTATAACTTGTGCATTCTTGTTGCCTAAACAAACCACATCCATATTTAACATCAGCACTGATGCCTACAACTAAAAGCCACAACTATGGCCCACTAAGCTGTGTACAAACAAGAATAGACAGTCATTGCTCTCAGCAGTATGTTCTCCCAGAATAAAAGTGACAGAGAACACAAATTCACCAGGAATCTCTCCTATACAGTTCCCAGTTGGATTAAAAGTGGGGTGGAGGGTAGTTGTGTAGTAATGTAGATGTGTGTTTGAGCTCAAAGAGATTGTTGCTGACTGGTCTCCTGCATAAAGTAGGTTAAAAGTTATTTAGTGTGTTCAGTCACATATTTTAAAACATTTATAGCCATAGATGTACTGATATTCATTTATTTAATGAGAGTACTTTTAGCTTGCACTTCATCATACGATCCCAGAGGGGGTACATGCAATTAAAAACACTAAGAACTGTTCCAGTGCATCAAAAAGAGCTGGTAAAAACAAAACAAACTCAGTATCAATGCAAAACATTATTACAATTACAGGGGGGGAACCTACAGCACACATGAGTAACCAAGAAACGGCAAACAAATGGGTACGTCTTTACCTGACGCTAAAACCCAAAATATTCCCTTTTCCACTGCATTACCAAGAGCTGGCTGACTCAATCTACAAAAGAAAATTGGCTTCACTTAATACTCCTACTTACAATGCATTTCATGCTAATTGCATACAGTGTACGACATGATGCACATATATGCTGTGGGTTATGCCAAAATATTATTTGTCAGGCATGCATTATGTTATTCCTGAAACAAGTTTTCAACCACAGTTTTTAGGTAGCAAAAATTCTACTTTCTAGTAGAAAGCAATATTATAGAGTACTGGATAGAAACAAAGCAATTTTAAAAATGAAATGCAACGAAGACAGTTATTTAAAATCCTTTCCTTTGCAATCTAGCAAGAAGCCGGACCATATTACCCATGTATTCCAGACAGCTCCTCTCTTATTAACCTTTTGAAATGGCAGTCCAAAAGCACAGCCTCCATTCTGCATTGCACAGTGAAAAGACCCCTCTTTTCTGATTTGTACTATCGTTTCCTGATGGAAACCTGCCCATATGGGGAATCTGACGTTAGGAGCTTGGAAAAACGGGCTTCAAAAGCAAGCAGACAATGTTAGGTCACTTTTTTTTTTCCACATTTCTGGCTTTTGCAAATTGGAGGGCTCTTTTCATCTTCCGTTTCAAGGGAGACAGTTGTGGCCTGTTGCTTTGTTTAAACCACATGAATAAGTCCCATCCTCCGCAAAGGAAAAAGCAGACCACTCAGACAATTTCCCAAAACAAAGTGCATACAATCCTTTCCTGCAAACCAGAACATTATTCTTGAACGGGCAACCTTCCGCTGTGATCCACTTCAGCCTAGCTGTAAATACCAATGCTGAAAAAGCGACCTTTTCTTACAAGCCCTTCTGCTCTCTGCCTACCTTTTTGGAGCTTACCTTCCACGCGATGGAGGGGCAGGCTGCCAAGGTGAAGGTAACTTTCTCCGTCACCACATTGAATGTGACACGAAACATGACGGCTCATACTCATGTGGTCCCGAGGCCCAGGTCAGGGGGAAAAGACAGCAACACTTGTCTCCCCTGCTCGAGAGCAGGCTGGCTGTGCACTTGTGCAACACTGCACTCACACATTCAGCAACCTCCTAACCTATTGATTGAAGTAGGAGCCTCAGAGTGCTGTGTAGGCCCCACTATTCCTCAGCAGCCTTTCTTCGTGTGTGTGTGTGTGTGTGTGTGTGTGTGTGTGTGTGTGTGAACTAATCAGATTAGCTGGTTTTACCAGTCTGAGTGGAGACTAACAGGTTAGCCAAACAGTTTGCATGGGGGAAGGGAGGAGAGATCCGAGTACAGAAATCAAACTGGTGCATTTATTGAAGCAGGGGAAAACAGACCTCCTTTGAGAATCGCTCCTTTGTCTCTCCTCTCAGTGTTGACACAGAGCCATGACATGCATTGTACATTTACACATGCTCTGTGGGGAGCTGGGCTTCTCTACGGGCCTTGTCTCAAAATCTGAGCGGCTGCTCAGCGCTACCGAAGTCTACTGAGGGGTGACCTTTTTTCTCATGGGATCTGGCTCTTGAAGGTAGGGAAGGGCACCTGTCAGTTTGGGTTTCTCTTACGTTTCTCATTTTCCCAGTCTTGAGTTCTCTACATTTCCACTTCAGTTTGCGATTAAAAAAAAAAGTCCTCATGAGAATCCAGTGAATTTCTCCTAATGTTTACTAGCAATTTTGCCTAATATACACATTTTAGCAAAGTGAATTCCTCTAATATATATATAATATACACATTTTTGCAAAGTGATTTCCTCTAATATAATGCATTTTAATGCTATTTTCACTAAAATAAGCATGTTTGTTTGTTTACATCCACACTCCATCTTTTGTCCAAGGAGCTCAGGGAACTGTACACATTTTCATCCCCTCTTCATTTTATCCTCACAACTATCTTGTGAGGTAGGTTAGACTGAAAGATAGTGACTGGCCCAAGGTCGCCCAGTGGGTTGCTTAGTTGTATGGTGATTTCGACCATGGTCTCCCAGGTTCTACTCCAGGACTGTAACTACTACGACATACAGGGTCTTACACACACTTCAGCCCAGTATATTCAGGTTTGTACACTACTCGGTTGGAGAATAGTATTGCAAAACTCATAGAAGTGTGAATTTCAAAGGATGGCTGCACTTGAGTTCAAGAACTGTTTTGTGAATTAGGTAGGTTCACCTTTGAATGTGAACCAGATGAAATTTCTTTCCCCTCCCTCCTTACTGGAGACCTTTAATCTTGGACCTTGGGCACTTGCACAAATAAATCTGTGTTAATATAGTGAGAATGAGAAACTCTCTCTCTGCAGTAATATTGGAAATGCCATGTGATTAGTTCTGTTCAGTGCTACAAAGCATTATTCACAGCTGGTAAAAATGTACATGAGAATATTTAACTGACACTCACTCCAGGCATTGACCCCCTCACATATCATTTGTGGAAAACTTATAATCATTCCTTAGGGAACGTGTTAGAATATAATTATACTGATAACAACATGCATTTTGCCCAACTAGTTAACCTAGTCAGACAATGACTTTTAAACATGCATTGTATTGTGGACCATTAATCTGGTTTCCATTATTCTTTTTAAACCAAAACATCTACTTTCATTAGGGATGTGGCTAAGAGACTTAGTAAGGAAAAATAAATTATTTGGTTCTAATCTCACCTCTGTCATGTGGGCCTTTTTGGCTGAATAGCACAGAAATTTTAAAAAAATTAACTTTAATAATGATCTCACTAAGTGCCCTTTGTCAAGCCACCACCCTCTCAGCTTCGGACCTCTTAATTTCTAGCATAGAGATAATAATACTAATTAACAATATCCAAGTTGCAGTGAGGATTACAAAATACTGCATGTAATATTTAAATACCACAAAGCCCTGGATAAATGCTAAGGATTATTATTTTTCAGTGGCTTTCAAATTATATCCATATTATATTATTAATGCACATGTCTTCCCTTAAATAATCCTTGGAACTACTGTTTTACCCCTTGAGGAGCTACAATTCCCAACACCCTCAAACTACAGTTCCAAGGATTCTTTAGAGGAAGCCATGTGCTCTAAATGGGCTACCTTCCCAGGTTGACGAGCCACCCCTGCCCCTCACTTCCCTCTACAGCATGTGCAGAAACCACCTTCTTGACCATGGGACGCACTACTGGTCTTGCCCACTCAATCCACCAGTGCTTGTCTTTGCACGCAGGAAAAGTATTTCCTTGTTATTAAGGAGGGCGGGACAGGGAAGTATGATATACTAATTTCCAAGTTTGGAGGCCACTTTGTTAAATTAGCTATTGTGCATCCTATTTCATAGAATCATAGAGTTGGAAGAGACCACAAGGGCCATCGAGTCCAACCCCCTGCCAAGCAGGAAACACGATCAGAGCACTCCTGACATATGGTTGTCAAGCCTCTGCTTAAAGACCTCCAAAGAAGGAGACTCCACCACACTCCTTGGCAGCAAATTCCACTGTCGAACAGCTCTTACTGTCAGGAAGTTCTTCCTAATGTTTGGGTGGAATCTTCTTTCTTGTAGTTTGGAACCATTGCGCCGTGTCCGCTTCTCTAGAGCAGCAGAAAACAACCTTTCTCCCTCCTCTATGTGACATCCTTTTATATATTTGAACATGGCTATCGTATCACCCCTTAACCTCCTCTTCTCCAGGCTAAACATGCCCAGCTCCCTTAGCCGTTCCTCATAAGGCATCGTTTCCAGGCCTTTGACCATTTTGGTTGCCCTTCTCTGGACACGTTCCAGTTTGTCAGTGTCCTTCTTGAACTGTGGTGCCCAGAACTGGACACAGTACTCCAGGTGAGGTCTGACCAGAGCAGAATACAGTGGCACTATTACTTCCCTTGATCTAGATGCTATACTCCTATTGATGCAGCCCAGAATTGCATTGGCTTTTTTAGCTGCCGTGTCACACTGTTGGCTCATGTCTATTTCTATGAAGCAAGCTTGCTAAATCCAACTTGCTTGCATGCAGGCCTCAAACATTTTAATTAAGTGCCGAATTGGTTCCACTTTTATGCCAGTTCCGCTTTTATGCCCATTGAAGACAATGTAATTGAGGCAATATATTTTAAAAATATATATTGATGAAGCAGATCATTAGCTTTGTACCAGTCTGCAAGCATATACCAGTCACCAAAATTTAAAAACAGGTATATAAACCATGTTTACATGTCTGGATAGGCATGCTGAAACAAAAAGGTTTTCAGCAAGCAATTAGAACAGCACAAAGGTACTTGCCTAATGTCATTATGTCCTCAGAGCTCCTCCGATAAACCTTAACTCTGAAGCTGCCCATGGAAAACTCATGCATAGATCAGGAGAAAACCTTTTTCAACCTGGGGGGGGGGGAGAGCACATTTCCTTGCAGTCAATCTTCCTGGGGTCACATACCACTCTCCATCCCCCTTCTGGCCAAACAGGAAGCATTATGGCAGTTCAAGGACACATTCCACCAGGTCAACTAACTAGATGAGGGTGCAGGACAAATTGTAGCCTCGGAAGAGTCCAAGGGCCAGATAGAGGGGCTTGGAGGGCCACATTTGGCTCCCAGGCCTGGGGTTCTGCGGCCCTGTTTAAGACAGCTGCAGGTTACTATTTTATTATGCATCTTATTTATACATAGGCAAGCCTGTAGTTCACAGAAGGCTCATCATCCTCTCCTTACTCTTTGCCTTCTATGCTCACCTGTCCTACTCTATCCCTCTGAAGATGGTATAATAAGGCTCTCCGGCCGTTTCCAGCCTTGCGAGGAGTCCACCTGTCAGGTTTTCTGGGCTGCCTGCAAGGGAGATTTTCCTTGCTGCATCTCCCAGCACGCTGGAACCGAAATAGCAGCTGAACACCCTGGGATGCCACAGTAATAGCTGAATGTGTCTTGTTGAATATCCTTTGCCCATCCGTATGGATTAAGCTACGCTGTTTTTGTCATTGCATGTTTAAGTATGGCTCCCAAAGTCTCCCTCCCTCAAGCAGTTTAATCTTTGAGAAATCAATTTGGATTAGCACAGAAATGTAGAGCAAGGTTACCAAGTAGGGGAAACCCACTAACCCATTTTCAAAGCAAATTTTCAGAAATAACATAAGATACAAGGAGCAAGGCAATCCCTTAAGGGAAAGCTGAATGTCATAGGTTGCAGCCAGATCTCCCATGTATAAAGCTTCCTTTTCTTGAGTCATTTTCTTATCATCTTTCCTTCCAGGAGCCACTGTGGTATAGTGGTTAGATTGTTGGGCTAGGACCTGGGAAACCAGAGTTCAAAACCCTGCTCAGCAATGAAGTGCACAGGGTGACCTTGGGCCAGTCAACATCTCTCAACCTAACTTACCTCACTGTGTTGTTGTGAGGGTAGAATGGATAGGCGGGAGAACCATGTATGCCACCCTGAGCTCCTTGGAGAAAAGGTAGGATAGAAACATAATACATAATTAATTAATTAAATAAACATTCATCAGTTGAGGGACTAACAGGAAGTGCTGTGACAGACAGTCTACAGAAAGTTAATGCCATGCAACTGATCTGCTCCTCTTTATGGTATGCTGGCTGGGGCTGATGAGATCTGTAGCCCAAAACAACTGGAGGGCACAGGTTGGCAAAGGCAGGACTGAAGGTTCCAAAAAGATTGCAAATAGGTGTGGTGGAAGAGGGCAGCCCTGCTTCATTCCTTTGCGCAGTGCCACCACTGGTCGCCAGTTCAAATAGTTAGCACTCACCACTGCTTCCGATTACTTGTAAAGGTATGGCTCTACAGTTATTTGTATATTTCCCAAACCCATTTTTTCTCCAGGAAGTCTTGTTAGGAACCCTCATTTCAATTTATAAAACTTTTATTTTTTATGTCAAGTGCAAGAATTCACAGGATGCTGCTATTATTATTATTATTAATAATAATAATAATAATATCATCATCATCATCCCCCTGAGGGGACTCAAGGCAGTTTACAGATAAAAACAGGGACAGCTAAAAACGTAGAAAAACTAATCATTAAAATGCAATTAAACATGGATAGAATAAAAACTATATACATATATAAAATCATGGTACCTTCCCGGTATTGTTGGACTCTAGCTCCTATCAGCCACAACCAGGTGAGAACAGTTGTAATCCAGCAACATCTGGAAGATGACAGGTCACGAACCTCTGCACTAATGCAATCACCCTGTTTGACTCAACCACCCTCTGTTCTTTCCAGGCTTGGGTATCACCATTAATCCTGAAACCTTCCACAAATCTGGAGGTACCCCTAAAGCCAGCATGCTTTTCAAGAAGTTCATTAGGTAAAGGATCGGCAGGTCTCTCTCTCTCTCTCTAATAGAAATCCCCCACAAAACCATCTGGCCTCACAGATTTCTAATTCTTGAGCTTTTTAATCACCTGAGATACCTCCTCCATGGAGCCTTCTTTGCTCAAAAGAAGTCTGTGCTACACTGTGATCTGACAGACTCCCACTCTATTTAGCTGTCGCTCAACAGCTTCAGCGACAGGCTTATCTGTAGCACATAAAGAGATACAGCAGACGGCAAATCAATGGCAGATATCTTTTGTCTATAGATATGGTTCCCCATTTCATTCCTAATGCAGGTTATTTTGGCCTTATTCATGTCATCACACATGTCGCCACTTCACCCTTTCAGCACACGTATGCTTATGCTCACAGAATTCACAGCATATTGTGCCAAACTAGTGTCTGGAATGTTGTCATGTTAACACGGTTTGGGCAGGGTGGGGCGGGGGATATTCCATGCAAACCACAGGAAACTTACAGTGCATAAGTCAGGTGATTTTCCGAGATTGGAAACAATTTTTTTTTCTAGAACCAATATGAGTGCTAAACTTCCACAAGATTTCAAGAAGCAGATTTTTCATCGAGGGGGGAAATTCCACAAAATGCAAAACTGGTAAGGAAACGTTGGGAAGATGGAATAAAGTGATGTTTGAGTGCAGCTGTTGTGAAAGACAGCTTCATACGTTTATATACTTTGAGAGATAACATAAAGAAAACTCAAGTCTGAATTGCTAGAATCAATACTCTACTGTGAGCAAATCCTGTTGTAACTCCAAAGCATACATAACCCTAAACCAGCAAAAGCTGGTCAATTAAAGTTATTACTTTATCTCCTTAGTATAGTCTCTGAGATCAACAAAGCAGCTACTTCCTCTGCCAATCCAACCAACTGTTCTGCACCCAGGAGGCCAGTCAGATTCTCAGATAATGTTCTGATTAATTACATTCTTGAGTGTGCAGTCCTAACTCTCTGAAATCAACAGATGTAGCACCAGCCTTTGATTTAGGTAGATAAAGACTTCAGCAGTAAGCTGTTACTTTTCATATACCTGAAGCAACACATTTCAACTGCTAAATGTATGGTAGGGATAGAAGCTTTAAAACAAAATCATGGTGGCCTATGGTTGGAAACTCCTAAGCACTAGAAGGGAAATACTGAATGAGCCTCCTAAAGCAATAGTCATGGCACTTGGGAGCATTTCATCCTAAAAGGCTTTGTTAACATCTTTTCCTTTGAAAGTTACCGTTTCTTTCCTACTGTTGCATCTATTGCCCACCTATTGTCCGCCCCAAGACAGCAGGAAGCTGACTTCAAAAGGTAAAGGTAAAAGTAAAGGGACCCCTGACCGTTAAGTTCAGTCGCGGACGACTCTGGGGTTGCAGCGTTCCTCTCACTTTACTGGCCGAGGGAGCCGGCGCTTGTCTGCAGACAGCTTCCGGGTCACGTGGCCAGCATGACTAAGCCGCTTCTGGCAAACCAGAGCAGCACACGGAAATGCCGTTTACCTTCCCACTGGAGTGGTACCTATTTATCTACTTGTACTCTGACGGGCTTTCAAACTGGTAGGTTGGCAGGAGCAGGGACCGAACAACAGGAGGTCACCCCGTCACGGGGATTCGAACCACCAACCTTTTGATTGGCAAACCCTAGGCTCTGTATATTCTCAATAGCAAAAGCATGCCTGTGTGAGTGCAGGGGTTATGCTCATATGTCATGCTTAGTTTTCAGTGCACTGGAAGAATCAAGGTCATAGTAGCACAGCCAATCTAGTATCTGGTACAAATGCTTGTAAGTTGACCTGGCAGCCACCTGGTGCAGCCAGCACACATGTTTGCTCTTGCTGGGTTACTCTGTACCGAGAAAAGAATTTACCACAAGACTTTACAGCTTCCCCAGAAGCATTATGAGAGTAACTGAGAAGGATTTTGGAAAAAGAGAACCTCGTCACAGTGATTCAGAAAAGGGTACTCCCTGTTCTCTGTGCCAGTACTTGGGCAGCAAACATCATCATGTCTTTAGGAGCAAGAAGCAAGAGATAAGCATGTGCTACAACCAGCAATTATCCATCACTGTTCGGATGTGGACACCCATCTTACTTCATTCAGCAAAGGTCCTCAGAGCAGGGACCTCAAAGATTCAAAGGTTTGGTAGGTACATCATATGGGAGGTGTGGTCTTCAAGGCCGGCACAGCTATTAGGCAGGGTGAGGCTGCCATCTCAGGCGAGAGGCCCCAAGGCAGTGCTCTCTTGGGTGTCCTGCCTGCCCCGCTACTGACAGAGAAGCAGTGCTGGTATTGGTGCTGATTTTGGGTGAGATTGTGACAATTTCCGTCAAGATCTCGCTGAAGTCATGCATGACATTTTGTGCAATATTAGTGTGATCTCATCCCAAATCAGCGGCAGGTCAGGACTTCCTATTTCGCCTCAAGCAGTGAAACAGGACACACTGCCCCCGGTGGTCTTCCACGCTTGCCCCAAGCTATTTAAGGCTGACTTCAATCGGGTGTCCTCCAAGTGTTTTGGACTACAACTCTCATCAGCCCCAGTTAGCACAGCTAAGTTGGCGAAGGCTTGCCTAGGGTTTTAAAGGTTAGAACTAGCACTTTAAATTGGGTTCAAAATTTACTTTTCATTTGCAGATTCAGTGAAACCTATTTAAGAAGTAATCTGCTGGACAATTTTGCTGTACTATACAGTGCAAGTGCCACAGTTCTTCTCTATTAACGTATGAAAAAAATATACGTGTAATCTGATGCCATCATGATTACTCTGAAGCAAACGTTAGAAGCAGAAACGCCACAGCTCAGTGGCAGAGCATCTGTTTTTCATGCAGGGGCTCCAAGGTACAATCTCCAGCATCTTCAGGTGGGCCTAAGAATGACTCCTGCTTGAAACTTGGGAAAGATGCTGTTGGTCAGTTTAGACTCAGATAATACTAAGCTAGCTGGATTAATGGTCTGGCTCAGTATAAGGCAGCATCCTATGTGGCTAAACATATCTCACTCATTTCAAAAGCAAAAGTTAACCATGTGGTCTATAAGTAAAAAACAGCAGCCCCAAAATCCGTATTAGGACAATGCCTCTGTTGTTGTTGTTTAGTTGTTTAGTCGTGTCCAACTCTTCGTGACCCCATGGACCAGAGCACGCCAGGCACTTCTGTCTTCCACTGCCTCCCGCAGTTTGGTCAAACTCATGCTGGTAGCTTCGAGAACACTGTCCAACCATCTCGTCCTCTGTCGTCCCCTTCTCCTTGTGCCCTCCATCTTTCCCAGCATCAGGGTCTTTTCCAGGGAGTCTTCTCTTCTCATGAGGTGGCCAAAGTATTGGAGCCTCAGCTTCACGATCTGTCCTTCCAGTGAGCACTCAGGGCTGATTTCCTTCAGAATGGAGAGGTTTGATTTTCTTGCAGTCCATGGGACTCTCAAGAGTCTCCTCCAGCACCATAATTCATAAGCATCAATTCTTCGGTGATCAGCCTTCTTTATGGTCCAGCTCTCACTTCCATACATCACAACTGGGAAAACCATAGCTTTAACTATACAGACCTTTGTTGGCAAGGTGATGTCTCTGCTTTTTAAGATGCTGTCTAGGTTTGTCATTGCTTTTCTCCCCTTCATGGATCACTGCCTTGCCGTGGCGAAGGAGCTTGAATAACTCAGAGAAGCTATGAACTATGCCAAGCAGGGCACCCAAGATCATGGGTGGAGAGTTTTGACCAAACGTGATCCACCTGAAGGAGGAACCGGCAAGCCACTCCAGTATCCCTGCCAAGAAAACTGCATGGACAAAGACAACAGGCATGCCTCTGTTAGGACAACCCAATTATCACGAAGTAGTATGCAATATTTTGAGTTCTCCAGAAGTATTTATCAGGCTAGATGGTAAGCAAAGCAAATTTCAGAGAGGGGAGTTAGCTGATGGTTTGCCGATTTCAGTGGTGCTTACATAGCATTTAGCTCACATTACAGAACATACTGTCTAGATTTGTGTGATGCATCTCTCTTACTGTACTCCCCTTGCACTCTACCCTCCCTCCACCAGCCTGTCTGAATATGAAAGCCGATCAAAGCCCATATGCTAGGGTTTAACAGCTGAATGAAGTGAGAAAAACCTTCAATTAGCTGAACATGATTTCATCTCAGAAGGCAAAATATTTCTTTCCTCGAGCTTAAAACTAGCAAAAGCTAATTCAACATACATTATGCATTACAATTAAACTTTAGACGGACATTACTATCAGCAAAATGAATTGGGGAAAAATAATTGAATCAGTAAAACTAATAAGGGAGGATGGGGAAAACTAACATTAATACAGTCAATTGACTTAGTTGATATACGTCCTGAGCTGAGCCCATAGAAAGAGGAATGAATGGCTTCCCTTTAATTTATTTGTGATCTTCAGTTCAAAAGTGCAGATGGAGTGTAGGAAACTTAGAAGACAAAGGGTGGGCAAGCAGGGCTGATGAGGGACTCCATCCGTGGTAAAAGAAAAAGAAAAAAAAGTTCCATCCCTCCCACAAACTTCTGAAATTGCTGTTGGGCAAGGGAAATCACAAGGGACGCGGGTGGCGCTGTGGGTTAAACCACAGAGCCTAGGACTTGCCGATCAGAAGGTTGGCGGTTCGAATCCCCGCGATGGGGTGAGCTCCTGCTGTTCGGTCCCTGCTCCTGCCAACCTAGCAGTTTGAAAGCACATCAAAGTGCAAGTAGATAAATAGGTACTGCTCCGACGGGAAGGTAAACAGCATTTCCGTGCGCTGCTCTGGTTCACCAGAAGCAGCTTAGTCATGCTGGCCACATGACCCGGAAGCTGTACGCCGGCTCCCTCGGCCAGTAAAGCGAGATGAGCACCGCGACCCCAGAGTCGGTCACGACTGGACCTAATGGTCAGGGGTCCCTTTACCTTTACCTTTAAGGGAAATCACTAATATCAAAGAAGAGAAGGATACTGTTGGATCTTGAAGTTCAAGTTGCTAAAGGCATGTAAGAGCATTAACAATCATCCTAGAATTGTAGAGTTGGAAGGGACCCTGAGGGTCATCACGTCCAATACCCTGCAATGCAGGAATCCCGACTAAAACATCCAAGACAGATGGCCATCCAACCTCTGCTCAAAAACCTCCAATGAAGGGGAATCCACAACCTCCCACTTTAATTTGTTCCCTCAACACAAGCCGAGGGAACAAATTACAGATAATGGGATATAACACCCCCTACTTTAAATTAATTAGAATTTGTTTAAATGATGACTTTCTGAAGCACACGACTCTTTAAAAAAATGTTTTTATTAAGGATTTTCTTGTTCTGAAGCAACACAACTTTTAAAGTTCAATCCAAGCTATTAGCACCAGCAAGACTGAGGGAGAAAGGGTTGTACATCCATCCTCACCCCTTAACCCACTTGTTTTGTTTTTTAATTTTCATTGCATGGACTCATGTTCATGAGGGCTAAGCCCCTTTGGTTTGACAGTCTGAACAGTGTGCTGACACATGTCAGGTGTTTTTTGTCTGCAAATATTTAACCAGATGCAGGCTCTAATTCAGCTTCCCTGTCTCCTAGCATCTGTGCACTGAGCCATCTGCTTTCATGCAAAGGGGTTGTTGTTGTTGTGTGAACTGTCACAGCTAATAGAGTCAAGCAAAAATTCAGGCAGATTTCTAAAAGTTTACTAATTAAACTCTGGATTCATCTTGAAAAGTAGTTGAAATTCAAGTAAAACAAAACAGAAAAGGTCAAATCCTTATTACTACTTCATTAATCATCAAACCACATGTTTGTAAAAGAGGAGCATTTCACAACTTGGGAAGAAGGAAATTAGGAGTTTTAAATGGAGACTAGGACTCCAAATAAGCAACAGAATACGCCTTTTGAATAATCAATATTATCCTATATTAATAGTGAAATATGATTTTAATAATCATATTTCAGTCAACACCATTCATAAGTGCATTGTCATCTAAGACCTGCTCTCTATGTGTGTTTTTAAAACTGGTTACTAACTAGGTTTTAAAAGTTCCTGATTTCGGGATTACGACCATTTTATCAAGAAATTGATTATTTATATTATACATTGTAGTGAGAACGCAAGAGAAAACAGAAACCCACACTCATTGCTGTGGGTTCTCTGATGCTATGTATTTGATTCATTTAATTCTAAAAGAATTAAAGTAGCTTTGAACACACACACACACACACACACACACACACAAAATGAAAAAAGTCCTGTATTTTTCTTTTGTACTGTTGAATTAATGAAAATTGTACTAATGTTTTCTTCTTTTCTTTCTGTTCTTTTATTTCATGTACTATGTTTTTGTATTAGCAATGTAAAAGGTTAAAAAAAAGTTCCTGATTTCTAATTGCTATGATCAGACTCCAGAGGAAGATACAGATGAACAATATTTCTTGCACAACAGAAAACCATTTTCATTACCGCAGAAAGCATCACAGTATTTATATACTAAACAATCTACTAAATCTCTTTCATCCCATTTACTCTCCACCTGTCTCTCAGACTGAACAGCCATACTTGTAAGTAACACATAGAGTAATTAGGTAGCATACTAGAATTCAAATGGTTTAACACATTTGCTCTAGGAAGCTTGCCTTTCCTTGGCAACCAGAGCATGTTTAATCAGGGGAAGAGGAGAGCAAAACATATGCTAGATTAAGTAAATAAGAGGGAGATGTATTTGTGCTGAACAAATATTTGCTTTGAATCTCTGGGTAGCAACTGCATCATTTACCATGTTATCTGTTCTAAATAAACTAGGGGAATGCCTGTTGATATGATGAGTCAGGTTCAGTGTGTTTGGAGGAAGGGCATGTATATGGCAGCAAGCATATTGTTGAACAGAACACGGAGATCTTACGGTACATTCCTCACTGGGCCCTTGTTACTAGTCACTAGTAACTTGTCACGTTGTTACTTGTAAATACCATAAATAACAACTATCGGACTTTTAGAAGCCATCTGAAGGCAGCCCTGTTTAGGGAAGCTTTTAATATTTGATGAATCATTGTATTTTAATATTCTGCTGGAAGCCGCCCAGAGTGGCTGGGGAAACCCAGCCAGATGGGCGGGGTATAAATAATAAATTATTATTATTATTACTACTTTTAGTTTTGGCTACAGAACTCTGAGACCTCTCACACCTCCTTTCCAAAGCAAGAGCTTACTAGGCTTTGGAAAGGAGGCAGGAAGGCAACCCCTTGGCTTGGCACCCTGTGCAGGGAAACTGGTCACGCTGCCCCTAAATCCACCTTTGGGACCAGTGAGGGATGGGGCTTTGGGAGAGTCCGAGGACTGGACAGAGGTGCCTGGAAGGCTACATTTGGTTTCAAGGCCTGAGGTTTGCTACCCTTGAATTAGCATGCACAATCTTTCTGAAGGTGTGCATGGCAGGTGAGATTAAAAAAAAAGGAAGCCCTGTGAAATCCAATCTTTATCTGCAATTAAGGTTACCTATATTTGAAATATAATCAAATATTGAGTGAAATCATTCACTACTAAAATGTATGTTTGTGTGGCAGATAAATTCTGAACAATATGATATTCATTCTTCCAAACAGGAAGCTTTTTTAAAGAAAAAACTCATTGTAGGCTATACAATTTACAATTGACACATTTGAAGCTGGGGTGCGGTGGGAGATTCCTGTCAGAGAGCCAGAATTTAGCAATTAGCACTGAAAGAAAGTTTTTAATAGCTTGAAACAAAGGTCTTGTGTCACAACAGCTCTACAGCCTGGTGCAGCAGAAAGTGACTTTAAGGATGCAAAACAAAATCCCCTCTTTTAATGGCTGGCTCACTAAAAGAGGCATTTGTGTATATTTGTCTTGCTTAAGAAGTAATGCTGTAAAGAGGCACCCAATGGTGAACTGATCAGCCATGACAGTAAAACCCAAGCTAATGAAAAATACTTCCCAATGTTACTGCAGAACTTTAATAGTGTAGTCGGAAGTAAACCCCATTGCGTCCACTGATGCTTACTTTCCAGTAACTGTATTTAGGGCTGCAGCCTTAAAGGACGTCTCTTTGGAAATTGTTGGTAATTTATTTACAGCTTGCAATGTAATGTAAGAACATAAGATGAGGTTGCTGGATCAAACCATTGGCCCATCTAGCCAAGCATCGTGTTCTCACATTGGTCACCAGATGCTTGTAGGAAGTCTGCAAGCAGGGCATGAGTGCAACAGCACTCTGCCCATCTGCAGTTCCCCACAACTGGTATTCCGAGGCATAAAAGGGCATTTCTGACCTTGAGAAGAAGTTGGAACCTTCAGCTAGGAGCATAAGTATTTCACAGTGGGGCACCAAGATTGGCGCTTATAACTGAATATGAATACACATCATTCTGCTAGTGGAGCATGGTGGGAAGAACCTTGGGACTATGGGCAGTTGGTATTTTGGCGTGGAATTCAGCCACAAATTCAGGTTGTGCAGTTATAGCCGATTGGCAGGTCTTGCACAACAAATCCACTTCCCCAAAAAGATCAGACCTTTTGAAGTAAAGAAAATGACGGGAAAATTTACTGGGAAGTGTGGGATATAAATATTAGCAGTGACCATTTGTCTCTCTGCCTGCCTCTGTTTTCTACCACCAAGGCAAGTAGCTAGGCCTGCAATACAGAAACAGCACAAGGCCTCGAACTTTGACAGTTACACTCTGACATCAACAGAGGCCATGAAAATCTTTTTCAAAGCATGAAATTTAGACAGCCCTATACACAGCATTTCTCCACAGATAGGTTTGTAGTTTCCTCTGTGTGTAGTAAAATGGCACCCATCACATCCAGAGGGATTGTTTTCTGTTGCTTCTTGTCCTCCCAAAGGCACCCGTGGTGCTACCTTGAGTGAGCGAACAGCAAAATGAGGGATCAGGTGAATGAGTGGATAGGTCAGTAGCTTCAGAGCTAGTGCTGGGCTATTTGGCACCCATGGGGAGGCTAACCACTTGCACCAATAATGTTCTTCTTGCAACCCTGGGGATAACACTTGTTTTGACGCAACAGCCATGTACCTCCCTGCAAACAAATCAGGACGAATGCTCAATGAACACGTTGAATGGAAGTGCCCTTATACTAGGCGTACTCAGTTCAAATCCACAAAGCTTACTTGGTGATCCCTGTAAGGTAGCTTAGTATAAGATTTATGCCGGTTGCTTGCCTCTCAAAACGAACCTACTTCAAAGATAGGGCTGTTGTGAAGATAACATTGTGAAGGAACCAACTCCTAGGGGCTGTTGGGGCTTCGGCCCCCATAATAAAATATTTGAGGGGGCTGTGCCTGTGCGAAGTTGATGGGCATTCCCATTCAAATGGTGTGTGTGCACTGTATCATGTGATTAATTATGTGGGGCGGGACTTACCTGCGCCCCCATAATATTTTATTCAGATTGGTACCCCTGACACCAATAGCCTGGGAATTGGGTTCCACTATTACCAGGAGCACAAATCCATAGTGTTCACTTACCAGGATATGCTGCCTATGGCTTTCTCAGTCCATGTGATTCTTCATCACAGCTGCACAAGAGAAAAAGCAGATACTGGGCACAGAAGATAGCAGTCTGTGGTCAGTTTTTCAGTTTGCTTTGTATAGGGTACGATGTAAATACCATGCTACTACACTTTTGGGATATTAGTAATGTTCATTAAATATATAGAGATCAGCTGGAGATTAATCTATTAAAACAGTTAGCAACATTGCCAGTGAAAAGGAATGCCACACAGCTGTGGCACCAAGGGGGGGGGGGAGTTAACCTTAAAGAGCAACAAACACAGAGCCCCTCCAGAGGACCTTTATTATTCAGCATCCATCCTGATTTGCTTGCACAATGCTTATGCGGTGGTTACACTATGTTTGGTACTTATTGAGCATCCATTCCAATTTATTCAGCAAAGAACATTCATCTTGTATTCACCTTGATTTGCTTATCGGAGTTTACACATCTTTGCATTAATCATTCATCCTATGCTTTTCATTCCATTTACCTATCACTTTCCAAACCGCAAAATGTCTGGTTATTTATGGAATGGGAAACAATGGTGGCAGAGGAAGGACACCAAGAACAAAGGGATGTTTCTGACCAAACCACAAAGCTCAACATCCAGGGGCAACAAAGTGCAACAGAAGAATAGTTTTTGTATTACCAAAGGTACCCTGCCTTGGTTCCCAGGCTTAAACACAACTGTGAAACTTGAGCTTTGCTGCTACAGAGATGCAGGATAAACAATGCCCCATAAATAACGAGGGGAGGGAACCACTATGGGAATGAGCAGATCTGTCAGTTTTGGTTTCTCGCAGTTTCTCTTTCTCATTTTGCCAACCTTAAGTTTCATTTTCCATACTACCACATCAGTTAGCATTTTTTAAAGTCCTCATGAATATTCATCAGCACTTTACTGCAAATTTCTTCTAATATGCATTTTTCTGTTCTATTTTGCCTCATATAAACAATTTTGCAAAGGAACATGCCCTAATATGAAGCATTTTTGTATGTTATTTTCAGCTGTACATAATGCATTTTCAGCACACTTTAGCATATGCATTTTTGTACATATTAGTTAGCTGGAGAAATGCATCGCAAAATCTGGAGAAGTGTGAATTTTGAAGGGTGGTTATGTTTCAGCTTGCACCTTGTTTCGAAAAGTGTAAATTACCGTATTTTTCGCTCTATAAGACGCACCAGACCACAAGATGCACCTAGTTTTTGGAGGAGGAAAACAAGAAAAAAAATATTCTGAATCTCAGAAGCCAAAACAGCAAGAGGGACCGCTGCACAGTGAAAGCAGCAATCCCTCTTGCTGTTCTGGCTTCTGGGATAGCTGTGCAGCCTGCATTCGCTCCTTAAAACGCACACACATTTCCCCTTACTTTTTAGGAGGGAAAAAGTGAGTCTTATAGAGCAAAAAATATGGTAGGTAGGCTCATCTAGAAAACAAGTCTCCTTCACACAGAATGGTCACTTTACAGAGGATGGTACTCTGTTTGAAGGGCTCTGTCCAGTCCAAATCCCATTTAAAGTTAAAGAACCCCAATTTTAAGCTGGACAGCAGACTGTGCAGGCACACAACCACCAGGAAAGCTCTGTATTACATTCTATTTAAACTGAAGTAATTATTTCTAAATTAGCACCTACAGACATAAATGAATACAAGCTGGTTGTTGTTGTTTTGCAAATCTGTCCCCTCCTTTGCCCCCTCTTTTTTTGATGGTTTAGTGGTCCCCCTTACAACCTGAAGAATTAAAAACCAATCCCTCTTTGTATTCTTAAAAAAAATAAAAAATAAAGCACACACAGAAAGAGACACTGGGATTATTCTCTTTTTCATTTAACTAGGTCCTGAAAATCAGTTGAAGATTTTGTTTTCCTGAAAATCATTTTGTTTTCCTGAAAATCAGCTGAAGATTTGTTTCCCATTGCACAATAAGATTTATTACCTTATGGCTACTGATGTTTGTAATGGGTTGTGTCGCTTTCCATCAGAACTGTTTCAAGGTGCTTTTTGTTTTGCAGAGATGGAAGGCGCCAATGTTTTGATTACTTTGTAATGTAAAAAGCACAGAAGAGCAGGTGCTTTGGACTAGCTGGCCTGTGGACATGATAATTAGACATCCCTTTGGCAGCCTAACCCCCTGCACGCCACACAAACAGGCCTCAGCAGGGTTCAAGTAAATTAAAAGCATTCACTAGGCCTTTTCATATATAAATAAATTTTATATATTTCTTCTAAACATTATCCTCTTCCTTTGGGCATTGAATCATTACAATGCAAGATATCTGAGGACAAAGATCTATTCTATTTCCCTTTAATATATATATTGCAGGAGTTGGTCTAGATGACCCTTGGGGTGCCTTTCAACTCTACAATTCTATGTGTATATATTTATTAGCACTGTTACACTGATTTTTTTATTTTTTGCTATTGTATGTTTTTCTCATGGCTTTTGCTAATTTTGTGCTGCTTTTATATAATGATTCTTTTACTTTTATTATTGTCTTTGTATTATATATTTTTCATGTGTGAGATGCCCAGAGGTGACAGATGATTGAGCAGGATAAACATGTCGAAATAAAATAAAACAAACAGGATTCAACAGGGTGGAACGTGAGACTACTGCAGAAGGGCATAAACTGGCAGAAGCCTAAGCAAAATGTAGTCAAAAAAATTGTCACTCAAGCTTTTGTGTGGTTTGTTGTGCAAATGTGGAACTGGAAGATAATGTCTACTCCATTCAGCCCATGTTTACTCTGTGAGATAGCTCCCGTCCCAAGTGCATGTGTATGGATTTGGGCTGCTAATGTTTCCCACTGAATCCTCACCTCACAGCCTGTGGTCTGAGCTTAATTGGTTCATGAGTTAACTCTCTGATCACAGAGCAGCATTGCACTTGTAGTGAATCAATCTATGTTCCTACATAGGAACGTAGGGAGCTGTCTTATATCAGCTGTCAGCCCATTGGTCCATTGTATACAATGAGTAGCAGCAGCTCTCCAGGGCTTCATACAAGGGTCTCTCCCAGTCGTACCTGGAGTCTGAAGCTGAGACAGTCTGTGTGCAAAGTAGATGCTCCACCACCAAGCTATGACCCCTTTTCCAATAGTCCATACCTCAGAACGTGGCCCATCTAGTCCAGCATCCTGTTCTCACAGGGGCCAACCAGATATGTACCTGTGGGAAACCAGCAAAGAGGACCTGAGCATAAGAGCATTCTTCCCTCCTGCCATTTCCAGCAACTGGTATTCAGAAGCATTGGTACCTCTGACCTAGTGACAAGTGCGTATGATTGTGGTGGCTGCCTGAAATCTGTTAGTGTTTGAGAGAGGGACTTCCCATCTGTGACCGCTTGTTTCTGTACAACTGTACAACTACAGCTCATGTGCCACAAAATCCTTATTTGTGGCAACAGTATGCAAAGCAGCTAGCTCTTATGGCATTTCAAGAAGCCACAGGTCCTAAATGTCAGGCCCTATCCACAATACCAAGATTTACATTCTTCCTAAAATTGTGCTAAAATGAGTGGTTCTCAACCTGTGGGTCCTCAGATGTTGTTGGACTACAGCTCCCATCATCCCTGAGCTCTGGCCTTGCTAACTAGGGGTGATGGGAGTTGTAGTTCAACAACATCTAGGGACCCACAGGTTGAGAAAGGCTGTCCTTATAACAGTAACTTTTTTCAAACACACACACCCCAAACTGTTTCTGATATCAAGCACGTTTTCTAAAACAAAATACCAAATTACTAAATAGAGCTAATATAAAATTTAGCAGGTAACCCTGCCCCACAAACTTTTTTGCCCTGTCAGGAAAATCAGCAAGTAGAGAGGCTGTCCCTGGCCCCTTCTTCCTCTATCAGAAAAATCTGGCTACATGATCAACCATAGTAGGTTCGCACTGGAGCATAGAGCTTTGAAGACTTAGAAGAGCAAACACTACACAATATCCTTGGAACAATATTGTCACCCAAGCAGAGAGAGGCAATTGCCCCAGATGCCTGGGGGCAGCACTGAAGAGCCCACCCAGCCATATCTCCTTTCCATTAGAGATCTGAGCTGTGTGGCCTGTCATTGCTAGCCTGCTGCCTTCAGGTGCACTAAAAGGCACTTAGGTCACATCTACACCATACATTTCACACACATTTAAAACACATGGCTTCCCCCGCCCCCAGAGAATCCTGGGAACTGCAGTTTGTTAAGGATGCTGGGAATTATAGCTCTGCTCTGCCATAGGTAAAACTGCAGTTTCCAAGATTCTTCAGGAAAAAGTTATGTACTTTAAACGTTTGGTATGGATGCTTCCGAAGCAACATTCAATCACCAGTCCAATCAGTTTCTGCACACATGAAATGGTTTGCTCCTGCCTCAGGCAGAACAATGTCTTGGGCAAGTCCTGACAAATCCATGGTGTGGTTCACTAGGGAAGCCCTGACAATGCCCATGTACATTTGACAGGAAGGCCAGCAGAGGACAGGATGGCTGGGATGCAGGGCAAGCATGCACAGTCCCACTCTCTCAAACATTGTTTGAGAAGCCTAGGACATCTTCTGAGCAGGACCCAGATTCTCCCATCGTACTGCCTAGGAGCGGAAGCGGGTATATCAGGCACAGAGCCCGGCATAGTATTTGCAAGATTGCAAATGGTCCATGGAGACTGGATTAGAAGGAACAAGCTTTGCTTACCAGTGGGCTGCTTGCAAATGACATATTGCACAAAAACGACAGTGGCCAGATCTCTTCCATGATGACTCTGTGACTCTTAGCTTTCTTTTCCCGCTGGTTTCAACCTTAGCTGATTCCACCCCCTCATTCAACCATTTCTAAATCACTTCAGCTCCTGCTCACATTACAGACAGTATGGCCACCACCATAGCAGGTTTTGTGGGCTTTTCATTTTTGAAACCTGCCGATTAAACAGCAGGGTCCCCTAAACACAATGCCAATGGCTTCTAAGGAAGGCAGGGACATGCAATGGAAAAAATGGTCCCCCATCCTCTTCCCTAATTAGTTAAGCAGGAAGATTGAGCTAAAGGCTGAAAAAAATATGACTTGTAAACTAACAAAGCCAAACAGCTCTTTAGGACTCTCTCGGCCTACTAACAGCTCTGTGGTGATATCCCTTGAAGAGGTTGGTTACGTTTTGGAGGGAAATTCTCTTAACTTTTCCTAAAAGCATTTGAGAAGTTTTTGAGAGAACTGTCTTTTGGTTGTGCTTGTTCGGGAACCTGACAGAAAGTTAACTGAGTAGAGTAAAGTTTGAGGCCCAGGCCATTTCAAAGGCCTCCGTTGCCACAGCAACCAGCCCCCTCCCCCACCCAGCACCACCAGGGCTCCTTGCCATGTGAGCTTTGCTTTTAACGGCTTGGAGGGGTGCTCAAGTCACCCACAACCACCACAGCTCACAGTCCTTTGTACACACTGTCTGTCACTGGTCTGGTGAATTTCTTGCATCACCAAGACTTCTTGTGCCATTGCATGCAAATGATGCCTCTTGGGAGAAGAAAGTACCCCTAAAGGGGACACACATTACAAAACCAGCATCCTGAAAAGTCAAAAAGGCATACCTACCTCTGGGAGGATCCTTCATGCTACAAAGCTGATGATCAGCCTTAAAGCGACAGGGAGGAAAAGAGACAGACCTCTGCAATAGGCAAGGCAAATCCACAGAACACAGCACAGAAGGAATGGGCTACTAGCTTGCCTCTCCTACTTTTTGAAATCTGCATCCTCTGAGTGTTGCACAAAAACCTCAGGAGGGACCTGCTCCCCCCCCCCAAAAAAAAACAGATTTTGATGGGAGTGCCCCAAAACCAGATTCAAATTTGCCGGCCTAGCACACTCTAAAGCCAACGCCATTAACTACAGAATTTAGAAAAGAGAAACAGAAGCAAACAGAAATCCTGATTCCCCTCCCCTTTTCTCTTGCCCTTCCTATTCTGAGCCAATACCAATGCATTGAAAAGGTGGAGCTTGCCTTTTATTCCCATTAATCCCCTAACAATAAGAAATCAGAGAGGGATTTAGAATTTTAAAAGATGGAGGCTTTTGAGAGGCACTGTCAACGATCATGCTAAACAGAGAAAGCAAGGTCTTGGATCTCTTTATGCTAAGTAACCAACATTGGTGGCTGGCAGGAAAAGAAAGCTGGCTAGCTGCTGCATGTCCTTGGCTTTTACAAGTGTGAGCAATTTATCTTAATGTTCAAAGACCAAAAGATAAGCTTTCCCCACCCCCCAACTGTGCTTGCATCATATACACAAGGGGTTGCTAATGCTGAGTCCAAATGTTCGCTCATCTCTGGTGCTTCAGAGGTTGCTGGAATGCCAACTTCCTTCAACCCCAGCCACATGACTGTTGACTAACTGGAGTCACTCCACCAAAAGCCTATAGCTCCAATGATGAGCCACTCCAGACATATACCAACCTGCATATGATGGATTGCAGTAGCAGCTCCCCTCCCTATAAGGCTCTCCCCACCCTCTTTAAGGCTATGATGGGAGGTCTGTAGCCTTTGATGTGACTTTGATTCCCATCAGCTCCAGCCAGCAATGCCAATAGAGGGAATGGGGCTTGTAGTCCAGCAACATCTGGAGGGCACTAGGAGTAATGGTTAGAGTGCTGGACTATGACCTAGGAGACCAGGGTTCGAACCCCCACTCAGCCTTGATGGTGACCTTGGGGCAGCAACCATCTCTTAGCCTAACCTACCTCACAGGGTTGTTGTGAGGAGGAAATGGGGAGGAAGAAAAAACATATACACCAACTTGAGATCCTTGGAAAATAAAGGTGGCATATAAAGGAAAGGAAATAAATAAATAGGCCATTATTTACAGATGACAGACCTCGATTAAAAATAACCATGAGAAGGGAAAGCAGGGCCTTTGAAGTGATCAATCAGCACTGGGCACTTGGACAAGCTGGTTACTGTATTTTCCACCATGGTGAGATATATGGTTTTCTATTTCTGATTTTATTCTTTTATTTGCTGTGCTTTTTGTTTTATTGCATATTTTAATTGAGAATGTTTTAATGCCCCAATGGAATGCTATTGTGCATTTTTATTATTGGTCAAATAGTTCTAAACAGCTTAGAAGCTATTTTGGCATATAGGGGGTTCTATAAATTAATAAGAGATAAGAATTGTTTACATTAGAGTAATTGGTTGAAATGCAATTGTTATACTCAAAATTAACAGACTTGTTGCTTAAGTTAATTGATTTCAGTCAACTCTGAGTATGACTAATTGGGGCATCAACTATTATTTCTAAATTTGCAACTCTCTATATAAATTAGTAGATTCTATGCAAATATGTGTCCCTTTTTTTTAGTGGTGTAGACAGTGCTTTTTCTCTTAAAAATGTTTAGGGGTACTCTCATTTTCCTACTCATATTGAAATACTGCCCCTCAATGAGGCCAAACTTAGATTCACAAAATGTTTAGGGGTATACGTACCCCTGCGTCCCCCCAGGAAAAAAAGCATTGGGTGTAGATAAATGCAGTTAGCAGCAACCTGGTAAAGAAGTACAGTATTAAAAGCCACAAAGCACTCTGCTAGCCAGACAGGGAAACAAGAAAGATGACTGCTTTAATATGTTTTGTATCAGCTTGACTCAATAGTAAAGGGTCCCAGAAACACTGGCTGCTGTCCATATAAAAACCGCAAGCTGCTTAAGAACAACTGAACTGTAGTAAGGAGAATAAAAGCCAGGAGGTTTGTTTGAGGTCTCCTCAGACTGCACCTCCTTTATTGAGTATGTTCTGCTCTGCTCATTGTCCTCGCTTTGTTGCATCCACTCTGCTTATTCTGTTTCTCCTTGTGTGTTCCCAAAAAGAAAAAGGAAAAAAGTGGGGGTGGAGAGAGACAATGCAGTGAATGTCTTGGAGAGAGAGGTCAAGCCTTCTTAAGCAGCTGAAGCCTGAGAGATTTTCTCTTTGATTCCCAACTGGGGCACAAAAGCATCAGACTGCTCCCTCTTCCAATGACACTCCCACTGGCACTTTCACACTCTGCGAAACAAAACCAAAGAAATAAAAGGCTGTGGTGAAATAGCCAGTTGTTTAGTTTAGGGTTGGCGACTTCCAGCCTTTTTGCATCTTGAGGTTCATTTATATGCTTACACTCAACCCACACTTCCAAGCAGTGATAAGTTCCAAGGGTGCACTAGGAATAAGGGAGAAATTTAGTGTCGTTTGCATTGTAATGAGAACCTCTGTCATTTGCAGTTTCCAAAACAATATACAAACAGATTTACCCTTCAGAAGTCATACTTCTCCAAAACCTGCAGTGCAATTCTCCACACACCCCGCCAAAAGTGTACAAGAAAGCATATATGCTGAGGAAATGTGCCTAAACATTAATATATTGGTGAAAATATCAAAATACATTGTATTAGGGGAAATTCTTTGCAATGTGTGCTAAAATACAGACAAATTTTCATGTGGGGTTTTTGTGGGTTTTTAAAAGTCACAAACTGATGTGGAAATGTGGTGAACCAAACTTTACATTGGAAAAACAAACTCAGAAAAATCAAAATGGGATTGAAGGGTGCACGGTTGCTGTGTCTCCAAACTACCCTCCATGCGCGGCCTTGCAAGACTCGGGAGGGTGCAACAGCCACACGCCCCTCAGGGGCATGGCCTGCCATGTCCCCACAACACATCCCCACAGCAGCCTTGCAAGGCTGGAATCCGGGCAGGGTGCTGCCACCTGGAGCCCAGCCAGTTAACAGTACTTGGGTCTGAAGCAAGTGTTCCCATGCCAGCACCCGCAGCACAGCCCAACCCACGGTCCTTTCCACGAACATTGGTTCCTTCAATGCTGGGAGAGGAGCACTGGGACAGGCCTGTGGGGGGGACGCCTGCCTCGCACCCCCTCCAAAATCCATGCCCAGCACCATGGCCCCTTCTGGCACCCCCCTTACTACGCCACTGGCTGGGATTGGTGGTTAAGCGCTCTCCCCACTAACCACTACAGTTTGTGGTTGGTTTGCACTGTCTCCCCAAGTTAACGTTTGGTTTAGCGTGTTTTGTGAACTAGCTCAATGTGGCTTAGTGTGATGGCCTGGGAATCCGATTCAGAGGCTGAACCGGAGGAATCCCAGCCTACACAGGAGTCCCCGCCTCCAGGGCCGGCTGAACTGGGGCAGGGCCTTGATTCTGAGGCGCCTGCACCTGTGCCGGATCCTCAGGAGCAGGCACCAGGTGAATCCACTCTGGCTCCGGAGGTGGTTGAGGACACAGTGCCTACAGGTGCGCCTCTCCCAGCCCTGTCAGGGGAAGGTGAGTCTCCCCCTGGGTCCAGTAACCCTCCATCCTCTCCTGAGCTGCAGAGGCTCAGGGCAGAGAGGCGGAGGGAACTGGTTTCCCCCAGGAGGAATGCTCGCCTTAAGGCCAGGAGAGGCGGGTCTCCTGGGGGCCGGGGCCGCCCCTGGCCTCAGAGAAGATAAAGGCCAGTCAGCCCGGTCCCAGGTTGCGGGAGCAACGTCGTTGGAGAGCTATTTTGGCCAGCACCCAGTCCTGTTCCCCCAGAGTTCCTGTCCTTGCCTGGCTACTCGCTTTGTACCCCGCTTCATCCGTGGAGGACTGTCTGCCGACCCTCGACTCAGGTCCTGGACCTCGCCCCACGGTAACCTCCCCCCTGGACCAGCACACTTAGCACAGTCTTGAGAGGATGAAAAGTCACTAAATAAGAAGTTCGATTTTTCTCAGGTGAACACTGCTCCTTAAAACACAGAGTGACTTGCAGCACAGGACAGCCCTGGGGACACAACCGTTCAGTTCATCCATTGCAAAACCAACACAGGCAGCTAATTCACTGCCTACCTCTTGAAAGGGACTTGAGGCTTTGAAGCTGGCGTCACCTGTCCATGATGTTGACAGCCATTCATCTGAGCCCACGGAACCACTTTGAAGTCTTCTTATGCCTCTGTTCACAAAAAAGCCCTTGTAGGGGAAAGAGAAGGGATCACAAAACGTGTTTTCTGTGGGTGTCCACATAAATATTTAACAGCAGTGCTCATTTCTTACCCCTTTATATTTCAGTTTGCTAACCAATATCCATCCCATCATCTAGGAATAGAAGCATTTTGACAGGCTGTTGCCCCGGTTTTGTTGCTGAGGGTTGTTCTACTTAAGCTGTGATTGTGTGTGATATTTGTTTTCAGATAGCTGGTACCGTCACTCTTTGCTAAGTAAAGTGCTATAAATACATAGAACCCTAATGAAACATTCATAAGTATATAGCTGTTTTGATAATAATACCTGTTAGGAAAGCAAGATATGGTGAAACTCTACAGATTTTTTAAAACAACACAAATCCAGCCAGAGTTATGAAGGTGTTTGCTGATGGAACCTCATTGCTATCACTCCAGCCAGGAAATCTGTGCTGGCGTTCATTGTGGCACAACTTGTGCCACTAAGGTTCTTTGCAGTCCAAGCCTATACAGTATGTTGACTCAGAAAACCCAAGGATTTCATTTATAGAGTCCCAGTCCCTGTAGCACTGCTAGCAAAAGACCTTCAAGTCAGGAGCTTCCTAACGCAAAACATTATGGCAGCTAAAGAAGGCAAAAGAGAAACGTTTTGCTTCACAACTTTAATACCTGTTATGTAAAGGTAAAGGTAAAGGTAAAGGGACCCCTGACCATTAGGTCCAGTCGCGGACGACTCTGGGGTTGCGGCACTCATCTCGCTTTATTGGCCATGGGAGCCGGCGTACAGCTTCCGGATCATGTGGCCAGCATGACTAAGCCGCTTCTGGCGAACCAGAGCAGCGCACAGAAACGCCGTTTACCTTCCCGCTGGAGCGGTACCTATTTATCTACTTGCACTTTGACATGCTTTCGAACTGCTAGGTAGGTAGGAGCAGGGACCGAGCAACGGGAGCTCACCCCATTGTGGGGATTCGAACCGCCGACCTTCTGATCGGCAAGCCCTAGGCTCTGTGGTTTAACCCACAGCGCCACCTGCGTCCCTCTCTGTTATGTAAGTCACTGTAATAAATGTGTAGTTTTAGTGATTAACTACATCCTTCCATGATCTAGAGCAAACTTTTCCTCACTCTTTCCAAAAACACATTAAACTACAATATCAGACTATCAAAACTACACAGATACAGTGATACCTTGGTTTACAACCATAGTCCGTCCTGGAGGTCCAGTTGTAAACCAAAACAGGTTGTAACCCAAGGCGCACTTTCGCCAATGGGGGCCTCCCCCCCCAAAAAATTGGTTGTAATCCCAAAAAAATGGGTTGTAAATAAAAAAAAAGGGACACACACTTCAGGGTTTGACATGGTTGTAATCCAAAATGGTTGTAATCCAAAACAGTTGCAAACCACTGTATACAGTAGCGTGTAAAATGCATTCATCTGAACAGAGTTGTACTTTACCAACAATATATACAGTACTTATATCGGTTCTTCCAAAAGTCAATAGAAGGGCATTGTTCACTCATATTTTTAAAAAAATTCTTTTTGTATTCCATCTCTCAGTATAACATCACTTAACTTGGCTAACTGTCCTATATGCCATGCTTTACTTAACTTCACACATTAAAATTTTCCCAGTTCTTAGTTATAACAAGCTTGGCAGCTGTTAGAAATCATTGCAGGATATTCTTTCATTTTAATGACAATACTTTTGAGCTCATCACACACACACCAATGCCACAGAACTGCACTCTTTCAAGGCCTTTTGGGGGGTAGGATGGGGCCGCCAATGTTTATTTTATACTAGTGCCAATGATATCTCCCCATAATGGGGTGGGAATAGTTTTGCATCAATGTTATAGCAGTGCAGTGGACATTTCAGGTGTGGGGAAGAAGCTGTTCTGCTCCCCGACAGGGAATGCCACTAAAAAGAAAAAGAATTACAGCCTAGGTGTGCTTAAGGGTCTCAAATGCAACAAAGAAGGAATCCTCCCCCTTTGCAAGCCAAAATTTCAAAAGCATCCCAGGGTCACTCAAATTTTCTAGATATGATCACAACAGGGTAATGAATGCAGGATTTATGCTTGAACAAAGAGGCTACTCTACACATAGGAAACGTTATTATTCTGAGAGAAAGGGGTGTTTCACTTTCCATGTTTCTTTTTATGGCTTAGATCCAGCCCCATGTTATGAACCTTTCAACATTACTCCATACAAGACAATACTCCACTTGTAGAGAGATGTCCGTGTAGCTCTCCTCCTATGAATTAAGAATTTCCTCTTATTTCCCCCTCCCTCCCTCCCTTAGTGACTGAACTGCACATGGAAGCCTTATTAACAGAATGCAGCCACACCAAGCTGTCTCTGTACCAGCAGCCACTGATTTATTGTCCATACAGTTTTATTATTGACAGCAACCTTGCCCGGACCTGCTGCCCTCCAGATGTTGTTTTATTCCAGTTCCCACCATCCCTGACCACTGACCTTGATGGCTGGGGGGTGATGGGAGCTGGAGTTCAGCTACATCTGGGAGGCACCAGGCAGAGGGAAAGCTGATCCAGACCATATTTTGCTTTGCACCTCTGTTACTATCCTACTAATACCTCCATGTGATAGACATGGAGCAGGGGATAAGATACAGTTCATGGTCATATGTAAGGAATATATGGCAGAAGTAGCAGTGGCGTGTTGGGGAGGATACTTGGGCAAGATCCTCTCCATATATGTATGTTTACAATCACTGTTTGAGTAGATGGAATAAGATGAGGGTAGGTCCGTAGACCCCATGGCTTGGAAAGTTAGTTTTAAAAAGGAACTAGTTCTAGTTCAACCTAGACAGCATCTTAAAAAGCAGAGGCATCACCTTGCCAACAAAGGTCCGTATAGTTAAAGCTATGGTTTCCCCAGTAGTGATGTATGGAAGTGAGAGCTGGACCATAAAGAAGGCTGATCGCTGAAGAATTGATGCTTTTGTATTATGGTGCTGGAGGAAACTCTTGAGAGTCCCATGGACTGCAAGAAAATCAAACCTATCCATTCTGAAGGACATCAGCCCTGAGTGCTCACTGGAAGGACAGATTGTGAAGCTGAGGCTCCAATACTTTGGCCACCTCATGAGAAGAGAAGACTCCCTGGAAAAGACCCTGATGTTGGGAAAGATGGAGGGCACAAGGAGAAGGGGACGACAGAGGACGAGATGGTTGGACAGTGTTCTCGAAGCTACCAGTATTTGGAATGCCACACTGACAATATTTCTGAGAATGCAGTATTTCTAACACATACATCAGGTAAATAATGTGGTTTGGCTCTTAACTAGACTTCTGATGGAAGAAGCGTCCCATGAGCAAAGCTCCACTCACGGAGTGTTCCCATCAGCAGAAGGGGAGAAGGGGACGTTTACTGATTTATTCTTGTGCCAAGCAGAAAACAACAACAACAACAAAACAACAGCAACAACAACAACAACTTTATTATTTATACCCCGCCCATCAGGGATATCCAGTAGACCAGCTTGAGGGTTAGCAATGGATATTAGCAAAAATTACCTCTCCCCTGCCTTCTGCTAGTGGGATCCTCTTCTGCATCTTGTTCCCAGCCATTAAAGGAAGGAGCCCTGCCATTCATAGCTGCCTAGTTAGGATCCAAGCCTATGTGTTCTGAGATGTGCTAGAAATAAATGTAGCAATGAAGTACGCACAGGTGGTAGGTAGCGTGACAAAATTTGCAGAAAAAGCAAAGGAAAAGAACAGCAGCCACATTTGTTGCTCCCTAACCTCCATTTGCCTTATGGAAAAATCAGAGGACGCCCTCATAACCTTTGTTTTTCTAGCCTGGTTAAACAAAATGTGATTAGACACATCTATTCAGCAGTCCTAACCAGACTGACAAGACTCTGATGAATGAGAATGGCCTCAAGCATAGCACCCTTTCTTTTCATTGTCTGTGACTTCCCACATAAGCTGTCTTTCATGCCCTAATTCTCTATGCTGGCCCACAAGCATTTTGGGCTGGAGTATTTTGACAAGTTAATGAAATTTGTTGTGCACTGGGGTAACCTGGACCTAGCTGACACCACCCACCAAATTATACAATGCTGTCAATGTCACCCCTTTGGCAGGGTCTGATGGTTGTGCTACGCTGATGGAGTAATTTTGGCCTTACACGGACATTTCACCAGTTTGATTACATTTGTGTGACTCTTTCTATTGGTCTTTTATTCTCGCTTTTCCCAGGACATGAATGACCTAGACCATTTAACAAATCGTGGAACACAAAACAAATGTACATTGCATTTAGCAAGTTCACATCTTCGTGATGACGGGAGCTGGATGATTCTGGGAGATCTTAAGAGGATGCTTGTTGTTGTTGTTGTTGTTGTTATTATTATTATTATTATTATTATTATTATTATTATTATTATTATTATTTTAATTCCCCATTCCTTGTTCTGAGCAGGAGTCAACTGAACTGACAGCTGAATTTCAGAGCAATGAGATGGTGTCTTCCATTGCACATAAATGCAGGGCAGGCCAAGGGGGCGATACTCTGTCACCCAACACATTACCACCCCTTGCCCAACACCACATGTCTCAGCATCACTGAAACAGAAGCTGCAATGCAGCATGGGGGTGATAGCACGTATCATGTGAGCTGAGAAATGCAATAAATGCCTCCTCAAATACATGGCTTGGGCTGGCTGTATTTCTGGCATGCCACTCATTTAGGGGCCATTTCCAATGTCACTATCTGTCATTCTTTGGAAGAAGGCAGCTAGCAAGTACAGACAGCCACTGCCTCTGGGTAGTAACAAGCAAGTACCACTGGGGCACACTGCTCCCAGAAGGATGGGACTTACGCAGGGGCCTCAGCAGAACAGCCACTGCTGCTGCACCCTCTCTACTTGCCGCCCAAGTCAGCCACCTTTCTTTGTCTAATGATAGAGCTGGTCCTGTAAAAGGCTTCATTGGATACTGCAATACATGCAGGGTTCGTGTTGCTTTGGTGGTGCATGGGAATAGCTTGTTGCTTTACCTGATGCTGAGTACAGTGATTCAGATTGTGCTTCCTGAGACTGATCTCTTGCATGCCCCACCTTGTCCCTGCTCAAACGCAGCTCATGCCATGAAATAGTCAGGTCAAACATGATCTAAAAGAACAAAAATAGTATATTAACTGTAGGAGAATATGGGAAATGAGCTCCCCCCCCCCCCCAGTACCCATCAACTCTAATACAGCTTTCATCCAAAAGATGGAAGGCTTATTACCATAATATATATTTTGTGCCCAGGAGATGAAAGTCTGGCAGGAAAAAATAAAAAACCAAACCAAACAGCTGCTAGCAAGAAAATCTTATGATCAAAATGTGTTTATTTTTTAATTTAATTTTTTATTTTAAGTCTGAATGATTCATCATGTTTTTGTAAACTCCAGATGAGTTCTTAATTCAAAGCACATGGAGATTTTAGGAGCTGAGCTATTGTGAGTTCTATGAACAGAAGCTAGGCTTAAGTGTTAGTAGCACTTAAGCTACGATTTAAGGGCACCTAATTGTTGGACTGTGGCCAGAATCTTTATAATATAAAATACATCTACTTCTGCTTTCTTTTTTTTCTGGTTAGTTAATTTTATTTACAACCTGAATTAAAGTCTCTGTAAAATGAAGCTATTTGTAGATCTCACAGGAGCCTAAATGTGCTTAGAACAAACTATTCAAGTTATTCTTCATCATCAGGAGGGATTCTCAACTCTTCATCTGTCCACTGAGAAGCATCTGGATAAGGAAAGTGACCCAGAACAACATCAGGATCATGCCAGAAGTTCCACAGGATCCAGAACCACATGAGCGCACTGAGCACTTCCCCCTTTATCTGATGGGCCGGCGGAGGCTCTACATAGTGGCAGTACTGGAAGACACGCGCCTCTCCACTTGCATGCCGGACTCCCGTAGTCACGCCAGAACCGCTTTGGGCACGTAGAACCCGGGCAGCCAAGCGCAACCCGCCACCCATCCGCCACAGAGACCCCGCCATCCTGGCTGCCGCCGGCGGAGCTCTTCAACCCGCCACAATGTCACTCTCCGCTACTGGGTAGGCCCTCTACTTCTGCTTTCTTACTACCAAACCCCTCCCCTGGACTTTTGGATAGGGTTGCTACCAGCATTTCCTGAAAGAGGTTCTGTGACTTCGACACTTTCACGTATGCCTACCTGGACCTTAAGAGATCATCTTCTGAGGCCGTTTTCAGGTCCCACCACCAAATGAGGGATTTCTCAGTGGTGGCCCCTTGCTTGTGGAAGGCTTACCTTGTGCCAACACTGTGGTTTTTTCAGTGCCGAGTGAAGACCTTTGTATTTTCCTAGACTTTCAGTGTGTGTGTTTAGATCATTTGTACTGATGGACGGTGGAGGAAGATTGGAAGAAGTTTAAAGTTTATCTTAAGAACTGTTATAAAATTGATGAGTGCTAAAATGTCAAGGGAAAGGAAGATGCAGAATTACAGCTGAAATTGTTTGATGATTTAAGGTGAAATTGAGAAAAGTAATAAGTTTAAATTTAACTGGCAGAAAGGGTTGCTGAAAAACTTTAAAATAAGGATGCAAAAAGGGTGAGGTATGGGGAAGTCCGAGAAAGGAGGCTTATGAAAATGAGGTTAAGAAACTACATTTGCGTTTTTGTTTGCATTTGTTGATGTTTCTATGTTGTTATTGGTTTGTATTAAAATTGGAAAATTAATAAAAATTATTTTAAAAAAAAATAGATCATTTGTACTGATGGACCATTCCCTGATGCTGGGTTCACTCTGGTTCTATTCTGGTTCTGGTCTGGTTCTGTTTTAGATTTCAGGTTTATGTTTTATTGTTATAACTAGAGTTTTAAATCCTTACTTGTATACTGGGTGGTATACAACAGTCATTGCAAAACAAATAAAGAGACACCTGATGTAACCAGACTTCTTGACAGGATTACTAAGTGTTGACAAAAGGTTGCCCACTTCCGTATTTTAGCAAGAGAAACCGTCTCTCATGTAGGTGGTCTCCTTCTCCACAGGATGCCATTCGCTGTCCATCACATGTCAAATGACAGCTACTTTGCACACAAAACAGCCAAAGCAGATGGCACATCCTATTCCCAGCACCAAGGAATGTGAGACAACAAATATCATAGGACCACTTGCTTAATGACAGAGTACTTTTGAGCCAGCGCTGGTTAATTCCAACCATTTCCCCAAAGCAATGAATGGCAGCAAGCTCATCCAATCAGATGGCACTTCTGGGATTGTAAAAGGCTGAGGGAGGTTGCTCTTACTCTTCACTGTTCCAGCATCTCCCTGAATTGCTTGTTAGACAATTGCTTGTCTGAGCTCACTGCTGTTAATCTGGACATTTCTAGGCCTGCAGAAGCCTTGACTGCCCCAGTCTTGACTGATACCCAGATTAACAGCTGCCACTCTTGAAGCATTGTGGGAGTGAAGGCTAGCACAGCGCTTTGCTTCTTTGCATGTTATGCTGAGGCAGTTTGCAGCCACCACTGTCACTGCCCCTCAGTATTGTTTAGGAGTATCTCAGGCTCCAAGGTCGCAAACATAGATCTCATAGTCTGGCCCTAATGCAAGGGTGCCAACTTGAATAAAATATTGGGGTGGGGAGGTAAGCCCCACCCCACCCCACCCCACATAATTGAATGCAAGACACAGCACACAAACCATTTGAATGACAATGCCCATCAGCTTATGACAGGCAGCCCCCTCAAATATTTTAAGGTGGGGCAAAGGGACCTCAGCCGCTAGGAGTTGACTCATATGGCAAAACCAGGGATGTTATTTACCAGTCAACACTGGACATTAGAGTGAAGCTGGGATACGGGGTCCATGCTTTTAATTAGTGTCAGAAATGTCAGCATCATTAGTCTTGTTCCAGACATTTCACAATATAAACCTATACTTTATAGCAATGAGCCTAACATTAGATTGTTTGCCAGACTTAGTTGGCTTGGCTTTGAGAGATATTGAGAAATGTCAGAATGCTTTCCTTCTGAAATGTTACCAATAATGGATAGAGCTCAACATTTATTCAGAGTTTCTCATGTTTACTCTACTGTATAAAGATATGATGCCCATCGGTGGGAATGGAAATCACATGTGCACTGGTTGGAAATTAGACACCAGCATCTTAAAACAAACAAACAAAAACACTACAAAACTGTGTGTGCATGTGTGTCACACAGGATAACACTTCATGCAGTTTACAAAATTGACTATAATCCACAAAAGCCTATGCCCTTAAAAAACGACTTGTTATTCTTTAAGGGGGCTAATTTGTAAGTCAACAAAGAGTCTTTATTGCTTTTGCTGCAACAGACTGACCCAGGTAACCCTCTAGAAACAGATGATAACTGGCCTCCATAATTGTCTTGCAGTTTAACAAGATCTGCACAAAACAATAGTTTAAAACAAACACACTATCTTAGAGGAAAGCTTGTGGGGGGGACCCTTAGAAGTTGTATTTTATTACTGCCATCTTCTGGCAATAATAATAATTGCAGATTAATTAATACTGTGGGGCAGGGAGGGGGAGCAGCGACGAGCTTAAATATAGGGCACACCTTCACGATGCTCATTTGGGAGCAGCTGCACCCATGCAGCACATATAGCCCCGCACAGGCCAAACGCAGAGAGGACTTCAGTCTGAATCCGTTCCCTGCCTGCTTAATTGATGGAGAGAACGGCAGGACCAGCGTGGGCAATTTGTGCAGGGCTGGGTGCCTGCTGCTCGTTCCTGCCTTTGAATGAGCCTTTCCAGTACTTCATATTGCAAACCAGGGACACCGGAGGCTTGTTCTAATAGCTGAAAATCCACGCAAAGCATTTTAAAATAACTTTCATCTCCACATATCTAGCAATTTGCTATATATGAGGATGGAGTGGGATTCACAACGCTTAAAGAGAGTGAGCTGTGAAATCCCTGTGAAATGTTACCTCAGCCATGAACTCACTAAGTCGCCTTAGGCAAGCTGCCGTCTTGCAGGCTCAGCCCCCATCGGATCATATTACGGCCAGGAACAGTCAGAGGCACCATTCCACCAAATACCAGTTGCCTGGGAACAGCAGCAGGAGGGGGCAATGGACCTCATGCCCTGTCTCCGGACTTCCTAAAGGCATTATTATTTATTTTATTTCTATACCGCTCTATACCCAAAGGTCTCAGGGTGGTTCACATAAAGGCTAACATACATAAAATCAAAATACAAACGACAACCCAATAGAACCCCTCCTAAAAAGTGCTAGCATGTTTAAAAGGGTATAGGATGTAGATCAGGTCAGGCAAAGGCCTGATTAAAAAGGAACATTTTTGCCTGGCGCCTTTTGTGAAGGCCCCAGGCGAACTTCCCTGGGGAGAGCATTCCACAAATGGGCAGCCACTGCAGAGAAGGCCCATTCTCGTGTTGCCACCTGGCAGACTTCTTGAGGAAGAGGCACACAAAGAAGGGCCTCAAAAGATGATCTCAGGGTCTGAGGAGGTTCATATGGAAAGAGGCGGTCCTTGAGGTATTATGGTCCTGAGCCGTTTAAGGCTTTATAGGTCAAAACCAGCACTTTGAATTGGGCCCGGAAACTAATTGGTAGCCAATGCAGTCTGACCAGGATCGGTGTAATATGCTCAAACCGTCTTGCTCCAGTGAGCAACCTGGCTGTTGAATTCTGCACCAGCTGAAGTTTCTGAATTGTCTTTAAAGGCTGCCTCACGTATAACGCATTGCAGTAATCTAAACTTGAGGTTACCAGAGCATAGACAACAGTAGTTAGGCTATCCCTGTCCAGATATGGGCATAGCTGGGCCACCAACCGTAGCTGACGGAAGGCACTCCAGGCCACTGAAGCCACCTGAGCCTCAAGCAACAGCAAAGGCATCCAATTGGCCACTGTGAGAAACGGGATCCTGTTTTAGATAGGCCTTTGGTTTCAACCTGCGGGGCTTTTCTCCTCTGCAATACACCGTGCTACCTTCCAAGGCTGCTGCCAGGATGACTAAAACCATGTGAAGCCAGGGGTGGCTAACCTTTTTCAGCCTAAGGTTGCAGACCCTCCAAGGGACCCTATTTTCCAGGGACAGTCCCAGATTTACAGAACCTGTCCCAGTTTCTGATTTGATCCCAGAATGTCCCACTTTTCCTTAGAACGTCTCTGTTTTCATCGGAGAAATGTTGGATGGTGTGGTAGGACATCCCTCTTTTCATTGGAGGGTATGGAGTTATGCAACTCAAGCTAAGGAGATAAGTAACTGTACAACTTTTAGAAGACATCTGAAGGCAGCCCTGTATAGGGAAGTTTTTAAAAATGTTTAATGTTTTATTATGTTTTTATATATGTTGGAAGCCACCTAGAGTGGCTGGGGCAACCCAATCAGATGGGCGGGGTATAAATAATAAAATCATTATTATTATGGAATAGGACATCCCTATTTTCATGGGAGAAATCTTGGAGGGTATGACGGTGGCATTCAAGGTTGGCCAAGTCTTTCAGTCCAAGCGCCATGTGCCAGCAGAGATTATGGGCCATATCGGTCACCAAACACTCACCTGCTCCCATGTGCACATACGGCACTCAGTATACATACAGACAACACATGTCACATAAAGCACACACGTGTAAATATAGCACATGCATTCCTCATGTATGCAGACCACATGCATGCAGGCCCACAGACACACACAGAACTCACCTCCCCCGCCCCCATAGTTTACACTTATTCTCTTCTCAGTCCAGCACCATGATGTGGCGATCACAGTGCGAGGCTTGGTGGAGAGGTTCAAATCTCTAGTCTGAGGCTGGAGCTATGGTAAGCATAATTGTTGTCTCTGTCATAGAATCATAGAATTGTGTAGTTGGAAAGGACTCTAGTCCAACCCCCCTGCAATGTGGGAATCTCAACAGGCAGTCGCCCACCCAATTAAAAACCACCCTTTCCTAAAGAGAAGATGCAGCCATTTCCTCCCCCATCACAGTGCTGCTCTGAGAAGAGAGGAACCTCTCCTTCCAGTCCAGTGCTGTAAGGGGAAGGAAGATGGAGGCTAGTGGGCAAGCTTTAGCTGTCTCATGGCCTGTGGGGTTTCCACCCCAGCTTTAAAAACTCCAAAGCATTATAGAAATGTTTCTGTGAATGTTTAGGAACCTAGGAAGCCTTATTCCAAGTCCTGTATACCTTGGTCCTGTATACCTGAAGGAGCGTCTCCACCCCCACCGTTCAGCCCGGACACTGAGGTCCAGCACCAAGGGCCTTCTGGTGGTTCCCTCACTGTGAGAAGTGAGGTTGCAGGGAACCTGGCAGAGGGCCTTCTCAGTAGTGGCGCCCACCCTGTGGAACACCCTCCCTTCAGATGTGAAGGAAATAAGCAACTATCTTACTTTTAAAAGACATCTGAAGGCAGGGAAGGGAAGGGAAGGGAAGGGAAGGGAAGGGAAGGGAAGGGAAGGGAAGGGAAGGGAAGGGAAGGGAAGTTTTTAAACTTTAATGTTGTACAGTACTGTGTTTTTAATATTCGCTTGGGAGCCGCCCAGAGTGGCTGGGGAAACCCAGCCAGACAGGTGGGGTATAATTAATAAATTACTACTACTACTACTACTACTACTACAATAATAATAATAGATTATTGGTCTATCTTGTTCACTATTGTCTACGTCAGTGTTTCCCAAACTTGGATCTCCCAGCTGTTCTTGGACTACAACTCCCATCATCCCAAGCTAGCAAGACCAGTGGTCAGGGATGATGGGACCTGTAGTCCAAAAACAGCTGGAGACCCAAGTTTGGGAAACACTGGTCTACATGGACTGGAAGCAGGTCTCTGACTGGGGTCTTTCTTTCCCAGCCCTGCCTGAGGAACACCAGCAACCTGGGACCTCCTGCCTTCCCTGAATGTGCTCTCCTGCTAAGCTATGGCCCTTCCTTTCCATTGCCCGCTGCACCCTATCCCATGCTGCAACTTCATTCTTTGGGGATGATTGACATTTTCCACCGAAACTCTTCACGCAGTCTCTCTCTATCGTGCTGGTGCAGATTTTTACTTTCCATGCCTGTTCTCATTGCTCTATCCCCTATGGGAGAGGTTTGCCGTCTCTCAAAACTGACCACTTTTGATTAAATTTAAGCTCGCCCTCCAGCTGTAACTCTCTTGGGCTAACCGTCCCTAATCAGTTTAGACAGGAACCATCTGTTAAACCCCTTGATTACAGCGAAAATGCTAAAATCAAAGCACTGAGACCCAGTAGCACTGCTGCCTGTGAAGTGTTCTGTGAGAGCAGAGTGTTGCACCATGAGAACCAGCTTCCCAGAAGTACCGAAGCACAAATCCTGAGAGGGGCACAAACTGTTTATCACCCTCATTTCATTCTACTTAGGACCTAGATCCTAGGTTCCCTTTTTGGGGTGGAAATATATAACCTTCCTTAGCCTTCAGAATATAAAAACAAAATTTTAAGTAGGTGGGTATTGTTTGCTTTGAGAAAATTACGATGGGGGCTGGGCTTAAAATGATACCATAAGCAGATGGAGAGAGAGAGCGCATCTCTTGTTATTTCCAATAATGTTTGAACTTTTCCAGAAGCTGGTAGCCACTGCAGAAAGTTGGATCGTTTGTTAAAGCCAGTTTGCTGAACTGCACTCATGCTTCGCCTTGCCTCCAGGTTACTCAGCTGTGTGATTTCCAAGCAGACTTCCATCCCAGTAATGGACATACGCAGCTTCAGCAGAAAAACTGACTAATGTTCCTTCAGACTATTCTTTGCTCTTGGGGTTGCTGAATGCGGCTGATTGCTTGCAGGAGGATCAGCACACTTTTTAAAAATATGCAAGTAGCTTCCTTTGGTTTTAGGATCTGAGTTTTCTTTCTCCTAGATGGGCAACTTTCCCATGCTTATGAGCCCATCCACCCCCTCATTTCCCGCTATGGCATGTGCAGAAACCGCCTGCTTGAGACACCCAGAGGTGCATGCCATTGTCTCTTGAGACAGACAGATGCCAACAATAAGAAGCTTCCTTTGAATGACTTAAAGTTTAATTGGTTTACTCCTTACTTGCCTGGGGCATATGGAGGTAAATAAAGCCACCCACTCCTGGACAGACCAGCGAAGCAGTTAATCATAGAATTGTAGAGTTGGAAGGGACCCTGAAGTCATCTAGTCCAACGCCCTGCAATGCACAAATCCCAAATAAAGGGTCCATGACAGATGGCCACCCATCCTCTGCTTATAAACCTCCAAGGAAGGAGAGTCCACCACCTCTCATTGGAGTCTGTTCCACTGTTGAACAGCTCTTACTGTCAGAAAGTTCTTCCTGATGTTTAATCAGAATCTCTTTTCTTGTAACTTGAAGTCATTGGTTCAAGTCCTGCCCTCCAGAGCAGGAGAAAACAAGTTTGCACCATCTTCCATGTGACAGATATTTGAAGATGGCTATCACCATCTCCTCTCGGTTCCTCTTTTCCAGGCTAACATACCCAGTTCCTTCAACCGTTCATCCCCATCCTCCCTTCCTCCTTATTGCAATCAGGATGGGCTAGACAGGAAGATGCAATTTACATGGGGAAGAAGGTGCAGCAGAGTTGATTCTCCCTGCATGCCTTTCTGCCTATCATAATTCCATTCCTCCAGGCACCGCTGGAGACCAAGGATTGCACCCCCCTGTAAGTGGCAGGTAGATGGTGGAAGGACCCTGAAATATAGTCGGAGTCAAGTGTGGATTTCATGCTCTTTATTCAGCTCATAGTAGTGAGGAATGGGAGTTCCCCCAAAATGTCTGCTTTATATACATTATTTACACAATGGGCCCCACATGATTGGCTAATTCCGGGATTCTCCTGTAGGCCAATCAGGTTGTGGATTCACTTCCACCTGGAGTTGGATTGGGTGGCTCCTGTGGACCAATCAGACTGCTGCATTTTGGATCCTATTCAACTCAGTACATAACAGACCCCAAGAGGCAGGGAAGCAAAGACCTCCCAAAGTGAGAGGGAGGAAAGCTCCCAGGTGAGAGCTGGGAGGGTCTGTCATTTTCTGTGCAGACCAGGATTAAGAGCTACTTTGACTAGAGAAAAAGATGCTGATTTTTTGCAGTTTCCCCCTGAATTTTTGATACTCTGCTCCTGATTTCCCCCGTCCCTCCTTTTTTATGTTGCTGTTATGAGAACCTGCATTTTATTATGGCTTTATTATTATTACATTTGTAGTCATATAATTGTTTTGATGCTTATGCTGACATTTGTGTTCTGTGTTGCAAACTGCCCTGTAGTCTTTTGAGGAAGCAAATATATATAGAGAGAGATCTTTAATAAACAAACAAATTAAAGAGTGGAGGAGAAACTGCTCAGGCCTCTCTCTTTTTCTCCCTCCTCCCCCAGAGCAGAAAGCAAGGGAGGTTTGAGGAGAGGAGGAGGGGAGGTAAGATAAACCTTTCCAAGAAGAAAGCATCTGCGAGGAATGCCAGCACTTCCAGCATCCTCTCATTAAGGGTGGGGTGGAGCCCCCATGTATTTGCATTCACAGCTCATCACTGAATGTTACAAAGAAGAGAGCAAGAGAAAAGGCTGCTCTTCCGCCTAACTTCCAGCCTGCAGAAAGCAGCATCTTTTCCACATCACTCGGTTGGCCTTGAACCAGTGCAACTTCAAATAGAGGGCTCCTTTAAATAGAGGACTGCCCTCTGTAAACTAGGGCACATGGGGTCACTCTACTGTCACGGATGCTTTAGTTGAAATTCCTCCATGGCAGGCAGAAGCATTGTGAGCCCCGCAGGGTGCCTGGGAGGTAGGCAGCGCCTCGGGTTCCCTGATTGCAGGGGGTTGAACTAGATAACTCTCAGGGTCCCTTCCAACTTTACAATTCTATTATTCTATACTCTTTAAGGGTTCAATGGGCCGCCCGTAATCCTCTAGTAGTTTGCCAGATTCCAAATCACATCATCTCATTGGCCCTGCTGGTTGGGGGTTGATGGGAGCTGGATTTCAAGGACTTTTTGACTGTGACTTGTTTCCCATCCCGCTTCTAGAGAGACCAGATTTTGGAGCGACTGTATTAAACAGTAGCACTGTTCATTCATTCATTCAGATTTCTGGATTTCCACCCCACCTTTTCTCAGATGAGCTCAAGCTGACATACACACTTCTTCCCTCCCCTCCATTTTATTCTCACAACAACCTGTGGAGTTGGTTAGGCTGAAAGATAGTGACTAGCCCAAGGTTACCCAGTGGGCTTCATGGCTGAGTGTGGATTTGTACCCTGGTCTCTTGGCCCTTGCCCAACACTCTAATACGGGATGAGCTCCCTTTGCTCTGTCCCAGCTCCTGCCAACCTAGCAGTTCGAAAGCATACCAACACGAGTAAATAAATAGGTACCACTGTGGCAGGAAGGTAAACAGCGTTTTCATGCGTTCTGGTTTCTGCCACGGTGTTCCTTGCACCAGAAGCGGTTTAGTCATGCTGGTCACATGACCCAGAAAGCTGTCTGTGGACAAACGCCGGCTCCCTTGGCCTGAAAGCAAGATGAGCGCCACTTAACCATCTAGGGGTCCTTTACCTTTTTTTACCTAATCACTACACTACGCTGCTTCTTTGTAAAAAGAGTAAAACGGGGAAATGGCCTTAATGTAGGGTGGGGGGTGTCAGTGGAATCTTGCAATTAAGATAAGTAGAAGGCACATCTTCATTTTTTCTGCTTAAAAGGTTTTGTTTTTCCCTATTGCCTTCTTGCTTGTGAACTGCCTGGGTTCTCTCAGGGCAGGGGGGGGAGTTTGTGTTTTCTAATGGCCATGTTGTATGTATTCTGCTTAGTAAAACGCAGAATATATGTCTGTGTGTGTAACTAAAACCACTGGCGAAGAAAGAGGGGTTGGGGGGAGCGCACCGCCCCCGGCAGCAAGATCCCAGTGGGGTTCCATCGCGGCTCCCCCCCCCCCCCGTGCTGGGTGCCCTGCCCCCGCAGGCAGCACACCCTGCCCCCAGAACGTGCGCCCCGCCCCCAGGACATGTGCCTCTCCCCTTTGGGCATTGTGTCCCGCCCCCGGGACGTCTGCCAGCCCTGCCCCTGCCTGCTCTCTGCCCCCAGTGCTGGAGCATGAAGCTCCGCCACTGGCTAAAACCATGTATCCTCAAGACACAACAGTTTCCGCTCACCTTCACTCAAAGGAAAGCAAAGCCTGGGTTAAGAGCCAGTGTGGTGTAATGGTCAGAGTGTTGGACTAGGACATGGGAGAGCAGGGTTCAAATCTCCACTCAGCCATGAAGCTCACTGGGTGACCTTGGGCCCGTCACCATCTCTTAGCCTAACCTACCTCACCGGATTGTTGTGAGGATGAACTGTGTGCACCACCTTGAGATCATTGGAAGATAAAGGTGGTATATACATGTAATCAAGAACTAAATAAAGCACCACTGGGGTCTCTCAGCACTTAGCTGTTAGGGTTGTGCACCACACTATGTCGTGTACACAGCCCAAATATATAGAGAGGGCAAAGTTCACCTATGAAGTGGGTAATGGTAAAGTAAATGAGAAAGGCTGGCCAGGGCTCCCTTGTCCTTCCACCCTGTATCACTGCACACTTGACTCAACTGAGCTCACGTTGTCTGGCATCAGCTGGATGTCCAGGCCCGCAGACACTTTTCCAAAGCAGGGAGACAGATGGGTTATGTAAATAAGAACAACTCAAACGCAACAGATCTGTAGAGAGGAGTAGACAGAATTTCCCCTAGAGCTTCTGGAACTAATGGGCCGGTGACAATCATCACATAAAACTTACCAAGTGAGCTTTCAAACAGTACAGGAGAAAAGAAAAGAAAAAGTAGCCAGGATGAAAGGAAAACACAGACTTGTTTTGAAATCCATGCGCTGTAAAATTCTACTAGATTTGTATCTTAATTATCTAGCTGTTTAGAAGTGTTAACAATTAAGGATCATTATAGCGTAGTTTCCCTTTTTGTAATACTGTAATACACAAATATTTTGCTTCTCTGGAAAGAGGGTGGCTGGTAAAACCTGGAATACAACCTTTTCTTTTTCAATAATCTTTATTCGTGCATTCTCAATAGTAAATGCAGATAAACCGTCTCACTCAAAGGAACCCCCTATCCCTCCCCCTTCTCCCCATTCATCCCATATGTATATATCATTCACACAAGCTTTCTTCTTAATGCATTCTTGGCACAGTCCAGAGAATAGGCAGAGCTGGCATAACATTGCCAGGGTGTTATTCTGCATATGGATGCACATTGCAAGATCCATCCTCAGTCCCAAGCCAATGCTAGGACCCACAGGTTGATGCTGGTCTCCTTCTTTGGTTCAGAGTTGGAAGGGGTCCCAAGGGTCATCTAGTCCAACCCCCTGCAACGCAGGAATTTCAACTAAAACATCCATGACAGATGGCCATTCATCCTAGGGCTGGAGGGTGGGGCATGGCAGGTGGGAAAAGCCATTGCCTGACAGGCAACACAAAGTCTCTCTCCCCGCACCAAGGTGCCCTGGCTGCTGGTGGTGCAGCACTGTGTTCCATGTGCTCTAATGGATGAGCCACCACTGCTCGTTAGGATTCCTTATCGCTGGGAAGGCCTCAGGCAAACATGCTTAGAAGTTTCCTTCAGACCTTTGGGCTGTATGTGTGAAAGTGGAGGGGTCACGGGGGGGGGGCAGGCATCTAGTGTAACAGGACATGTGGCCTCCTTGCCTGACATTGAAACCAAATTATCTGAGGAAATGAAAATGCACCGCACAATAACATGGTCAAATCATGCGTTGTGCTATGCTTTGCGTTAGTGGGGCATATCCTCTGACATTTCTTTGATGAAAATAGGGACGTCCCATTCCATAATGATTAGGGACCGGGTGGCGCTGTGGGTTAAACCACAGAGCCTAGGACTTGCCGATCAGAAGGTCGGCGGTTCGAATCCCCACGACGGGGTGAGCTCCCGTTGCTTGGTCCCTGCTCCTGCCCACCTAGCAGTTCAAAAGCACGTCAAAGTGCAAGTAGATAAATAGGTACCGCTCCGGCGGGAAGGTAAACGGCGTTTCTGTGCGCTGCTCTGATCATCAGAAGCAGCTTAGTCATGCTGGCCACATGACCGGGAAGCTATACACTGGCTCCCTCGGCCAGTAAAGTGAGATGAGCGCCGCAACCCCAGAGTCGGTCACGACTGGACCTAATGGTCAGGGGTCCCTTTACCTTTATTCCATAATGATTATTTTACTATTCATACCCCACCCATCTTACTGGGTTGTCCCAGCACTCTGGGCAGCTTCCAACATATATAAAAACATAATAAAACATTAAACTTTAAAATAAATTTTAAAATAACACAAAACCTTCCCTATGCTGTACAGGATTGCCTTCAGGCGGCTCAGGGGTTAGATAAATCCTAACCAACATTTCTCCAATGAAAATAGGGACATCCTAAGGGAAAGCGGGACATTCCGGGATCAAATCATAAACAGGAATGGTTTCCCTAAATCCAGGACCATCTCTGGAAAATCAGGGACACTTGGAGGGTCTGCAGGGGTGAAGGGAGAGAATGTGAGCTCTGGTTTCTGGTAGTATCTAATCTCCGTTGGGATGTGTGGGAAAATCTAGAGGTAGGCCATCAATCTATAATGTCGTTCTGTTCATTGGTTCATCAGCAGCTGACACCTGTGAGAAAAGGGCCTGGTGTGTGTGTGTGTGTGTGTGTGTGTGAGAGAGAGAGAGAGAGAGAGAGAGAGAGAGAGAAATTTGAGAAAGTTGTCAGCCTGTGGTGCCTGACTGCTTCTTAACGGCTGACAGAGCATGTGACAGTTCAGTGAGCTGACAAGCGGAGAGTACAGGGGAGATTAATTACTTCTAATGAGTAGCAATGTGGCTTTGTTGAAAAGCGGATTCTGGAGCTATCTCATAAAATGAGAGATACTCCAGCCCAGATTCATTATGATTTGGTTCTCCTCAGTGAAAACTTAACCAATCTTTGGTCTCTGTCTTTCTCTCACAAACACACAAAACCACACTGCTAGGGAATTTTATCTGGCTGATTATATAAAACACAGTAGAGAAGGAAGTTGATTCCAGATTCACCTTGATTCCAGATTCCACAATCAACCAATCTGGCTGAAATTTGTTGTATCCTGGCTTTAGTTTCCTTTCTAGGATTGTCTCCTTGATTTATACAAATTAAAACAGCTGTTCTAGGTACAGTACTCAGGAACTCCTTTACAACAATGTAAATCAAGAGGCACCTCAGACTTTGCTGGGTCATGCTAGTAGTTACCGGTAATGTCGCCTAGTCCTTGTCTTTAATACTGCTAGTACAGTGGTACCTTGAGTTAAGTACTTAATTCGTTCCGGAGGTCCGTTCTTAACCTGAAACTGTTCTTAACCTGAAGCACCACTTTAGCTAATGGGGCCTCCTGCTGCCACCGCGCCCCCAGAGCATGATTTCTGTTCTCATCCTGAAGCAAAGTTCTTAACCCGAGGTACTATTTCTGGGTTAGCGGAGTCTGTAACCTGAAGCGTATGTAACCCGAGGTACCACTGTAAATGCTTGAGGAAATACAACACAACACAAAACACTCCAAACACAACACTCGTAACACAAAACATTCCAAAATCGGCAACATACTGTATTTTGACAACATTGGAAGATCTGCTTTTCACTGGGAGGAACTTGTTCCTGTTTCCTCATTCAATATTAGCCACAGCTAATATTCCCTCTTTACTCCCAAAGCTCTGTCTCAATCTGTGGTTTATGAGAACGAAAGAACACATTTACATTTGAGTTCTTTATTTTTCACTTAAAAGTAATTAACCAGGGAGGGGGTAATTGACTAGGAGGAACAGGGCAGAGGAGTTAACAGCCCTTTCCCTTTGCCATTTCCCCCAATCTAAGTTGCACCCGAACCTCAAAACTGCCATTGCCCCCCTTAGGAAGTGTGCCAGTGAGGTATAATGGTTAAGAGCGGTAGTCTCGTAATCTGGTGAACCGGGTTTGCATCTCCGCTCCACACATGCAGCTGCTGGGTGACCTTGGGCCAGTCACACTTCTCTGAAGTCTCTCAGCCCCACTCACCTCACAGAGTGTTTGTTGTGGGGGAAGAAGGGAAAGGAGAATGTTAGCCGCTGTGAGACTCCTGAAGGGGAGTGATAAAGCGGGATATCAAATCCAAACTCTTCTAGGAATGCAAAACAGGTGCTTCTATTTCCCCCTTAGCTGCTCTCAACCCCAACAGCTCGGAGTGAAAAGGGATGAAATCCTTTGAATATGTTGCTGTGATCCAATCCACACATAAGAGAGCCATGGTGAGAAAAGACAGCCAGTGTTCTGATCTGAAGCTCACCTCACTCTGTTCTTTCTAGGAAAGAAAACTGCACTTGTGATCAGCTGCACCTGATGCTCACAAGGAGATGAGGACTCACTGAATGGACTCAGGTGAGTGGTCTTGTAGAAGGCAGAGGGAAAATCAGATTTTTGTATGTGTTTACTTGGGATTTTTAAGAGCATTTTTCTGTCAGGAAAGAAAGTTCAGGGCTGTCTTTAGCATATGCGCCGCCGGGGTGCAAAGATCTGCCCAGTACCCCCAAATTAACTTTTATTGAGCTTTTTTGGGGATGTAGGAAGCTGAAATTGTTGACTTTTTCTTAGGGGGGGAATCGCTCACCTGTAACAATGACGCAGCAAAAAAACTGCTTTTGTTTCCTGACTTGTCAGGAATATTTGACGCTATGGAGTAACAGAGCGATGGAGGAGGGGGGCGGGGACTTTCGCTCCCTTGCTTTTCACTGCCGCCGATTGAGAGGCACCCCCCAGAATTTGGCGTCTGGGTGCCCCGCACCCCTGGATAAAGACAGCCCTGAGAAAGTTGGCAATCTTTTGTTCAAAGCAGGGACAGCCAATGTAGTACCTTCTAGATGATGTTGGATGACAACTCCCATCATCCTGAATCACTGGCCATGTAAGCTGGGAATCATGGGAGCTGTAGCCCAACAATATCTGTAGGCAAACTCTGGCTTAAACAATAATCCAAAATGGTTCATTATATATGGTTCATATAATTTTGATCTCCAGTGCTATCCAAAAGAAAAACAGTGCTCACCACAAAAAGTATTCATCGAGACATGCTATTTTATTTCCCACCTTTATGGTTTTTTCACCTGTTGAGTAAAAATGTTAGAAAGATACTAGATTACTAGCAAATCTTCTGTCTTTCATTATTATTTTAATAGATAAACGACATGTAAATATTAAACAAAGTAAGATTGTCTTAAAAATAAACATGTGAATATGTGTAATGATTAATGTACCATGGAAAATCTTCAAAATGTGCCTTTCTCCATGTGCTGAGACCCATAATTGCTTGTTACACCTCTTCTGAATAGCAAAAGAGGTAAGATTAATTCCAGGGAAGGACCATTGTTTTAGGTTTCTTAGCACGTTAACGCTTATACATGTACTTCTGAATATTTTAAGACAGAAGATTTATTCTGTCTTGAAAAATCTTTGAGAAGTGGGTTGAAGCAGGACATGATGAATGTCATCTAGAAACATTATTGATATTATCACACCTGTTAAAGACAGGATTAAACTTCAACTCAACTCAACTCAATTGGCTGTAAGAATCAGTCCTTGGAATTGAACTTCAAGACTTATTGCAAGACCCAAATCATTCCTGAAAGGTCAATTTCACAACTAAGTTACAAGCACATGGAAATACCCACTTAGTAACATTAAATAACTGATTAAAAAAAACACCCTTGTGTTTATCTAACAGCCATTGAAAAATGACGTTCTCACAGATCCATTCATTAAAAACATGCTGGTTTTGGGATAACCAGCCTTATATAACCAACATATGGTATTATCATATCACACAGGAAGCTGGAATTTGGAATACTCAGGGTTCTTTATACAGTGGTACCTTGGTTTACGAACTTAACCCGTTCTGGAAGTTTTAAACTGAAACTGTTCTTAAACTGAGGCGCGCTTTCCCTAATAAGGCCTCCTGTTGCCTGTGCCCTTCCACCATTCGGATTCTGTTCTTAGACCGAGGTAAAGTTTGCAAACCGGGACACTACTTCCGGTTTTGCGGAGTTCGTAAACCGAATTGTGCGTAAACAGGACTTTTCTTAAACCAAGGTACCACTGTACCATGTTTGCTAGAGAAATATAAAAGTCTGATATTTTTTACCTTTCTGCCTCAAGATGTAATGTATGAAATCTGCTTCATAACAGCTGTCAGCCCAGGCCTGTGAGGTTTATTTTTTTCACAGCGCAATCCAATGCATGGCTACTCAGTAATGCTCCCTGATTTCAATGGGGTTTGCTCCTGGGTAAATGGATCTAAGTATGGCATCTCATATAGGACGTGGGTGGCACTGTGGTCTAAACCACAGAGCCTAGGACTTGCCGATCAGAAGGTCGGCGGTTCAAATCCCCGCGAAGGAGTGAGCTCCCGTTGTTCAGTCCCAGCTCCTGCCCACCTAGCAGTTCGAAAGCATGGCAAAGTGCAAGTAGATAAATAGGTACCACTCCAGCGGGACGGTAAACGGCGTTTCCGTGCGCTGCTCTGGTTCATCAGAAGTGGCTTAGTCATGCTGGCCACATGACCCAGAAGATGTCTGCGGACAAACACCAGCTCCCTCGGCCTATAGAGCAAGATGAGCATGCAACCCCAGGGTCGTCCGCAACTGCACCTAACGGTCAGGGGTACCTTTACCTTTACCTATGGGGTCTCATGTACTTGAAGCATCCTCAGACTAGAGTGCAGGGAGGTGATTTACAGCAGCAGTCAGAAATGGGTAGTATTCAAGTTTTTCTCCGAGTAGACCTATTGAAATGAATGGCCCTAAGTTAGGTGCATTAATTTCAATAGATGTACTCCAAGTAAAAACTCAGTTGAATACCACCTTGTATTTATTAGGACAAATATAAATGTTTTCCCAGGTGGTAAGCAGAGAAGAGGAAAAAAGGCACGGAAGCCAGACACCAAGAGTTACAGTTATTCTTAACTAGCGTTCAATTATTTATTATGTCAATCTTGTAAAATATTTAAACCCATTTCTTCAGTGATTAAAAAAAGGGGGGAAACCAGAGCACAGTTGCAGATAATGGATGAGATCCTTCTGCAAGGCACAGATGGTGCATTCCTTGCTTGCCTTCATTTCATTGGGCAGAGGGTGGAGGAGACGCATGAGCAGTGTTGCACTGAAACAGGGGGGTGTTATAAATAGCTTATGATAGAATTGCAAACCCAAATGAAAAATGAAGATATCTTTTAACTAGAGGAGGATTGGCCTAAGTCTACATCACAATTAATTCTGCTCCAGCTTCCATTAGTGGCTGAGTAAGGAACTGGATGTCAGCATCAACTCCCTGCATGCTTGCTACCTTTGCAAAAGCATTCCATATTACCCCCTGTTCCTAAAAGCCTTGCTGTCATGCTACATAAATACATTTTTAAGAATTCTAGGCAGAGTTTTGCTTTGAGAGCATGGTGCTAAAAATAGGCCCTCCTCCGAAGATGTTTTCATTTACAGAAATAGGTGCAAGGCAAGTGGATTCTGATCACCAGCATATATTCTGCCAGCAAACTCTACTGCTGAACGAATCGTAGGCAAGATGAGTACCTTAAGGATAAGTCTCACTCTTTATAAAATTGAGAGTTGCAGCTCCAAAGAGCTGGTTCATGGCTGAATTAAGCCATTATGAGGGTCACCAACTCCATTCGCCTTTGTGACATTAATGCAAGGGTTTGTGGTGGGGGCGTTTTCAGAGTAGACTGGCAGGCAGGAGATGTTCAAACCTCTCCCTGCCTGCAGATTCTCACCTGCAAGTCCTCATCACCTCCAAACAAATTTGAAGGGCTTTGCCCAACCAGGCCAGGAGCAGGGAACCCTTTTCAATCCTAGGGCTGAATTCTCATCTCTAGAACCTTCTACAGATTCAGCCTCCTAACCTTTCGCTCTAAGTCTCTCTTCTGTGATGTATTGAAACATGTGGGGTTGGGGCCACACATACTCATTTTTACATTATTCACTGACTTCCCTTCTTCCCTTTCCATGGTTCATTTTGCATAACAAAAACCCCTGCATGTTTTTCATAAACTAAACCATTCAGTTTTCCATTATTACATCCATCAAAACTCATTTACACTGTTGAATTTATCTTAATGCTGCCAGCGTTTTCAGCTGCACCCAGTTATTTCCCATATATTCAATAAATGTTTTCCAATCTTCTCTAAACATATGTTCTTCTTGCTCTCTTATTCTATATGTTAAGTCTGCAAGCTGCGCATATTCTGTCTACTTGGGTTGCCATTCTTCATTGGTTGGGACCTCGCTTGTTTTCCATTTTGGGGCTAACAAAACACGGGCTGCAGTAGTAGCATACATAAATAACCTTTTTTGACACCTGGGAATTTCAGTCTGAATTATCCCCAACAGAAAGGACTCCAGGTTTTTTGGGAATGTACTTTCAAACATTTTTTTTCAATTCATTATGGATCATTTCCCAATACTCTTTTACCCTTTTACAACTCCAAGTTATCATCTAGTTTGACTCTGACTTGCCTTTGAACTAGAAGAATCACCATGAGGAGATTTTGTGGGATAACCAATCACATATAACCAACATGCTTAAGTCTAGATAATGCATGAAGGGTTTTAGACCATAGAGTAAGCTGTGCTGACAGAATTAGCTATGCCACTTCCCCTTATTTGGGAAGAAATAGGTAATCAAGTCTCTCCCCCCCCCCCCCAAGTCTACCTGTGAATTCAGCGTGTGAGGAGGTCTGAGCTGGTTGTTCCAGCTCAGTCGCATAACTTTCACCAGCCTTTTTCATGTTCCTATACCATGTTTAGGAACTTTTAGCACTTTGTAACTAAGCTACATTTTATTGCCTGTGCGACTTTTTTGACTCATGTATGGAAAAGCATATGAATCTGACCTTTGGAGAGTTTGTAAGTAAATCATTTTTTAACTTGCCAGGCATGTGGTCTTTTCCTGTGCTGGGGGTAGGGGAAAACTTTGGAAGGAACTTTTAAAGGGGACAATTTTGGTACTCACTTGGACGGGCGTATCTTAAAGGTTTTACAGCCTATATTTCCATGCTATACTTTGCTGCATATTTTGTGTTCAAAAAGAACAGGGGCATCATTAGCAGAAGGCCCAAGCCTTGGATCTTTTGGGTCCAGACCTGCTTTGCAGAGAGTGGGGTGGGTTATTCAACAGCTATTTTGTGCTCACGAGCTAGTGGAACATAATGCTGCTTACTTCTAAATACAGAGGTATGTGATGCAAATAGGGATTGAAGGATGTGTCCATTTTGTTTCTATCAGTTTCTGTTTTCTCCAATCTTAAATTCACTTCTCCACATTTCTGCAGTAATTTGTTTGTGTGTGCATGTTTTGTTTTGTTTTTAAAAACTCCTGAAAATTCATCAGCATTTTAGGGCAAAATTTTTGCAAGAAACACATTTTTGTATGTATTTTGACTAATTACACATTTTTGCAAGAACCTTTTCCTAATATATACTTTTGCAAACACTGTTTGGTTGGAGAATAGAAAATAAGAGCAAATTTTGAAGGATGGCTGTGCTTCGGTTCTCATGTTGTTTTAGAAATTGTAATTTTTTATTCATTCTGCTTTAAATGTGTACTGAATCAAATCTCTGCCCTATACCTAAGCGCGCATAACATGTTCTTCCTTTTGCTTGGGGGGAAGGGGGGAAGCGCATGGGTTTTAAAATGGAAAGCTGTCATTGTATGATGCAATTACTGCCCAGGGTCTTAGCATTATTATTATTTATTATTTTAAAGAAAAAGTGTTTTTATGAATGAAAAATAGTTGTAGAATCAATGTCTCTTTTTTTAGAAATTAAAAGGAAAAGAATGTGCTTTTCAGAAAGCTCATTCTTGGACCAATGTAAATCTTCCTCTCCAGTACATGTAAAGTCTCTCATTAACAAGCTGAGCGTTACCATCAAGACACGACAGCAGCTGGCACTGAATCTGAGAATAGAATTATTCATTGCCATGGTTACCGGTACTGGAAATATTACCCTCTGCTATCACTGTAAACAAAGATCCTTTCAAGACAGTCTAAAAATTAGAGCAAAAACAATTAGTGAAAATTATACATTGTACAGGAGTGAAATTCACACATGCGGTAAGTGGCAGAGCTTTCTAGTATGGGAAGGGAAGAGTTCTCCTGTGATCAAGCCACTAATCCAGGATTAAAGGAGGCCAACTTTTGGGAAGCTGAAATGCAAGTTCGACACAGATATTCATCTGATCAGTGGCACAGAAGCAAGCCTTTAAAAATATGAAGAAGCTTATGATGTAACGCAGCGTCCTTAGAGAACAGAGCCTAGGATAAGAAGCATGCTTCTTTTTCCTCCTACAATGCACTGAGATTCAGTGGTAAAGAAATCTCAGGAGTGGAATAGGATTGTTCCTAGGATGACAGCGTTGATTTCTTTCAGAGCTGAAAACCTGCGTGAATGTAAATGAACTGACATCTATGTAGTCTCAGCCCTCATCATCACCACCACCACCTCTTGCCATAAACAGCAGCCGGAGATGAAATGATTGGCTTTTCCTTTAAATGTGTTACCACCCCGTGATAATTTATAGTATAGGGTTGGGGAACTTGTGGCCCTCTGGTGTTGCTGGACTACAACTCCCATCATCCCTGACCAATGGTAATCATAGAATCACAGAAACACAGATTTGCACAGTTGGAAGGGATCATGAGGGTCATCCAACGCCCTGCAATGCAGAAATCTTTCACCTAACATGGGGCTCAAACCCACAACCCTGAGGTTAAGAGCCTTGAGCTCTACCAACTGAGCTGGTAAATGCATCCCTAGACACCTCTGCAAAAGCTACTGGGTAATGCTGGCTGCGGCTGATGGAAGCTGGAATCCAACAATATCTGGAAGGTCACAGGTTCTGTGTAGTTTACTACCTAGAACCAGATTCCAAATTGCAGTACTTTGGAGCCAAGGAGTACAAGGAGCCAAGAGAAGGACTTTCCGTCATCCATTGTGGTAACCTTCCATTGGTGTTAAGCTACGGCCTCACTTCCTGCTTGCGCTATCTGCCTCCGATCATGTCTGTCCGGTCCAAGGTTCCTCAGCCCTTGAATCCTGTCCGGTCTCAGTCCTGCCCCAAAGCCTGACATGCCCTGAGCCCAAACTGCTCCTGAGACTGAGATCGCTATTGTGCCTGACAATATTCTTAATCAAAGTCATCAGACAGCCCTTGGCATCAGCACAGTTTCCTTTCTCACAGGATTAATCAGCATTAGTTGAGGAAAGATTGAAAGTCAGAAGCGAATAAACTAAGAATGTCTTCCAGAACTGGACAGTGCTTTCAGAGTCTTTGAACCATAGCCCTAAAATAATCACACAGCTGAGTGTCTTGAGGTGATTGAAATGTTTGGGGGCTGTGGTTTGCCAGCAGTCTTGAAAATATGGAGGATCCTATCAAACACACACACACAACCTCTGTTGATTTTGCACAGATTCAGATAAGAGGCCGCGATGAAAAGACAGACAAAACCTGGCTCTTCTCACTCCTCTCCAGCAACATCTTTCTCATCTAACCTGCTACTCCTCCTTCAGTACATGCTAACTATTCTGCTGAGAGGATGCAAAAGCACAATGTGCGTCAAGGGGTACGGTTTGGTCTTTCCTTGTAATGTTCATTTAGAGGGATACCAATGAACCCCTCATCAAGGGATTTTTTTATTTTTAAAGAATATTGAGGGGGCTGACGACACCTCTGCCCTCTAGGGTTGGAGCGGCTGCCCTATAAATGGTGTGTGTGTGTGTGTGTGTGTGTGTGTGTGTGTGTGTGCGCTTCTTTCTGCATACTGGCCCTTTATCAAAGCATATGACACAGAAAATACTAGCAGAGCAAAGCATTCCCCATAATTCAAAAGTAATTTAATTACCAATTTGGTTTCTCATGACATTAATTTCAGAACTGAATAATCCTTCTTCGTGCAAATGTCAGCAACAGGAAGTCAAGTGGACTGCAAAACCCCAGGCGCCGTATCTATAAAACCAGGAGACAACTAACCCAGACTAATTCAATTAGAGTTTGGGGATTTCAGAAAATGTAGCTTTGCTGAAACTAGGTACAGTATTCTAGATTAATTGAATTGTACATGGAGCTAAACCGAGAAAGGCTAGTTAGTGGAAAGTTTCTGGGTTTCTATACAAAATGCTGCAGTTCAGTTTAACAGAATGTTGGGAGTTCTGAGTTCAGGTCATCGCTTTGCAAAGAAATTGCAGGGTGAGCTTAGTCAAGTCACCATTTCGCTATTTCAGTGCTCTATCCAAAAGATAACAGCAACATTGAGCTGTACAACAAGGTTGGTCTGAAATCGAACAAAATAAATCTGCAAAGCAATTCATAAGCATTACATAAGTGAAATGCTGCACACGCATCATATATTTTAAGTACATTTTTAAGCCTCCTGTCAAGATTCCTGGGGAATCGTAGTTTACTAATCACAGAGCTGTAATTCCCAACACCCTTAACACTTAAACTCTGGTTTCCAGGATTTTGTTGGGGGGGGGGGAGAGGAAAAAGTACTTTAAATGTATGGTGTGAACACATCCACATCCACCCATTTGAACCCTTCTAAAGGGCTGAGTACAGACCCAGAATTCTTTGTGCTGATGCACTGACCTGGGTGTAGCTAATTACTGTAGACATTTTAAGGCCACAATAAACCTATTCAGCCCTCTGTTCTAAAAACAGCCACATCTCTCCCATTGAGAACTTCTGAAGCAACCCATAATAAAAACCTGCACAATGCAAAGAGCCTTGGCTTGTGGCCCTTGCTTTAGAGGCCAGTTCCAAAAGCTTTGGAAATTCCTCTATGCCCAGAGCATCAAAGCCTTTGAATTCTGTTGGTGGCTTTAAGGATTTCATTGCTGCTGGAGCATATTCTCATTCCCTCGCTTAGTAAAGTGTGTGCCCTGTGTGGGGGTGCGCAGGATGCCCAGCTAGAGGTAAGGCATGGATTCCGCAAGACATGCAACTCTAGGAAATCTTCATTGCTGAGTCAATCTAGGCTCTTCCACAAAACAAAGAAAATCAGCTGAAGATTGCAAATGTGTGCTACCTTCATATTGTTTCTGAATGTCAGTATTAGAGGTCACTGGCTTTCAACCAGCATTTGCAAACCCAAATGTGCATCCCACTGAAAGCAGTGCAGGATAGGTCACATTTGAACCCGGCTGTGCACTTGGAAAGGAGTTCAGCTTAGGCCCCCGATACCTGATCCAGCAAGTGATCTATGCATGTAAACAGCTTTTTGCATATGGCAGAGGTTTTCGACCTTGTGGAGTCCATGACTCCCTTGACCAGCTACATTCTTTCTGCAGCACCCCTGTGGGGCTCAGAAGCCCAGGTATGTCACCCCTTGCCTGCCAAGCTGGCAGCCTCTCGCCCTTTTTCAAACACCCTCCCTTGTGGAGTGCTCCCTCAGCCTCCTCTCCCCTCTCCTTAGGAGTCCTCCAGGCAGCCGCCGCAGCCACCCCTGGTCTCTGAGCCACCTCAGCTCCTGGCAACCAGCACCCCCTGGCCAACCCCAGAGGCACCATTTGCTCAAGGAGCTTGCAGACAGGGCTGCAGCAACAAACAGCTGTGCAAGCCTTTGGGAGGCAGAGATGCCAGAGGACATCGGACGATGGAGGGAAAGAAAGAAAGAAAGAAAGAAAGAAAGAAAGAAAGAAAGAAAGAAAGAAAGAGGGACAGAGGACAGTGTTGCCCGTGGCAGCAGTGACTGGGGACCATTGGGATTGGTAGGGCAGAAGCCAGAAAAGCCAACAGTAGATGGAGCAGAGCCAATGACAGGCAAAGCCAACACATTCTTATTTATTCCCCATCCTTCCCCTGATAAGTTCCAGAATGGCAACACTGAGACTGAGGAGGAGGCAGCTGTCAACCAGATGAAAGGAGTCAGGCAGGTTTGGGCTGGCTACCTTTCAGGGATGCTCTCTTTTATGTATTCACTGGTCTGCTTGAGTCTGGACTAAGGAATCTGAGCTTTGATATCCAATCACAGAACATTTCAGTATTTGAGCCACTGCCATTGGCCCTTAAACTCTGAGTTATGATTTGCAGCTTTGGAGTTTAAACAGCCAATCACATTGAGAGTGGGAGTGGTCCTGGCCTTCAGAAATGTATATAAGCAGTTGTTTTGCCCCTGTTGTCCAGTTCTGTTAGTTCAACAGTGGTTCTTCACTGTGTCTTGCTTTGTGGGAACTTAGCTACACTTCACTCTCATTCAGTGGTTCCCAATTAGCTAAGTACTGCAACCCTCACCCCCCTTTCTCAAAAGCCAAGCCATGACCCCCTATGTTTGAAAATGTTGATATCTCTGTGGTAGCTTTTGTAATAATAATAATAATAATAATAATAATAATAATAATAATAATAATAATAATTTATTTGTACTCCGCCCATCTGGCTGGGTTTCCCCAGCCACTCTGGGCGGCTTCCAACAAAGATGAAAAGTACACTAAAATGTCACATATTAAAAACTTCCCAGCACAGGACTGCCTTCAGATGTCTTCTGAATGTCAGGTAGTTGTTTATCGCTTTGACATCTGATGGGAGGGCGTTCCACAGGGCGGGCGCCACTACCGAAAAGGCCCTCTGCCTGGTTCCCTGTAACTTGGCCTCTCGCAGTGAGGGAACCGCCAGAAGGCCCTCGGAGCTGGACCTCAGTGTCCGGGCAGAACGATGGGGGAGGAGATATACTGGACCGAGGCCGTTTTAAAGGTCAGCACCAACACTTTGAATTGTGCTCGGAAACGCACTGGGAGCCAATGTAGGTCTTTCAAGACTGGTGTTATATGGTCTCGGCGGCTGCTCCCAGTCACCAGTCTAGCTACCGCATTCTGGATTAGTTGTAGTTTCCGGGTCACCTTCAAAGGTAGCCCCACGTACAGCGCATTGCAGTAGTCCAAGCGGGAGATAACCAGAGCATGCACCACTCTGGCGAGACAGTCTGCAGGCAGATAGGGTCTCAGCCTACGTACCAGATGGAGCTGGTAAACAGCTGCCCTGGATACAGATTTGACCTGTGCCTCCATGGACAGCTGTGAGTCCAAAATGACTCCCAGGCTGCGCACCTGGTCCTTCAGGGGCACAGTTACCCCATTCAGGACCAGGGAATCCTCCACACCTGCCCGCCTCCTGTCCCCCCAAAACAGTACTTCTGTCTTGTCAGGATTCAACCTCAATCTGTTAGCCGCCATCTATCCTCCAACCGCCTCCAGACACTCACACAGGACCTTCACCGCCTTCACTGGTTCTGATTTAAAAGAGAGGTAGAGCTGGGTATCATCCGCATACTGATGAACACCCAGCCCAAACCTCCTGATGATCTCTCCCAGTGGCTGCATGTAAATGTTGAAAAGCATGGGGGAGAGGACAGAACCCTGAGGCACCCCACAAGTGAGAGCCCAGGGGTCTGAACACTCATCCCCCACCACTACTTTCTGAACACGGCCCAGGAGGAAGGAGCGGAACCACTGTATGACAGTGCCCCCCAACTCCCAGCCCCTCAAGACGGTCTAGAAGGATGTTATGGTCGATGGTATCAAACGCCGCTGAGAGATCCAGCAGAACTAGGAAACAGCTCTCACCTTTGTCCCTAGCCCGCTGGAGATCATCAACCAGTGAGACCAAGGCAGTTTCAGTCCCATGATGAGGCCTGAATCCTGACCGGAAGGGATCCAAATGGTCCACTTCTTCCAGGCGTGCCTGGAGTTGTTCAGCAACCACTCGCTCAATCACCTTGCCCAAGAATGGAAGATTTGAGACTGGGCGATAATTGGCCATTGTGGCTGCATCTAAAGATGGTTTTTTAAGAAGCGGTTTAATAACCGCCTCTTTCAGCAGGTCTGGGAAGGCTCCCTCACGGAGGGAAGCATTCACCACCCCACGAAGCCCATCGCCCAGTCCTTCCTGGCTAGCTTTTATAAGCCAGGATGGGCAAGGATCCAGGAGACAGGTGGTTGGCTTCACTCGTCCAAGCAGCCTGTCCACATCCTCGGAGGTAACAGATTGGAATTGATCCCACACAACTTGGCTAGACAGGACTCTAGCACTCTCCCGCCCCGGCCCTGTTCCCACGGTGGAGTCTACCTCTTCCTGAATCTGAGCGATTTTATCTGCAAAAAACTTTGCGAAATCATTGCAGGAGATCATGTGGCCCATACTGGGCCCCGATGTCGCAGGTGGTTCTGCTAAATTGTGAACCACCTGAAAAAGTCTCCTGCTGCTGTTTTCTGCAGATGCAATAGAGGCGGCGAAGAAAGTGTTCTTCGCTGTCGCTATCGCCACTTGGTAGGCTCGACATTGAGCTCTAACCTGTGTCCGGTCAGATTCGGAATGAGTTATCCGCCACCGGCGCTCTAGCCGTCTCAACGATTGTTTCATTGCCCTCAGATCCATGGAAAACCACGGGGCTGCCCGGGCTCCATGCAATCGGAGAGGGCGCTTCGGAGCCAAACAGTCAATAGCCCTGGTTAACTCCACATTCCAGCGGGCCACCAGGGAATCAGCTGAAAGGCCATCAACATGGGATAAAGCATCCCCTACCACTCTCTGGAAACCATTTGGATCCATTAAGTGGCGGGGGCGGACCATCCGAATCGGTCCCACTTCCCTGCAGAGGGGATGGGTCGCAGAGAAGTCCAGTTGCACCAGGAAGTGATCTGACCATGGCACTTCTTTCGTTTCGCTTTTAGTTAGTGTCAGATCACCAACATCCATAGAGGTAAACACCAGGTCCAAGGCATGTCCGTGGCTATGGGTTGGGCCAGACTTATTCAGGGACAGCCCCATGGAGGCCATGCTTTCCACGAAGTCCCGAGCAGCCCCTTGTAAGGTCGTGTCGGCATGGATGTTAAAATCCCCTAGGACAACCAAGCTAGGTGTCTCCAGGAGAACATCCGCCACAACCTGAAGCAGCTCGGGCAGGGAATCCTTGGTGCAGCGGGGAGGTCGGTACACCAAAAGGAATCCTGTACTGCCCCTATTGCCCAACTTCCAGAACATGCACTCAGAAAACTGGGTCTTCCCAATAGGACACCTGGTGCAAACTAATGACTTCCTAAAAATCACTGCAACCCCCCCTCCCCGCCCACATGACCTGGGTTGCTGTGCGTAAGAGAAACCTGGTGGACAAGCAGCGGCAAGGACAGGCCCATCTGCTTCATCCAACCAAGTCTCTGTTACACATGCCAGGTCAAGTCCTCCATCCATGATCAAGTCATGGATGGCAGTGGTCTTATGAATCATTGACCTGGCATTGCACAGCAACACTTTCAGGTCATGTGGGTATCCCTTGCTGATTCTAGTATCCATCCGGTCAGGACCAGACCCGGAGGCAGGGATAATCCTCAGACAACGACTAAACCTGCCTCCTCTGTAATGACATGGTCTGGTCTTAGCGTAACTCCTCCTCCTACCCGTGATCACTGAGATCGGTTGTCCCAGTGCATCCCCCTCTGTGGACCATGCCCCAGCCATTTTGTTGGCTGGGACCCACTCCCCGGCAGCCCTGACCCCTCCCCTTAAGAACAAAATAACACCTTAAAAAAAACAACAAACAATAAAACAATACAAACAAAAAACAGTAAAAATTACAAAAAGATAAAATCAAACAAATTCCCAGGCCCAATAAACATCCATCCCACCCCCACCCCCCCACATACAAAAAATTCAAAAGAATAATTTTAAAACATTTTAAAAGCACTCTGCACCCCTCCAGCAGTAACAGCAACTGTCCTAGTGAGGCCCATCAGGCCCTGCCCTCGGCCAGGTGGTGAGTGGCAGGAAGGAGCAGGGCCCTCAGGCACTCACACAGGAGAGTCCTCCTGGGCAGCAGAGCACAGCAGTCCCTGTGAGGCTTCAGGCCCTGCCCCGGGCCAGGTAGATGGTAAGCGGCAAGAGCAGGGCCCCCAGACACCCACACAGGAGATGTGAACGGTGCCACCACATCTTCCAACATGTCCAGTGCAAACATGGGCCATGCTCCTGCGTGAGTCACATGACCCATGCAAGAGCACAGTGCCCCAAAATTTGTGCCTTTGGATGCCGTGATCTCATGCATTTTGAGGTGCTGCATTCTCACGAGAGCACAGCCACCCAAAGCAGGATGTCCTGGACAGTTGATGGGTTTGTGCCACGGACCCCCTGGGTGGGTTACAAGGATCTTCTGGGGTCTGGGGACCACTAATTGGGAACCCCCGCTCTAGTTGCATCCAGAATTGCAAATTCTGCACTGGGCACTGGGTTGAACTAGATGACTTCAAAGATCCCTTCCAACTTTATGGTTCTGTGAGTCTGAGAAAGGAAAAAAATGAGATGTGTAAGCTAAAACCTGCAGGTGTAAAGAAAGCTGATATTCATATCTAGGGGGGGAATGGCCAAATATTTGATGGTAGGTTTCTAGTATGTCCGTTTCGGTTCTGTAGTCACTGAATGCTTGACCTACCTATGTTATGAAGCTGTTACCTTAAAGGACTAGGTCCAGAACCTTCAGAAAATCTGTGGCAGAGACTCCAGGTTTCTGTCATCCACACACATGATTGCATCAGCTCTTCTTCCCTTGGGAAGCCCTTTAATTCATTTTAGGCCCCATAATGGAGGTGAGCAGGCAGCCAGGAAAAGCTGCACCTTACAGAATCAAAAGACTCCAGAGGCCACACAGAGCACATTAATGGACTTTCAGGATAAAACAAAGATGCTTATGTTTTTCATTTCAGTGTAACTGAAGTTGCTCTTGCATGAATTGACCAACTCCCAATGTATGAATGGTGTGTGATGCACAAGCAAACTGTCCTTAGATGAACATATTTGATTTGAAACAGACCTTGATGGTTGCTGAAATCTTGGAGAAGCAGTATCTGACATGTCTAATGCAAATCACCAGCTTGGAGAAAACCAGATGTGACAAGATAAGGTTGAAACGAATTCCCAAAGGGAAAAGAGGAAGATTAGAAAGCTTGTTAAGAAACCTGCTACCATCTGGAAGGCAGTAAGAGACATAGATCGGTAGAAATTAGTCTTCCCAGGGGACAAAGCTAAGGTGCTTGCAGCTGCCCTAGCATGATCAATTGGTGGCGAGTATTGCATATACCTGCATGTTCCAGAGCAATTTTAGACTGTACTGTGAATTAATTTTAAATTTATTAAGGTAACCGACGACACACAGAAACTAGATTATGTTTCCTTTGTAATCTGAATGTTAAGACAGAACAACACATTAACAAAATGGCATCCCAGCTGAGTTTTCCCCTTGCCTTATTTGTATTGTAAGGATTATTTATGTCCTGATGAAACAATAGAGTCAACATACATTGTTGCATCATCACATCATCTTCAGTTGGCCCTGGCCAGAAATGCAGTACCAGAAATTGAAATACCACTCTGGCAGTAGCACATAATCCTTGGGTTTACACACTTACTTGCCAACTATACATTTCTCAATGTGATAAGCATTTATACTCATCTATAATTCTGATGTTAATTATGCTGAATCATTTCCAGTTTTCTGGAAAACCTGGAAATAAGAGATGCAGATCCTACACCAGCTTTCCCCCATTTAGTGACTTTGGAAACCTTTTGAGCTATAACTTCTATCAGCCCTAACCAATATGGCCAATGGTTGAGAATGATGGAAGTTGCAGTCCAAATTATATGGAGGCTGCTAGTTTTGGGTAGGGTGTCCTACACAATTTCTCACATCTAACTCCCGTGTATTTCAGTGACCAATTTTTATTTATTTATCTGGTCGGTTCACAATATCACAAAGCAATTTAACAATTAAAAACGTCAACTTTTACAAGCAACCAAAATGAAAACTTTTGCAAGCGTTTGCTCCAACTGCAGATTTTCCATCAGTAATGGAAAGAGAATCTTTTCTTCAATGGGTGGCCCACCCAGTGTCCCCAACTGACCTCCCTCCCTCTCCCCATTGACAACAACTTTGCATCTTCATATGCTGCTCATGACGACTCCTGGCACATTCGCAGTACACCATCCTAAAAACCTGGGTAAGGGGGACTTGAGTGCAAGGAGCCAGATCAAGCACTGGCACATGGAGATGACAGTCTACAGAGGCTCAGGCTCTGAAATGGAATCTAAACACATATTAAAAATGCTTTAAAAAAAAAAAGTTTCGAAAAATACATTGAATTTGACACAGCTCACCATCGCCATCTAGTGTCGCATTTGTATAATGCACTTTACAACGCACTTAAACTGTTTTATTTGCAGCTGTATAGCTGAGTCCTGAGTCTATTTTGCAACATGTCAATGATGCAATAATAGTGCATTACTGGTGGGTATATACTGAACCATCCACACCTCATTCCACTTTATTAGTTGCTCTGCAATAATAACTACTTTGTTATTGCATTTTTGCCATCTGGTGGGGCACTCTTGCACTATAGCTCAACAAAAGCAGGGCAAACCACCCCTACCACCCCTGGAATGTTTCTGATAAGAAAAGTTACAGGACTTAAGAAGGAAGCTACAGGACATGTAGTGATTGAAAACAAAGCAGGATGTGCACCCTGAAACTTTTGCTGGCACAAATAGTGCAACTGTGTATAACCACCCCTATACCATCATAAGCACAAAGCTTCAGGAATGCACTACGAAAAGGGTGTTTGCAGGGGCCCCAGGTTGGTCCATAGCACTATTTAACTAAGCAGTACTAGTGAAACTCTTCCCCCATTTTATTTGTAGAAACTCACAGGCATACTCTTGAGATTTACTCTTGTCACGTTGGAAGCTGGCAGTTGTTTCCAGTGAGCTATAAAACTCCTCTCAAGAATGGCTGGTTTCACACAGACCTTTTTGTACAGACTCAAACAGGCAAGTCTTTTGCTTGGGTTAGTCACGTAGATCCTTAGAGGGGGGGGGGAATATGCTAATAGAACTGTAAAGCAGTATTCTATAAATAGTGCCAACACTGAAGTCACTTGAACTGATGCAGAAATGGAAGGGTTCATATTGAAATCACAGTTCTTCTGGAAGCAGGGAGTTGACATTCACCTTTCTGCATTTACTGCACCAACACCGCCTTTTATCTGCAAAACCGTTTGTTTTATGTTGGCTAAAGTGCATTTTGCACCTTGTGGATCTAAGACAGACAATCTGTACTTAGCCATGCAAGCTGGCTCTGCCTATTTTATACAAAGGAAGTGGGGGGAGAAATTCTTCATAATTTATTTTTTTTTAAAAGCAGCTAGTAGTGAATGCCAACCATTGTTGAAGCAAACCTGGTGATAATGCAAATGAAATATTGAGTGCCTCGAAGGGAACAGAGGTATGCAGCTGCCTAAAAGATTCAACATCCAATTTTGCTGCAGCTACTCTGCTATTTCCATGGGAAAAGCCTGTGGCTTTTCAGTGGAGGGACAGCTCAGCACATGCGAAGCAATGTGTCTGTGGAGCTATTCCTGACAGTGAACTGGACAAGGAAACCTGCTTTCAGAAGTCTCCATCAGATGACACATGGAGCACCAGAGCAGAAGCACATTAGCTATGTGATGGATGTATCTTGAGAAGGTGGATAGAAATGGAAATGAAATATTATTATTTATGGCCACATTATTTCCAAATGTTAACTACCATAATACAATCTACTAATCTGAAAATCCTGTAAACTGTAAACCTGGGCAACAAACATAAACTAACCTGTGCTCTTTAAGGGGAAAGTGGAGTATTAAATAACCTCTGCTACTGTATTAGTTTCATTGAGAGCAACTCACGTTGCCTATAAATGATGCTCAACAGATTTCATATTTGCACTTAGGCGAACACTACCACCAGTAATTTTGTACATGTAGCAACTGTGGACTCTCATCTTAAACAGTTTCGCACATGCAAATCCAATTGCTTCTGTGAAATTTTGGAAGTTGACTTTTTTAGTATTGCAGGTGGTGTTCTCCATTTGGTTTCCCAGGCTGGTGATAGAATCTCAGCATTGTGATATATCTTCCATTTTTCTTTCTGTTTCTCATGGCATGGCACAGGGACATTCAGTTTTTGCACAGGAGAGCATGGCGGCCATTTGGGGTGCCACAGTATTGCCCCCCCCCCAATTTCTTTTTCCGGGGCCTCAATCTCACATGGCACCCCAAAACATGCACTCAATGATTTAGCTTGTAATATGATATAAACACCAAAATATAATGTATGCCATTAGAATAGTTCATAAGTAAACACTAATACAGTAGATCAGGAATAGAATTATGCACACTGTTTGAATAGCTTAAGGATATCTTATTAAACCACATACCTCGCACTTTTGAAATATATGGTTCTTCTTCATATATTAAATAAGCCACATGCTATCACACTGGATAACAAAAAAAAGGGGGGGAGGGGATTCTTGTAGGTAAAAATGAACTGTCAGTTACAATGTGCTGAGCGCAAGACACCAAATCAATATTTTATAACAATACAAATCCATCTCAAAAAATTCCTTCCAGTAGCACCTTAAAGACCAACTGAGTTAGTTCTAGGTATGAGCTTTCGTGTGCATGCACACTTCTTCAGATACACTGAAACAGAAGTCACCGGACCTTTCTATATAGTGAGAAGGTGGGGAGGGGTATTACTCAGAAGGGTGGTGGGAATGGGTGATTGGCAGATAGCTGCGATGAGCCTGTTGACGACTCTTAACGACTGCAATAGGTCTAACAGGAAAAAGCAAGGGGTGAGAAGGTGAAAAATGGCTCTTAGGTGAGAGTCTCTGTCTGTAGAATTGGAGTCTCTGTCTGTAGAATTGGAGCACCTAAGAGATCTACAGCAAACCTTTTTAGAACTAAAATACCCAGCAGATGAAGTTAGACAACAGATCAACAGAGCCAGACTGATACCCAGAGAGAACTTGCTGCAAGACAGACCCAAAAAAGAAAATAACAGAACACCTCTAGTCATCACATACAGCTCCCAAGTTAAAACAGTACAACGCATCATCAGAGATCTACAACCTCTCCTGGACAATGACAGTTCTCTTTCTCAAGCTCTGGGAGGAAGACCTTTCATTGCCTCCAGACAGCCCCCCAATCTTAAACAACTCCTAACCCACAATAATACTATAACCAGACTTAACACGGACACTGGCACCAGAGCCTGCAATAAACCCAGATGCCAACTTTGCTGCCACATACACCCGGACAACACCATTACTGGCCCCAACAACATCACACATACCATCTCGGGACTATTTAATTGCTCATCGTCTAACATTGTGTATGCCATAAAATGCCAACAGTGTCCTTCAGCTCTCTATATTGGACAAACAGGCCAGACCTTACGCCAAAGAATAAACGGACATAAATCCGACATCAGGAACCACAAGACAGAAAAACCAGTAGGAGAACACTTCAATCTCCCAGGACATTCTATACAAGATCTCAAAGTAGCTGTTCTATTACAAAGGAATTTCAGAAATAGACTGGAAAGAGAAGCTGCTGAATTGCAACTTATCACCAAACTTAAAACTATGGAGAGACCTGGTTTGAACAAAGACATTGGATTCTTATCTCATTATACATGACAAAGCCATTTTTCACCTTCTCACCCCTTGCTTTTTCCTGTTAGACCTATTGCAGTCGTTAAGAGTCGTCAACAGGCTCATCGCAGCTATCTGCCAATCACCCATTCCCACCACCCTTCTGAGTAATACCCCTCCCCACCTTCTCACTATATAGAAAGGTCCGGTGACTTCTGTTTCAGTGTATCTGAAGAAGTGTGCATGCACACGAAAGCTCATACCTAGAACTAACTCAGTTGGTCTTTAAGGTGCTACTGGAAGGAATTTTTTTATTTTGTTTTGACCATGGCAGACCAACACGGCTACCTATCTGTAACTAAATCCATCTCAGTCAGCTTGAATCACACCTACTGCAGCTTTTTGGAAGGCAAGTTAAAGTCTCTGAGGTACTTTTCCCTTCAGGTTGTTAGCACCTTCTGTAAATGGAGTTTTGGTGCACTGAGAGGTTGGTGTCATTAGGAGATTCATTTTGAATCAAACTCGTCTCTTACTTCCCTCACCCCATTCATTGGCAAAAATAAATTGCTACCTCTAATGGCAGCCATATTTTGTGTTGAATTTTATGGTAGTCTTAGTCATAGTTTTAGCAGGCTGAAGTAGGTTTTTTAGTGAGATCTTGGTGATATATAAAACGACAGATTCTACTGTCCCCGTTTATGGTGTGACAATGCTTTACTTTTCAATTCAGGGGACTATCATGGGCACAGAGTAACACCTGATGGTTACACACCCAAGAAATTCAAAGAGTCTTGGACAGTGCAGATGCACAGCCAGATCGACATCAACATTTGCTGCAGCTGCAGAAAGGTCCTTCCATGCATGAATATCACTTGCTGAATCAGGGGAAATATCTGTGATTTCAACAACAGAGACATTTGCCTCATAAACCCTTGCTTGCACCCAATTATAATTGCCTCTAGGACAGAGGCGTAGCAAGGTCAGGTGGTACCTGGTGCAAATTTTTGGGGGGTCACTCCCCCGCACATTGCAATTTTTGGGAACGTTGCCCAGAGTTGTTGAACTTTTTTAGGGAGGGTTGGCCACAAAACAGATACGCCTGCAGATCACGCCAATCCGACGATCACATAAAACCGTGTCAGCGCTGCCAGCCGGGGGTGCCTGCACCGCCCACCGATCACCAGGATCAGACTGCCGATCCCATAAAACCACCCACCGGGATGTGTGAACGCCGCCTGCCAGGAGGGTGGCAGGCTGATTGCCAGGCGTATCTGTGTGATCAGCGGGCAAATTTTCATGACAACGATCACGCCAGTTGCAAAAATCCGCCTGCCGGGGATGCAAGCACCGCCACGCCGATCCACCCAGGGGGATTTTGTCACCCCCCCTCAGGCATGACACCCTGGGCAGACCGCAACCCCCCAGCCCCCTTGTGATGCCCCTGCTCTAGGATTCAGCGCTGCTTAAGCGACAGATGTGGCTAAGAATGAATGTTCTAAGACTATAACTTTGTCTGGAGTTGTAACCGTTTCTGTAAAGGCAGCTATTTATTTAAAGCAGATAAAATATTTTTTTCTTCAGTGTGTTTGTGTGGAAAAAATACGACTGAACTATGTTAATATTTCAATGGTGATTTCTTTAATGCAACACAGATCAAAATAATAATAATAACAACAACAATACTATATTGATGATGGTGGTCCTTACAGTCTCAAACCAACATCATCAATGTGCTAAATAATATTTTTACGTGGACCTGGAATTAAAAGTTTAAAAGGAAGGAAAAAAACATACTTGTTAACAAATCACAAAATCAGGGCAGGCAGAGTAACGCAATAGACAGCACGTAGGATTGAATTATTTGAAAGGATTGGATCCCGTTTCTGCCATCACAAGCTAAATTAAAAATGGCAGTGATTGTGTTAGCTTCAAATTGAACATGCTGAACACCAGGGTCAAGTCCTGGAGTGGTTGCTTGCTAAAATGGAACAACAACAAAAACGGAAAGACACGATTTGCATTTAGATCAGAAAGAAAGATTACCACAACAATATACAAAACCGTGTGGAATTCTGTATAACAGTGAAACAAATCTTTAAATATAAGTGGAGGTGTGTATTTAGAGATTGTTTTATCATTTGCCTTGGAAACCTATTTTCGCTGGTGCCATATCAAAATACAGAAAGTTCCTCTTTTTTTTCTTTTTCTTTTTTTTTTGGAGATTAATTGCTCCAGAATAACTACCAGTCCCTGGAATATAAATTTATGCCACAAATGCACAGGTAGTGAGAGGAGGAGGGACCTATTTACGATTATTAAACAACCTTGATGTTGCGTGTAAAAGCTTAAGCTGCTAACTATTTTGTATTAAGTGATACCGAGTATGTGCCCCAAAGCTCTGACTACATTCATTTTAGTCAGAACAATTATCTTATTAAGAGACAAATTATTTCCACCTTACTCCCTGACAGCAACTGTAATTTGTACACATTTGTACACTATTGAGATAAATCAAACACAAGCCAGCTGCACTATCTACCAAACACCACTGCTTTTCGCAGTGAAGAGTGACATCCCATCCTAAACAAAACTGATCCTCTAACAACAGTACAGTATAATAGTCTAGCAAATCCTGCTTTTTTTCTTTTCTTTTATGAGCTATGCAATGTTGCTTGAAGATGAATAAATTGAGGCTGTTTTGAGAAAGGAGCATGATTCCAACAATGAGGTAGTGGAATGACGTGGGCTTCTAATAAAAATGCACTGACAAGGATGTTCATCGAAAATGCACTGCTGATAAAGTGTGACATGCACAGGGAGAGACAATGCATGTGTAGCCTGCAGTATGCACTGGCTGCAGAAAGAGAACACATATTTGGCAAGATGAGGGAGGGAATTCCTTTCCCCCCCTCCCGGGAAAATGCACTTCTGGTTGGGTGAAAGGGAATGGGCATGGAGAAAGCATTGCTGGCAGCAAACAAATTGGATGATGGATAAACAGGATCTAATCTCTGCTGGCTGTGGAGCAAGAGGGATGTGCATGGAGTCTACACTGCAGGCAATTTGAAAATACACAGCAGCAGTGAGAGGGAGGCACGTTAAATGTGCTCCGCTGGCCCTGGAATGGGTGTAGATGAAAACTACAGGCAGAATCTATGTGATATTGGAGGAGAAACGAGGTCTGCATGAAGAATTCACAGTGTGTAGAGAGAAGAGGAGTTTGTGCTGATGGAGTGTGAAGAACTAGTTGTTCCACTATATGAGCAGACAATATTAGCCAGTAACACTGACAGACCATAGAAGAAAAACTCAGCAGGTTAGGAGGGATTTCATAGGCAGACAAATATGGAGGTACCTAGATTTTGACAATAAGGTTACAAGCTCTTGCATATGTTTAGGCTTTGTCCATCCCACTCAAAACAGTGGGATTTATCCATACCAAGCTAGGGATGTAAAAAGCAGGCTGGCACAATCCCATAACTGATGTCATGTTGGAAATGGCATTAAGAGAAGTGTAGGCACCAATGATGAAAATGGATGACATGTTTTATAGGGATTCCCATATGGTTTTTCTAGTGCTCAGTGATGCATGCGAGTGAAATGTTATACCAGTACTCCATGTGTTCCCAGCATTCTGTCCTTGTTCCTTCACACTTCTCAGCTACATTAGTTATGAACAAAAAGTGCTTCTCTGCCTAATCAAGCAAATCACCTCCAGAAGATTCTACGAAAATGCTGTGTGCAGGATGAAACTTGTCAATCAGAAATGGAGGGAGAAAGGAAGAATAGACAGGATTGGAAACAACTTAAGTCTACCAGGAAGGGAGCCCTATACAATCCAGATTTGCCCTAACAGCTCCTGCACTGAAAATAGGCCAGGACACCTCTAAATGTTCTGCCTGTGGATACAGAATAGTTCACAACTCTCATTACAGAGTTGGAACATAAGGTGACTTCAACATTATTCAATGATTAACTCAGGTTCACACTTGACAAAGAGCCATAGCCAGTCCTGACAGTACCTACATGATACACATGTTTTTGAAACATATAAGGTGTGCACCCAAGCCACATGATGTTTGGACCAGCTCTTTGATGAGATTCTCTGAAAGGTTGACTTCTGTTTCAACATGTTGAAGATCTGTGACGGGAGCTCTCAATCTCTTTTCAATTTTATGAAAAGCAGCCATGATGGGGGTCTCTGAATTGGGCCTGTGGGGGGATCTAACCCTTTATCCCCACATAGAATTCTCCCTTCCCCAAAGCTGCTGTTATTGTGGTGGGAAAGACTTGACCAGCTTAAGCAATGAAGCTTGTAAGTTTCCTCCTCCACAGCTACAAGCAGTTTCTGGGGGACAGGCAGTGGCGGAACAGTTACACTCTGCCTTCCCCAGGCTGTGTCCCCAGTCCAAACTGGGCCTTTCTTCTTTTCTTGTAACAAAATTGCAACTCCTGTGCAATGTCTAATTTGGACCCTCCGTTGTTTAGTACAAAATTGCAATATGCCAATAATTCACCGCAGGTTTCACAACTTCACCAACTCTTATTCCCAGATTACCAGTTTCCATTGCAGTCAACGTCAATGACATGAGCAATATCTACCCCAAGATTATTTTAAAATGCACCCATTTCATATCCAGCTCAAAATGGTAATAAATAATGTCAGTATAGTTATATATGGGCAAATGGGTGATTTCTGCCTTAAAAAATAGGCGCAGAACACACTGTTCCTCTGCCCTATGTGAAATATCTCAATACGTAATTCTCTTGGAGTCTTTATAGGATCAATGTATATTTTTCCTCATCTAGAGTAAAGAAAAAATACAATAATTTCATACCAACAGCATGTGCTAACAGCCCCATTTCATTCATGTGTGTGTACACACACACATTTTTACTGTTAAATAAATGTCTAGCATCTAAATTTATGGCACAATCAAACTGCCTCATCCACAGCTTTACTGAAACAAAAAATGAGTGCTTTTTGGAAAACATGCCATTTAGTAGGATGAAAAGCTGAGGAGCCAAATCAACAGCTTCCTTTAAGCTTGGGCAGTCCCATAAATTTGCAGACCAAGTAACAGTTTTGCTTCACTAAGCAAAGCATGGCAATTTGATTTCTCTGGGATAGTGAAGCACTATGCTGTGGGAGGAGGGGGGACGGACTGGCCTCAGAATCAGACATTTTGAAGACTTTGGTGCAATATCATTTTAGTCTAGATAAATAATTCAGTAGAGGCCATTAAAAATTAACCAAGGAAAGAATTTTCATAGGAGAAGCATATGAACTGAAGCCAACCAATTCTGTTCATTGCTAACCTAGGAGGTTTAACGGGCAACCAATTCAATTCTTCAGTAACAGTAAGCATGTGTTTGCTTTGTCAAGACAGGGCCTGTCTTAAATCTACTGCATGTGCTTTATTCCTATGACTGCTAATGGCTGGAATCCACATACCATTTATCCCAGGCTACTCAAATCAATTGAATTGCTCCAGAATAAGTGAATTGTGGACTCCTGCCAATGAAGCAATGCATGTGCACTGAGATGAGAACCAAGTCTTTGTCTCAGATGCAGACCACACCTCTGGCACCTCTTTACAATCTATGGGAGCAAAATAAGATCACAAAGAGCAATCCATGCCTTTAAAAGAAAGCTCCTGTTTAAAAAACATATGCCACAGAAAATACTGGAAGTATACATCATAACATAACATATTCTAAGAACATGTAAAAGGTACCAAGTGACCTATAAGTGCAAAGAGTAAAAAATACCAAATACCTGATGTAGCATACTCTTTTCATGTTATGTACAGGGAAACAACTGTACAAGCATCATCCCAAGCAGAAGTCTAAACAAATAAAGCCTTCTTTGAAGAATAAAAATAATAATGACATCATTATTAAAGAATACAGCATCTTTGGGATCTGGAAGATCATTTCTACCTATCAAGGCTGTAGAAATACATGAATTACTTTTATTAAAATGCACATCTCTACAGAATGCCTCTAGTGTGGCCACTTGCACATGGTTCATTCCCTTAATTCCAGGACTCTACTATTTTTCTCAATCACCAGAGTGCTCTACAGATCACAGAAGGGAATGAAATACACCTAACACATGTTTGTTGAACATCCTCTTCAGTGCATTGTCTTAGGCACTGTTTATTTTCTAGTGTACAAATATAATCTTCTTATTAAAAATAAAATCATCATGGTCAAAATTAGTGGCAATTTATAAGCTGTGGAATTAATGATTTCAAAATCATTAGCCACTCAAGTCTATAATTCGATGCACATCTGCCTGTAAGCAAGACCACTAAACAGGACTTCCTTCAGAGCCACCACACACCAGATTGCACTGCACAAAATGGTGCTTTATTAAGCGTCAGTTCTTAAGACCCTGGTTCATGGCAGCATGTGGGTTGAGTGTAACACTGCTGATGAGGGCAGGGCAAAATGCAGGCACAAAATGAAAGGCTTGGATCTGGTTAAATAAGGAAGCATCACACACCAAGTCAGCACTGATACAGTTAACTCACATGTCGTCGGTGCAGTGTGGTGCTTCCACAGGCTATGTTTTGGAAGTGTGGGAAGCACCTTACGTTGCTTCTCTTCAGGTCAAAGCATCATGTAAGAATCGAGTTCCACATATTCCTGACTACTGAAAGTGCCTTGGAGTTGAAACACTGACAATAGTTTGATGAGTTTGCAGTTCTGAGACAGACATGTATAAAGATCATTCTCACATGACCTGTATTCAATCACACAAACACCCTATGAATGCAGTGTCTGCAAGACTTGCCCTACGGACACTACATTCATGCAGAATATACCACATCTTCAAATTGTGGACTCATCCCTATGTCCGCAGAGCCTTGCCCTGATTCATAAATCAGCCAATCCCCTTACTATGATAAAACAAACAAACACTCTTCTCCTCCTCCTCCTTTTCAGGATGATTGTCATCAACTTATAAATACTACTAGCAGACAAATGAACAGCTACCAAAATGGGTCCTACCAACTGGTAGCTACAAACTGGGCAAACAATGTTATTATCTTTCTGATCCCCTCCACAGACCTACTTGCCACATGCCAGCCATTTCACCTAAACAGTCGTGTGTTTTAGGAGAACAACACTCTTGTTGATTGTAGTGAATAGACTTCCAGCATAGTAAACAATGTAGTTTTCACTCCAAACTGACATTACAAAACTGTGATCATTCATACATCATTGGAGTGTTAACAAAAATGATATTATTGCTAGTCAGATGTGTACTTGGTGCTACTCCTTTACCAGCAAAATTGTGTGAGCACTGTTGGTAATGGAAACTGCTCTGTCATGCACAATCATTGTTAAAAGTGTTGCTAGTATCCCTAGAAGATACTGAGAGTGATTTACACTGCTCCCATTTTACTGTGACAAAAATGGTTGTATGTGTGATGCCTTCTGTGCTTGCTAGCCTTTGAAAGAAGCAACAACTGGATGTAAAATGAAAAAGCAAGAAAATGAAAGACAACACAATTTTAATGGCACATCTTAGTCATAAATGGAAGGGGAATTTTATCTATGGGTAACTCTATTGTTTCTTCATACATAACAGGCTACAGATCAGCAAAATGCATATGGTGAAAAATTGCAAGAGAGATAAGGACTCCCAAATGGCAATGTTGTTTCATAGGATTTTAAAAGATATACCACTGTTCTGACCTGCAGCTAACTCTTCCGGCATATTACAACATCCTCTTTCCAGCTCAACTTTCAGCACCCTGCAGCACTTCTCTACACAACTGTCCTTTTAAACAAAATGCTATAGTTTTGCATAAAAAGCATGCAGAAACAGCATGATCTTCACTGATGTAAAACAATGAATAGCTGTTTATTATCCAGCTTGGAATAAAATTTTGTGTCCCTGGATTCTTTCCTTCCAGAGTATTACAGCCACAAGGGGACAGTCTGTGTAATTTGATGTAGTCTCAGGGCCTTCAATGAGAGGGACTACTCGCACAAGGGTAAGTCAATCATTCTCCATCCCAAATCTACAAAAAACACACAAGCACTCAAGCAGAATCAGGTCAAATGTGAATCCCATTCTCAGGCAAAGTTAAATAACTGTCAAAATGTTTTGGCAACATTTGCTATTTGTACCATTGGTCTGTTTGTCTGTGCATGGAAGTTTATGTGCCCTTCAGCATATTACAGAAATGTGTGCATGTATTGTATGTGTATCCATAGGAATATACATGCATATGTACAATATGAATTTGTAAACGGCTGCACACCTGCAACCACTCACAAATACATTCTGAAAGTATACAAAATAAACCCACCTGGGTTCATTAGCACTCTGCTTCTAAACATGTTTTTTTAAAAAAAACTTGGGAGACCCATTGATTACCACTGAACTACTTATTGCCAATTAATGCCAATTAAGCATGCTTAGAACTCAGCTTTCAGGGTCTAGCACACAGCAACAAAGTAAATATGGGGTGAAAGGCTAAGATATGACCACTGCCTCCCTCCTCTAGGATAATGGAAGACATGGCCCACCCCAACCTTGTTGCATGTAATTTGCAAAAGCAGTTTCCCCACTATTATCTGGGATTTCTGTGGACCATAGCCTGTATCTGCATGGTTGCAAGCAATATACATTATTGACTGGGATCCAATGGTCTGTTTAAGTTCATGGAAAGGCTTTGCTGTAGCCTAATGATGATTTTGTTTGAACTGCTGATCCCCATGCCATATTACAAACTGCTTTAACAAGCTCTTTCTCTCTCCTTCAAAAGCAGTTTACTATGTGGCATGTGGGTTGCTGTTTAGGAAAATATGTCTGAAGTCCCCTTAGGATCACAAAACTTTGTTTCACTGTTGACCACTGGAACCACAGCGTCACTAGCGTCACATGCCCAAAGGGATGGGGAGTTGGGAATTATGTTTCTTGTCCACTTGCTCATCCCAACCCTCCATGTGAAGTGCCAAATGACTTATGAAACTGAATATACTTTAAAAAGCAGTTTGTGACAACATATGGTGATCAGCTGATCAAAGTAAAAAGAAGAGATAAATCCCACATGGCTTACTCAAGCCCTTGCACATGCTTAAAATCATCCTTGGGAGTTTGACCTTTGTAAAAAAACATTCCGGTTCTTGATTTTTTTTTGGGCAGTTCTGATATAGGCTACATTAATGCAATTGAAAATCAATGTGATATAAGCAGCCTAGCTGTGGGCAAGAATACAACCATTATATGTTCTAGCTTTTCTTCATTAACCTTAATGCTCTTATTCAAATGTATATTATGTAAACCAATATTTACTTATGGGAACTTAAAAAGGAGAGGTTAAATGAACTCTTATAATTGATTTATGGAAGGAAATTTAGAATTTTCTACATCACAAAATATATATCGTTTTTTAAAGTAAGTTTTACTTTCTTAAAAAATAAATAGGACCTCTGAAACAAGTTTTTTGCCTAGTGGTGTTCTGCTTTATTAATTTACTTTTGTTTAAGCCCTGTCATATTAGACCACAATGGGGTTGTTTCTATCTTGAAAATAAATCTTTAGGCACATCATGTGATGCTGCTTCACTGAAAAGATGTCAATACAGCAACCACTTTTCAGCAGCACTGCTTATATTCAGTGGCAACAGACATGTCTGTTTTGTCCATGGTGATAAAACTCTTTAATGGACTAACAGTTCGCCAATTTTCTTCTCTTTCTTAAAGGAAAATAATCTTAAGTCTAAAAGTTGGTATGTGTGTGAAATACAAACTTTCACACAGCAAATACCAAAAGCTAAATTTATTAACATTTGAAAACAAACATTTTAAAAATTGGTTTGCAGTCTCAGGCTTTAGCTCTGCAAGTAATAAACTGAAATTCTATTTTTTAGAAAGTCCTGAAAATAAGGGGTTTGCAGCAAAAACACCATTAGATCCTTGATTCCAGTATTATGCATGCTCTTGTAAGATTAACACAATAGACTTGCCTACCCTTGGATGTTAGAGCCAATATAAAATTTTGCTCTAGTTACTGTACTTTTAAGAAGGTCCATACATTTAGAACTGTAAAATTATCAAGCTATAAAAACTAATTTTGTTTCAACTCTAGTAAATACAGAAAGACATTTTAATTTAAAAAAGCTGTAGCACTAAGAGTATCATATGCATCTATCTATACATGAAGAACCATTTATTGTATAAATGTTGTAGTTGTCTCTATATTGGCATTTAGGAAAGTTATTCCCTTGAACCTGATTATTTTGTGCATTGGAAAAATATTGGTGTAAACAACTGAGAGTTCACTAGATGTCTTCATTATCCACTTACACTAGGACAGATCCAAAGCAAACAGACAGACAAACAAAAATATATCTTATTATAGAAATCCATCTAACTTGCTAATCTACCTTTCACAAGTGAGTTGAATCTGCTGCTGGTTGACAGTGCTCTTTCTTTCTCAGGTTAAATACCTGGGATTTTATGGTTGTTGCTATTACTCTGCTTGACATTTCCCCACAGTTAGAGCAAACATTTCTCAGTATAGGCTAAAAACATTTAAAACAAACAAATGTAAAATTATATATACTGGAAAACTTCTTTTGGTCCTCTCTTTCCCAATTTGTGTCTTCTTTGAAGAATTCATGGCACAAGTTTGCATTATTATATTTTATATACCTAATCAAAGTCCTGCTTCCACAAAAGACATGGAAAAGTGGCTTCCCGAGTGGTTTAGTGCTTCAGAAAAACAGATACAAATGTTAAAAAAGTGCTCAAAAAGAATCTAACTTTATATTTATATATATACTATATATCAAGATGGACTTTAGAAGCACACATCCCTTTTTTTCACAGAAAGGGCACATGTAGGTGTCTTCCTTTAGATGATGCCAAACTGCTTATTAGCAGGTTTCTGCAAGACTGACACACCCATATTTATCTCCTTCTATTTTTTGGCACTTTCATGATATGTGGCTGTTTTACCTGTTGTCCCAGCTAGGCTCCGGTAACTTGCCCGGTGTACAAGCACTTTAGAAACTGGGATTTTTGTTCTAGGGATCTCACTTTTGGTAGGCTGGTGGTGTGCAAGATGATGGCTATTACTGGTATCTGGGCCATGACTGCCATGTGGCGACGTAAAATGCTTGATACTGATGGGTATCTTGGAGTCCTTGAGTGAAGTTGTATGGGTTTTGACTGGGCATGTTGTTGTTACTGGAGACAGTGGCTTGCAACAAGACACAGAGGTGACGTCTTCTGCAGAAGTAACTGTGGCTGTGTTTTCATCTGGATCAGCATACAGATCATAGAGAGCATCCCCACTGTAGCTGTCCCTGGGAATTACCTCTTTCTGGATACTGTTGGCATTGTCCTCCTCTGGCCCAGGTGTTGTGGAATCCCAATAGCCTTCATCGCTGCTGGGGATGGCTTCCTGTGGCTCCTTTTCCCTACACTTCTGGTCATTCTTGTGGCTGTGGTGAACCGGAATCTGGTTGAAACCAATGTGCTTCCCAGTTGTCGATGCATCCTGAACCTTTTTGGTACAACCGCCACCTTTGGAGCCCTCGAGGGATTCTTTCCCTCCCCCCGGGGTCTCCTGCGGCTTCTCCGCTTGCGACAACACATCCCAGAACTCTGGGGCGCACGTGTCCCCCACCTGTTCAGGGCTGGCCATCTCTTCTCCTCCTCCTTGATAGGTCACCACGCTGGGGGGCTTTTTGGAAGCCCCCGCTTTGCCAACCCCAGGGGCGCTCTTGTCGCTTCCACCTGCGCCACTGCCACCGCCGCTGCCCACGTCCTCCTCCTGGTCGGCAATAATGTCCCCACAGCCTGTAAGAGAGTCAAAGCTTTTCAGTGAAGTCACGTCAGCAAACATCAAACAAATACGGTCAATGGACGGCTCAGAGGGTGGATCAAGAGAGGAAGGGTCAGGGGCTGCCGCCGCCGCCTCTTGGCTGCGTTCACACTCGGGTTCAACAGGGGGGGAAGGCTCGATGGGGATGTCACCTGTTATGGCGCCGTCCTCCTGGGTCCCTGGGCCATCGCCATCTCCGGGGGGCAGCTCGGGGCGGCTTTCCTGCGCCGGGGGCTGGATCCCGGGGGGCTCGGCTCCCAGTGGTGGCGAGGTACGTGGGGTGGGCTCCCTGGCACCGACGTCCTGCTGCTCTTGGGTGGGCACGGCCTCAGAGCTGGGGTGGGCCAGCAGCAGCATCTGGTCCTCACTGGCCACCCCTGAGGGGGTCTGGGGGGCTGCTGCAGCCGCCGCCGGGGGTCGTGGCGCCTCCTCTTTGATGCACTCCAGGCTGGCCGTGAGGGAGCCAGGCCTGAGGTGGCTGGCCTGTCCCTCGGCGCCGTCTCCGGCCTCGTCCTCCTTGCTGGGCTTGTCCCTGCGGTGCCACCTCATGCTGTTGAAGAGCCCCTTGAGCCCCCCGCGCCCTTTGGGTCTCTCCCCTTTGCCGCCTTCGCCCGAGCGGCCGTTTTTGCGCAGCAGAGAGAAGAAGCGGTGGGACTTGCTCGCCGCCGAGCAGGGGGAATAATCCTTGGGGGCTCCGCCGCCGCCGCCGCCGCCAAACTGGTCGTCCCCTCCGCCGCCGCCGCCGCCGCCGCCTCCTCCTCCCGGTTCCTCCTTCTTGCCGCCTTCGAGCACCACCTCGGCCAGCCCGTCGTGGGTCTTGCTCCTCACCATGCCCGGCTGCCCTCCGCCCGCTTCCCCGCCTTTGCCTTTGCCGCCGCTCCTCACGCCGAAGATGCTGGGCATGGCGCCGCCGGACTTCCTGCGCTTGAACAATTTGAAGGCGGTTTTGTTGAGCTTGCCCGAAGGCGGCGGCTGATCGCCCACCGCGCTGAGCTCGGCACAGTCGCCGTGCACCTCCATGGCGGCGGCGGCGGCGGCTGCCTTCCCCTCCTGCAGCTCCCCGCCGATGCCTGGTTCCTTTCCCTCGCTCTCTAGCTCGCTCACTGACAGCCTCCTCGCTGCTGCTGCTGCTGCTGCGGCCGCCGCTGCCTCCTGCCCGTCACCATGGCAACCCCGGCACGGCTAAGCAGCTTTTACTCAGCCCTAGGCCTGGGCCTGCGCCAGGCCTCCGCCGCCGCCGTCCATCCGCTCGCTCCGCAGCCAACCTGAGCTGTTACAGCAGCCCACAATCAAAGCCAGAAAGCGGGGATGGCGGGAGGGAAGGAGGGGCGAAGGGAGAGGCGACTCCCCCCTCCCCACCCCACCCTCCGCGGCTTTCCAAAAGCGGGGAGGGGGAGGGCTTATATAACTTAATCCATTTGGGGCTGCTATGACTGCGGCTGCTCGCTCGCTTAGCATATGCCTGGGCAGGGACGAGGGAGGGGGCTGCTTTATTTGGGGCGCATGAGGAGGCTGTTGCTTACACACCAGAAGTATTGGGAAGCGGGGGGGGGGGGTGCGGGGATGTGGATCATCCACCAGCACAGCTCCTTTCCTCACGCTTTTAAGCTCCTGTTTTATTCCCTCCCCAGCACCTGGCTTCCTTTTATTTAAAGGAAGAGGTGGTTGGGGCTGGAGCCTTTCTTCACTACAGCACACCCTCAAGTTTCCCAACTCCATTTTGGGGGGAAAGATACTCTGCATATGCTTGAAGGCACTTTCTCAGAAGGGAGCCTGAGCTTTAGAAAAGAAACCAAAAGGGTCAGATCCAAAGTGCATGCTGGAAACCCTTTTAAAAACCAAGTGTTGGAAAGAGGGCATGCATCTCATGTAGCCAGAAGGATGGAAACAAAGGGTGCATTTTATTACACAGCAAGTCTAATAAACTGGGCAACTTTCATGGGGTCTGGTGGCATTCCTTCTCCAAAAGCCTTTCAGAGATGTGTTTCCCTACAACCTAGAACACATTTCAGCATCAATACCCAAATTGCAGAAAGAAAACATTCAGGATTTTCAAATCCTCTGTCCATGTTGCTAGTAAGGATGTGAAAACAACTTCTCAGTTCATCAGAAATTTCTGGACCAATTAAAATAGTTTTGGTGTGCATAAATAGTCCAATGTTAGGTACAAGTACAGTAAACAACAGCAACCTGTACAGATAATGCAAAAAGTAATTTGATTCAGAGCTCAGTCCTGTTATCCTCCAGAGTTAACAGCAGCTGGCGGGGAGGGTTGCATCAGGAGAATAATGCAGGAGAAAGAGTTAACCACCCCTCCCCCTAGGCCCACTTCTCCAGTCACTGCTTCTTCCCCCATGACGGCTTTAAGATAAAAACAAAAATGTCAGGAAATCCAGTCACAGATCTCTCATGTGACATTGACAAAGTCCTTTCTTACTTACTCTCCTGAACAGTTACGGGCCAGCTAACTCTTCCAGAACATTTTGCATCCACAGGATGTCGGCTTGAATAACTCCCACGAGGCATACTTGTGAATTTTTTTTCTTGTGAATGTTTTATCCATGTAACTTGTTCAAAAATGAGATCTGAGGCTAGATTTCTACGTATTTCTGATAGATGTAATCATTTCTGAGCAAATTGTGGGGATGAAACATTCCTGTGAAATGATTTTCTCCACTATCCACTACATGGAACAGCTGCATTGGGTGTGGCCCTGGAGATATGTAGGAATGGATCCTGTTGGGAAGTTAGTCTCCTGAATTCCTTTGTATTCCCATCTTCATAGGTTGCGTGACAGACTATATTTGCAAGAGACCATATCAGATCCATTATCATAACCAATTATCAGCTGCAGTATCCCTGCCCAAAGAGCTGCTTACGCCATATAAAAAAATGCAAGTGAGATTACTGCTTCTATTGTTCTGTGTAATGAGAATCACGAATGATTAAATAACATTTAAGCACCACAGAAGAACTTATCTTGTGTTTTAATACCCACTATGCTTAATGTGCTCACTGGAAGGACAGATCGTGAAGCTGAGGCTCCAATACTTTGGCCACCTCATGAGAAGAGAAGACTCCCTGGAAAAGACCCTGATGTTGGGAAAGATTGAAGGCACAAGGAGAAGGGGACGACAGACAAGATGGTTGGACAGTGTTCTCAAAGCCACCAGCATGAGTTTGACAGGAAGAAGAAGAAGAAGAAGAAGAAGAAGAAGAAGAAGAAGAAGAGTTGTTGTTGTTGTTGTTGTTTGGATTTCATATCCCGCCTTTCACTCCCCTTCAGGAGTCTCAAAGCGGCTAACATTCTCCTTTCCCTTCCTCCCCCACAACAAACACTCTGTGAGGTGAGTGGGGCTGAGAGACTTCAGAGAAGTGTGACTGGCCCAAGGTCACCCAGCAGCTGCATGTGGAGGAGTGGAGACACGAACCCGGTTACCCAGATTACGAGACTACCACTCTTAACCACTACACCACACTGGCAGGAGTGCCTGGCGTGCTCTGGTCCGTGGGGTCACGAAGAGTCGGACACGACTAAACGACTAAACAACAACATGCTTAATGCCTACTATGCTAACTGTGGACAATATATCTTCCTAGCTGAAGATCTTGAAGTGGTTGTTTACAAAATTCTAACTACCACATGAAACCAAAATATTATGCATATTCCAGTGGTTTTCAACCAGGGTGCTATGGCACCCCGGGGTGCCTTGAATGGTGGTCAGGGGTGCCACGGGCAACACTGTCCTCTGTCCCTGTTTCCTCCCTTCCCTCCTCAGATGTCCTCTGGCATCTCTGCCTCCCAAAGATTTCCACAGCTGTTTGTTGCAGCAGCCCTGGCGACAAGCTCCCCGGGTAAATGCTGCCTCTGGGGCTGGTCAGGGGATGCTGGTTGCCAGGAGCTGAGGCAGCCTCGGAGTAAGCAAGCAAGCAAGCAGGCAAGGGAGCCCAGCTAGCCAGTCCACCAGCCCTTGCTGTTGGGAATGGACAGACAAGTCCTAGGCCCCTGTGGGACAGTGTGAGGAGGCACCTCTTTTGGGGGCAGGATGGGGGCAACTCAGAGACCAGGGGGGCAGCAGCAGCTGCCCGGAAGACTCCCAGGGATGGGGAGAGGAGAGGAGGCTGAGGGACCACTCCAAAAGGGAGGGTATTTGAAAAAAAGCAAGAGGCTGCCAGCTGCAGGCAAGGGGTGATATAACTGGGCTCCTGGGTGCCACAGGGACCACAGAAAAAAATTAGTTGGTCAAGGGATCCGTAGACTCAAAAAGGTCCACCTGGCATATGCCATAGAAAAGCTGACAATCAGTTAAGTGACAAATTCTATTGGCAATGCTTTGGCTGTTCACCACTTTTAACAGCTAGCATGTATTTGCATTAATTCATTTGGTATAGGAGGAATGGAAAGTAGTGATTTTGCCTCCTGGTCATCTCTATGCTTCCAGCAAACCACTAACGAATACTCTATTCGTACAGTTGTTCAGGTACTGGGTCAAGGAAAGCTTACTTGCCAGAATGAGAGTGATAACAGATGTAGAGAACAAACAGATGAGTCAACAAACCCATCAAGTCATAACATTTTCATTATTTTTAGTGTATACGTCGTGTTGTCTCCATCATTGCTTAGTGATTCAGAACAAAGTTGTTACATAAGCAAATAAAATGTAACATTCATGGAGAATAGAGAAAACATATTTACTTCAGAAGTTGAATGTTGGCAGCTGGTAGTCATGCAATGCAAAAACACTCTGCACCTGGAGGAGAGGAGGAAAATTGAGTGTGATGTTTATTATGTTTATTATTATTATTATTACATTTATATCCCACCTTTCATCCAAATAGTTCAATGTGGGGTACGTGGGTCTCCCCATCTCCATTTTATCCTTACAACAACCTGCAAGGCAGATTTGGCTAAGAGACTATGCCTGGCCAAATATCACCCAGTTACTTTCATGGCTGAGTGGGGATTTGAAGCTTGGTCTCCCACAACCTAGGCCAAATCTCTAACTGCTGCATCACACCAACTTGTGTTGCTTACATTTTTACCTTTCTTCTTGGCCAAACATGACTCCTAAAACACCTTATAAGTAAGATCAAACCATGACTAAACATGCATTATATTTTTAAAATATGATTTAAAAAAAGAACGAGATCATCTCACAAATACTGTAAATAGTACCACTAAACAATCAGATAACAAAACTCTCCTAAAAAGAATGATTTTTGTCAGCCCCCTAAACATGCAAAATGCGTAGCCATCCAGAAATCTTAAGGCAGGATGCCACAAGGGAGAAAGCATTTTCCCCCCCTAGTGGCCCAGGCACAAACAAAATTTAAAATGAGGGGGCTGGGCCACGTCAATATTCCACAGCCAGGCAAGCTCCATCGGGCCCTCCTGCTGCTGCGATGGGCTCTGGTGGGCTCTCCTGCTGCTGCAATGGGCTCCGGCAGGCCTTTTGGAGGGTGTGCTGGGGCTTCTCCCAGCTAGTGATGTCATGCATGGCACGCTGGGTACCCACCATGTTGGGCGAAACCCAACACACCTGGTGAATAGTCACTATGTGGTGGGGGGAAATTGCATTGTCTGAATCCATGTTTGGTCAGAACCAGGGATTTCCATAGTTTAGTGGCCTTGTATTACGCCAGAAGCGAGTTGTTTTTAATCAGTATAAGGAAAGTTAAACATCAGGTATAAGATAACAAAATGGCCATCTTGGGTTGTGATGCTGAATACATTTTCTTACAAGCAGTTGAACAGAAATCAATGGAATCCCATTTCTGTGCTTCCAAGTTAATGGGTCAGTGATGTGATGTTTAATTGCGGCTATTTACGGAATTTCTGAGGGCATTAAGAGATCTGATATAAGCAAATATTTGCAATAAGTGTACAAAATGTAATAAATGGCATTCATTCTATCTATGGGGGCAACTGCAAGATCCTTTAATGCAAATAGTTTTTGTGTGCGTAATAGGAGTATTTATAGAGTGGTAATGTTGCTCCATGTTATTAGCTATGGGGAATTATGTACATCTGAAATCTGGGTCAGAGAGTGTGCTTTGTAAATTTGCCATAGGGCTTGTTTTTTATTCTCAAGGAAGAAAAGGCTTCTGATATTAGGTCCAGAGGTCTAGCATTCGTTGCTCATTGCCAGCAACCCACCCACAGCTGCCACATTACATAATGCAGATATTCACACAAAACCATTCTTTCAAAGCTCAAGTAAACAGAAGCCCATGCTGGAAAAGCGAACAAAAAAGGCTCACAAATCTAGCTGGAAGAAGCTGCACAATGTAAGTAAAAGTTTACAAATGACGAAACCTTATTGTGCAGCATTTCTGTCTGATGGTGTATGGGAGGATTAAATGGCTCAAAATATCATGAAAAAGGTTGTTTTTCTTGTGATTGTGCACAGACACCAACAGTACCTCCAGATCTGGGCTCCAGCAGGTTTCTATTGGTGGCGGCGGTAAGAGTGGTAATATATTATTATGATTTTTTACCACATTTAAAAAGAAAACTCAAAGCAACTTACAATATAATACAAAAACCAAAACCAATGTAAGTCTAAAACAAAATAAAAGCTAAGTACATTCACGTACCTAAAAGGCAGTCTAACACATCCAGTGTCATGATCTAAGTCACATTGTCATTGTGAGCAACCCAGAATTTTAATTATCAACACTACTGCCTATGTCAGATGCAAGAACTGTACGTCACCCTCCAGAAAGCTCTGTCTGGCCCTCAGAATTCTCCCCAGACTGGTCCTGCTTCACACCCCAAGTATTTTTGCCTGGCTAGAAAGTGTCATTGAATTGTGAGAATGCCTCTTGCTTGTCTGGATGAAGGATATGGAAGATGATTGTGTGCATAAAATTACCCTAATGTGTACAAGATAAACTTTACATTCATTGCTTTGTCTGCTTTTGCCTCTGGCCCCACTTATCACTGGCATGTGGCTCATGAAAGCTTGCTCAGATGGCAATGCAGCCCTTGTATGTTGGAGTGGGGAATGCTTTTCGACTCAAAGTATTGTTCCAGGGCATTGTGGGAAATTTAAACAATGGGCAGCTCCCAGGCTCAGCTGCCCAGAATGGGAAGCTCATCTCCAACATCAGTGGTGGGCTCAGCCGAGGCTCTTTGCCCCTACAGCTGCCCTCAGTTGCCAGGTATGGATGCCAGCCCTGATATACACAACACACCTGTGCCATATCAGTAAATGGTGCCAAGATGCGTGCACAAAGCAATCCATTCAAGGAAGGTCTCATCTACATTGATATAGAGGTTTGTGGGAAGTTTCATTGTGGCTGTCCAGCAGTACCCTTTTTTGGGCCATGCACTATTGCTGTCCACATTAATGTCTGCTATCAGTTCTGGCTGCAGGTTTCAGAAAGGTCAGATGACTTTCTGCCCATTCAGGTGTCCTCTCCCCTTGGGTCAAGACTGCACAACTGTCCCAAGGGAGAGCACAAGGCATGTGAAGACAGGAAATGACAGCAAGGAATTTCTGGGGGCCAACAGTGGGGTCCCATCACAGAAAGAGCCTTGGCAGGGCCCAACGATGCCTACCTCTGAAGCTGGCCCTATCTGCTAAGTCACAATGGAGGGAAGACACTAAATCAATAAAACACCTTTTGTATACATACACACAAAGGGGTTCTCTTTTATCTTATAGAATCATATAATTGAGTTGGAAGGGATCCTGAGGGTCATCTAGTCCAATCCCCTGCCATCCAACATCTGCTTTAAAACTTCTAGTGAAGGAGAGCCCACCACCTTCTGAGGGAGTGAATTCCTCTGTCAAACAGCTTTCATGGTCAGAAAGTTCTTCCTGATGTTTAGCCGGAATCTCCTTTCTTGAAACTTGAATCCATTGGTTCATGTCCTATCCTTTGGAGAAAACAAGCTTGCTCCATCTTCCATGTGACAGCCCTTGAGATCTTTGAAGATGGCTATCATATCTCCTCTCAGTCTCTTCTTTTCCAGGCTCAACATAAATATCTTTTATGTCCTTTTTCAATTGTCTGCTGAGGACAAGCTCTGAGGTGCAATTTGGTTAGGAAAACAGAAAACAACAGAGAGGATTGTTCTGGATAGGAGAGCTGGCCTTGCTCTGATGATAGAGAGAGTTGAAAGACTTGGTTCTGTCTCAACCACTTTAAGGAATTTGGCACGTGGCTCTAAGTAAGCTGTATTTTAGCCTGTTACTATTATTACGATAATGATGATTTCTTAGCCAGCCTTCACCATGAGGTCTCAGGGCGGTTTACAAAAACTTAAAAATACAACATTAAAATTAGTTAAAACAAATGACAGTCAAGAGAATATTTTGAGACCCAAAATATATACCTCAGGTGTCAAAGGCCAGGGTAAAGAAGAGTTTATTTAGCATTCAATGAAAACTGAATAATGAGATGCTAATTTATGGGGAGGAGATTCCACCATTTAGGGAATGTCACAGAGAATGCCCTCCCCAGGGCTGCTGTCCCGCACACTTCTGAGTGCACTGGAGACACCAAGAAGGTCCCCTCAGCTGATCTTAAAGCACGTCTGCAGGAAAGGGGTTTGTATTTCAGATATTTGGTCCATAAGTCATTTAAGGGATTTAAACACTAATGTGAGTACCTTGAATTGGGTCCAGAAATGAATTGGCAGCCAATACAGCTGCTTTAGAACAGAAGTTATGTGGGTTCTAAATGAATCTAACCAGTGCTTTTTTTCTTTTAAAAAATGTTTAGGGGTACTCTCATTTCCCTACTCATAATGAAATACTGCCCCCGCCCAGTGAGGCCAAACTTAGATTGACAAAATGTTTAGGTGTATGCGTACCCCTGTATACCCCCAGAAAAAAGCACTGAATCTAGCAGTAATAACTTTACAGGGTTGTTGTTCAGAGCATTCTCCTCACAGACTTAAAATCCTCAGAGCATTTTAACAACCAGTCCCACATCCCAGGAACACTTGGAATTGTTGCTCTGTGAGGGGAATAGGGGTCTCCTAATAACTCCCAGCCCCCTCCATCTTTTCTTCTCAGCATCCATTGTCAATGTCCACTGACAGCCCTGCTGGATTCTCTCTAGTGGGTCTGCTGCATGGGAGACCTTGGACCAGATGCTGTCCCTTGGTCCAACGTACCTCACATAGTTGTTGTGAGGGGCGAAATTGAAAACTATGTGTCCTACCCTTGGCTCCTCAGAGGAGAAAAGGATAAGAATGTAATAAAGAATATTCCATATAATGAATATTTGTTCTACAGTCATCCAGCCTTCCTTCGTGGTTCCTGACCTAAAGGGAAATATTGAAACCTCAATTATTAGAAGTACTTCTTCTCTTGAATTCCCTCCTCCCGGCAACACATAGTGTGTATTGTCTTAAAATTAAACACCCGTTCAAAATATTTTCCTGAACAGTGGGGCTTGCTTCTAATTAATATGGCCATGTATTGACCTGCTACATTTTATTTAAACTCTCTCTGATTAATCCTTCCATAGCACTGTATATATTGCGACTGGACCCTCTAAGAATGTGCAGTACCCAATCTTAGATTTATTTCCACAAGGATTATTTACCAATGTTGGGATTTTAATTTCTTTCGTCTACTAACTAGATGGGGAAAGACAAATGGCTAAACCATACAAGTAAACAAATCAGAACCTGGGAGATACAATCTGCTTGGTTCTTTGCATGGCTGCAGTGCTAAAGAGTTATGTAAGGACAAATCACTCCCTTAGGAATGACTCTTTACTATACATCCCTGCTTGAAAAAGTGGAAGACAGCCCCTTGTGTTATATATTGTACTGTCATTCATGTTAAGGTCCTCCTCTTAATGGCTTCTTCCGATAATATATGTCATAACAACTACTGTGTACCTGAGTATGAAGATACATATATTTATTTTATGAGGTTAGGTCACACTCTTATGCCACTTTTAATAGCCATCAGAGGGGTAAGCTACAGTTCCCATGAGTCATTGGGGGAAGGCATGGCCATTAAAGTAGTGTGAGAGTGATTTAAATGTAGGCCGTGCCCATTATGTGAAGATGCCTTGATTTGGATAGCAGCTTAGCATCTTCCACTCCAACAGTCAGTGGCTTCCCAGTGTCCCAGGTAGACGTCTCAGATACCTTAGATATCCATTTAACTGGGTTTAAACCTGGGACATTCTCCATGCAGTGTCTACTGCTCTCAGCCCACTGAATCATGGCTTTTGTTTCTGTGTATATGGAAGCCGATATAAGAATCAGAATCGACTCAGCTACATTTGTCAAATAATACATTCTGAATGTGTTATAGACACCCATCACCAAGAGAGCAAAAAGGAGTTTGTATGGATTTCTACATAGGTTTTTTTCGTTTTTGTTGTTGTAACGATTTAATTTCTGACTTATTTATAGCGTTTTTAACCTGTGTCTAGATCCACCCTAGATCAGAGATGGACAATGTGTGGCTCATGGATTGCATGTCACCCTCAGCCTCCCTGTGTGCAGCACTGTATGCCCATTACTACCAGAGGAATAATAATAATAATAATAATAATTTATTATTTGTACCCCGCCCATCTGGCTGGGTTTCCCCAGCCACTCTGGGCGGCTTCCATAGAAACCAAAAATACACTAAAATATCACACATTAAAAACTTCCCTGAATAGGCCTGCCTTAAGATGTCTTCTGAATGTCAGGTAGTTGTTTATCACTTTGACATCTGATGGGAGGGCGTTCCACAGGGTGGGCGCCACTACCGAGAAGGCCCTCTGCCTGGTTCCCTGTAGCTTTGCTTCTCGCAATGAGGGAACCGCCAGAAGGCCCTCGGCGCTGGACCTCAGCGTCCGGGCAGAATGATGGGGGTGGAGACGCTCCTTCAGGTATACTGGGCCGAGGCCCTTTAGGGCTTTAAAGGTCAACACCAGCACTTTGAATTGTGCTCGGAAACGTACTGGGAGCCAATGTGGGTCTTTCAAGACCAGTGTTATGTGGTCTTGGCAGCCGCCCCCAGTCACCAGTCTAGCTGCCGCATTCTGGATTAGTTGTAGTTTCCGCGTCACCTTCAAAGGTAGCCCCACATACAGTGCATTGCAGTAGTCCAAGCGGGAGATAACTAGAGCATGCATCACTCTGGCGAGACAATCCGCGGGCAGGTAGGGTCTCAGCCTGCGTACCAGGTGGAGTTGGTAGACAGCTGCCCTGGATACAGAATTGACCTGCGCCTCCATGGACAGCTGTGAGTCCAAAATGACTCCCAGGCTGAGCACCTGGTCCTTCAGGGGCAGTTACCCTATTCAGGAGCAGGGAGTCCTCCACACCAGCCCGTCCCCTGTCCCCCAAAAACAGTACTTCTGTCTTGTCAGGATTCAACTTCAATCCATTAGCCGCCATCCATCCTCCAACCACCTCCAGGCACTCACACAGGACCTTCACCGCCTTCACTGGTTCTGATTTGAAAGAGAGGTAGAGCTGGGTATCATCTGCATATTGATGGACAACCAGTCCAAACCCTCTGATGATCTCTCCCAGCGGCTTCATATAGATGTTAAAAAGCATGGGGGATTGGACAGAACCCTGAGGGACCCCACAAGTGAGGGTCCAGGGGTCTGAACACTCATCCCCCACCACCACTTTCTGAACACGGCCCAGGAGGAAGGAGCGGAACCACTGTATGACAGTGGCCCCAGCTCCCAGCCCCCTAAAGTGCCTCTTACTGCTAGTTCAGTATATCTCATGGGTGGGGACAGAATGCATATACTAGGGTTAAGAAGTGCACAATAACTTTATTGTCACTTTCCAACAAGAACAGAACAAGAAATTCTTCCCTTCCCCCAGCTATAACTAAGTCCAATGCCACCTAGTGCCTGAAATAACTACTAACATTATCCACACAGCCAAGACTATTAGCCCCATATTGCAGATGGGAGGGGAGAGGGTGCTCGCTGAGACTAAAGAATAGTGCCTTGCCTAAGAACACCTAGTGAGATTGTGGCTGGGATATTTGAATCAAATATGCCATAGCCACTACTGAGCTACATCCACACTCCCTTATAACATTCTTCACACTGAAAACTTCCCTAATAACTGAACCATAGCCATTTTGCTTGGGGTTCTGCTCTGCAGAGCACATACCATAATGATTAATCCAGTCCTGACCTTAATGCTCAAGTCATGTGGTTAATTTTGCCTTCTGTTGCTGTGCGAGGTCTACTGAAACAAATGAAAAAAATGCCCAAGGGCATCTTGTTGTTGTTTTTGTTTATTTTGTTTATTTCCCTTGCTGCCCCTTATGCCTTTTAATCATCCGAGCTGCAATTTCATTTATGTAAAAAAAAATGAAAGGATGGGGAATAATGCAGGTAGCTTTTCCATAAATGTAAATGCTGTTCTCATTGCTGTAGGATGTTGTGGATGAGGCAGCTGGCTTAGAAGGATTACATGAATAGATGGGAAGCAGTTCTGAGGGTATGACTTGTGGAAGACAGCTATCACAGCCAGTGCTTTTTTCATCTGGATCGCGCCACAGTGCAGTTCCAGCACCTCTCAGGTGGGTGCCATTGTGGGCCGGTGCTCTCCCACCTACTTCTTGCATTTACATACTTCGGAGTATCCCAGAACAAGCATTTCAAGTCAAAGTTCAGTGGTACCTCAGGTTACGTACGCTTCAGGTTACATACGCTTCAGGTTACAGACTCCGCTAACCCAGAAATAGTGCTTCAGGTTAAGAACTTTGCTTCAGGATGGGAACAGAAATCGTGCTCCGACGGCACGGCAGCAGCAGGAGGCCCCATTAGCTAAAGTAGTGCTTCAGGTTAAGAACAGTTTCAGGTTAAGTACGGACCTCCGGAACGAATTAAGTACTTAACCCGAGGTACCACTGTAGAAGCTGGCCAGAGTGTGCGAGTCTATGCTTGTTTTTAGATCTACGGCTCCACCTAGCTCCTAGCCACTCCCAGCCACGATTGGTCAAGCTATGGGGTGAGGCCAATTCATATTTATTTTTCTTCAGTCTGTCTCCTGTGTAGCTGTGGTGGACTTTAAGCTTTCTAGCCAGGCTTCTACTGTGCATGTGCCTGTGCCTGTGCACACACACACACACGTTTGCATGAGGGCCCTTCCGACCTGCCCTAGCCATCCGCCCGAGTCTAAGAGAATGAGGGAGGTGGGGGCGCATGTATCTGACCTGCATCAGAACCAGGGGCTACCCCCAAACCATCTAAGGAATCAGCTTGCTATAGTTTTAACACTATTATGGGTGGTGAACGTGGCTGTTGTCAAACGGACATCTGTTCAGGGCTTCTCTGAGTGGCCCTTCGACTTACTGTAGCAACTTCATGGTGAGTTCTGGCACCTATTTTCTTGGAAGAAAGCTCTGCCATCCATCTTGCAAATCCCCCTGGGCTTTCCTCTGTGTTCCCAGGCTGTGCACTTACTACCATTTATCCTGGCTTCGGTGCCATAGCTGTCAAAGGTCCCTTATTTGGCGGGAAAGTCCCTTATCCCAGCACCGTGTCCCGCTGCTGTCCCTGATTGATGATGTCCCTTAAATTTCCTGGGTTTCAAAGGAAGCAGCTCCTCTCCCTCCCTCCCTGCCGGCCAGGGAGGAAGGAGGCTCCAACTGTGTTGCTTGGCTGCGTTGCTCACCCAATAAGGAGTCTAAAAACGACTGGGGGGTGGAGCTTGCATGCCTTGTGCCGATCAAATCAGCCGCGTTGCCTGGGGACTCGCCTTTGCTCAGCGCTTCCCAGCGGAGAGGTGACGGTGGTTTTCCTTGCTGCATCCCATTTGCTGGGTTGCTGCGCTGTGGAAACCACTGCATGAGGCTTCGTTTGGCTGCTGGCTGGGCTTTCTGCCTTTGGCTCGGAGGGGCTCAGAAGTTGAACATACCTATGCTTGGAAAATCCCTTATTTTGGCTGCTTGTCCCTTATTTTCAAATCTGTAAGTTGACAGCTATGTTTGGTGCGCTCCCACTGCCGACTTGAATCTGTGTGCACACAACCATGTTTAGCCTGGAGAAGAGGAGGTTAAGGGGTGATATGATAGCCATGTTCAAATATATAAAAGGATGTCACATAGAGGAGGGAGAAAGGTTGTTTTCTGCTGCTCCAGAGAAGCGGACACAGAGCAATGGTTCCAAACTACAAGAAAAAAGATTCCACCTAAACATTAGGAAGAACTTCCTGACAGTAAGAGCTGTTTGACAGTGGAATTTGCTGCCAAGGAGTGTGGTGGAGTCTCCTTCTTTGGAGGTCTTTAAGCAGAGGCTTGACAACCATATGTCAGGAGTGCTCTGATGGTGTTTCCTGCTTGGCAGGGGGTTGGACTCAATGGCCCTTGTGGTCTCTTCCAACTCTATGATTCTATGATTCTATGACCACTGGCTGCAATGCAGCACTATCTTGTACTTTCTTAAGAAAGATGGCTGTTTGTTGGGCTTTCCTTCCAATCAGCTTCAATCGGAAAGGAAAACTTAAGCCACATTCACTTTGCAACTAAGGTGAGGCGTTTACATCTGAGGCGGCCATTGCTCATGCGCAGATGACAGCTTCATGAACAGGAATCTGGGGAGACGGTGTTTCAGGGGCAGGGAAACTAAACAGGTAACGTGCATCGGTGTGTACAGCAACACAAAGATGAGATTTGAAACACGGCTGGGGGAGGGAATGACCTCATTGTGTTTTAAGCCACTAGTTGTGTACATAGCCCTAGAGATGATGCTGAATTAGATGAATCATTGCTCTGACCCACCATGGCAGTCTTTTGTTTCTGTATTCTAGCTGGAATTGCATGATTGCTGCCTTGAAAGAGAAATATGCCTGTATTGCATAGCAATGCTGCAGCCATCTTGACTGCCACATCCACGCCAAGTCAAAAAAGGGGGGGGGGTATGACTAGCAGGCGCAGCTGGTTTTTCTTTTGCATCCTGCTTTGATCAGTCTCACAAAGTAGCAACAGTTTCCAGGGAACTCAGACATGGTTTGTTTCTTTTTAAAATGATGCCTATATCTACTCCACTGACCTCTTTAATTTGATGTCAACAGAGGGACTCTCAGTGCTTGTGAAAGGCACTGATTGATTCATATAAGCATGTGGACACAATGGATCTGCTAGTCCACACACACACACACACACACACACACACACACACACACCCCTGCAGCCCCAAACAGAAGAAGCAGTAGGATTCCTGGCAGATGATAGTCCAAGCTCTTCTAGATAGTATCTATTGACACAGATTTCATAATCATTCCTTTACTGAACTGATAGTAAAATTTACTATGGTTTCACCCAGGCACAGCTATATGTTTGGGGGATACTCTCCTCTTCAAGCCAGAGATAGCCAACATGGTGCCCTTCACTCACTAGAAATCTTTTTTATCTAGACTGAGCCTTGGAAATCTAACCATATACACTTCTTTTCAGAGGAAGGGTTTTTTTAAAAAAACTCATGCTGCAGAGAGACAACAATTCTGTCTCCAGCATCATCGGATAATTTGTTGTCAGGATGATTGCCATCAAAATCAGGGCAGGTGCAGACATGTGTCATTCCCAGCTTCCCAGCTGTCATCTCTCCCCCTTAGTCCAATTAAACAAAAGCAAAAGAAGAGGTACTTTATCAAATCTGGCGTTGCTTTGGGATAGGAATCGTTGGCTTTTGTAGGCATGTATTTATTTAGGGATTCAAAGGCAGTAAACAACAGAAATCCTCTTCGAATATTTGGAATATGTGAAACAAAAAATGCCTTTTCCAGGCAAAATATTCATGACAAACCCCCGCAATTTGTGAAGAACACATGGCAAATTGCAGGGTAATCATCATACCCATAGCTAGAGCTCCAGGAAGGAGGAAGGGAGAAATGTCTGTGAGAAGTGAGGTGCAATTCAGATGTTTGTGAAGAAAAGAACAATAAGGTTTAGTGGATTGAACATTAACCAGGGAAATCAGTTGTTTGAACTCCTGCTCAGCAATAAAGCTTGCAAGATAGACTTTGCATTAGGGGCTTATTAGACTAGACTTGGGAGCCCTGGTCTCTGATCTCAGCTGCCTTCTGTAATGAATCCTCAGGGCCACGGGTTGGCACATCTTCCTGACTAGACAGCAAAATGTTCTCCGATCCTGGATTAACTCTGCTCACCCAGATTGTTGGTTGGCTTACCTCCCTAGGGTGTTCAGCTGAACCTCAAACACATGGGACCCTCAGCCAGTTCCTGACAAAGTCAACCACGGGTGCCAGGCCTGCTGCCAAAGGGCATGACATGGGCACTGCTTATTTGGCATGTGCCTTGAGCTTCCGTTATGCAGGGGATGAAGGAGGTTTTGCTTCCTGGGGACGCAGGTTGAACCAGTTGCTGGCAGCCACTGGAAAACAAAATATAGGTTCCCTCCCCTCTCCTCACAAACTGCCATGCTGGTTTCTCTGTTACATAAGCAGGGATGGAGGGGTCAGCCTATATCTGGGGCATGTCAGTTTCACATGTGTTGATTCCAAAGTATGTTCTATCCAGTTTCTGCATCAATCTGATTTTTTTAAAAAGCATGAAAATTTGTGTTATTTTTGTTTGTATGTGGGGTTTTTTTAAAATGCCTTTTCAACCTATGTTACCATAGAATACACAATTTTTACTAATTTTAATCAAAACCAGAATTTCTATATGCATTTTGGTTCACTTTTTGAGTCAAGAACTATATTGGAAAAATTTGGAGCAATGCAAGAACTAATAATTGCTTTCCAATCTGCACATCAGTTTAGAATGTTTGGATCAGGTTGGTTTGTGCAATAATGCAGCCCAAAAGAAATCTTCTAACATTAAAAACAACAGCCATGAAATTTATCCAGATAAATCAACTCGAATCATCAACCTGTTCAGCGATATCAGTAACTCTGGAGTTTATGGCCAACAAAGTAAGCTAACCCTTTTTTTAAAAAGGTGCATATTCCATCTGCAACCGATGACTGCCCAGTGTGCATTTGAAGTCCTCGTATGTAAAAACTCAATTTGGGATTTCCTAAAAAGACTAATACAGCCTGAGCAGTTTAATCCTTGTTTGGTTTATCTGTGTTTCTGAGCCTCTGAATGATTTAACTAGTAACCCATATTTTAGCACGCGTGGATTACTGACCTATTAACCTAAAGATGTTGTTAATCTGATTTCAATTAATGTTTTGAATGCCAGCTTGCTTAGGCCATAGTAAAGAATGTTTTAATTTTGAAAAACAATTTTCTAAGATTGATTTTTAAAACTAATATACGGTACTTAAGCCCTGTTCTTATTGGGTAGTTGGTTGTGCCATATTCAGTCATTCATTTATTTCTTTTTAAAAAATATTTATATTTTTCAGTGTTACATTTTGGGAAGCACACAGAGCCACCTCATCCCCAAATCCTTTGGGTTTTATATGGTTTGGTGTGTTGTGTCTATGCAGATTTGGTCCTGGCAGATCTGTAGGGAATTCCTCATCTTATGTAGTTCAATTGGCTATTCCTCAGTGGACTCTGAGGATAGGCGACTGTAAAACGTGGCATCGGAAAGTTGACTCTCGGTTTCCCATATGTAGCATGACTTGATCATGAAGATGACAGCTTTCCCCCGCCCCCTTTGTCAGTGTTTTTAATTATGATGTCAGGATTGTTTCTGAAGCTGAGGCTAACATCGCATTCTACATGGCTGAGATTATAAATGACGCTGTTTGCTAATTACCGTATTTTTCCGTGTATAAGACAAGGTTTTTTGAGAGCCAGTGCGGTGTAGTGGTTAAGAGCGGTGGACTCGTAATCTGGTGAACCGGGTTCGTGTCTCTGCTCCTCCACATGTAGTTGCTGGGTGACCTTGGGCTAGTCACACTTCTTGAAGTCTCTCAGCCCCACTCACCTCACAGAGTGTTTGTTGTGGGGGAGAAAGGGAAAGGAGATTGTTGGCGCTTTGAGACTCCTTTGGGTAGTGATAAAGCAGGATATCAAATCCAAACTCTTCTTCTTAAAAAATTAGTAAAAAAATGGGGGTTGTCTTGTACACAGAACATGGGCATCTGGGGGAATATTAAAAATATTTAAATATGTCCAGGATTTTAGCTTGGGCGGGCTGAGGTGGTCCCTCCTGCTACTGTCCCCCTTCCCCCCCCCTTCTGGGCTGCATGCTGGTGACTGGCATGACTCCTGAAGCCCTCGCTGGTTTGGCCAGTGGATTGAGATCAGCTGCCACTGCCACCGCTGTGAGCTGCCTCAGCTACCTCTCCTTGCCATTCTTTCCTTTTTTTCCTCTTCCCCTCTCAAACTCCCACCCTGCCCCCAGCCCACTCACCACCTTCCTCAGCTCCGTTTTGCTCGATGGCATGGCCCGGCACAGAGCAGCCACTGCCTTCCCCTGGCTTTTCCTTGGCATCCTGCTTGGGAGCCTGCTTCCCTGCAGCAGCAGCAGCAGCAGCAGCCACCGAGGGGGAGCGTGTGGTGCCCCAGTCGCTGCCTTTGCTTCTGCACCACAGTGCACTGCATGCACCTCATGCTGGAAACTTTGAGGGCAATCGCCCCAAAAAAGATCAACAACTTGCCGCCACCAATCATCCAGATTTTCACTTCTGTTTTAGGGTTTCATTTTCTTAATTATGGGTTCAAAAAAATAGGAGTCGTCTTATACGTGGAGGAGTCTTATACATAGAAAAATGTGATACTTTGACTTGGGCACAGCTGCAGAAGCACTCGGGGGTGGGGGAATCAAATTCAGTGTTTTGACTAACTGGAGTGGCCCCATGCAAAATTCTGCTTTCTCTTGCACGGAGAAGATGTTCTCTGCGTGTCACTGCACTGTCCAAAATGGTGTGCTGGGAAGGTGCACTCAGGGCCAGCCCAAGACATTTTGCTGCCTGTGGCAAAGGACAAGTCAGGAATCCCTCCCATTTCATGTACAAAAACTGAGCAGGCTGGCAATTTTTTTTACTTCAATACAGGTGATGAGATGATGTGTTCCACCACATGTAAAGGCAGCAGGTGGGCTTAGTGGGTAGGACCTGTGGCACAAACAGCTCTGTCCTCCACCATCTGGCTCCTGTTCTCTATCCCCTGACATCTGTATTCTGGGGCAGCTGCCTCGCCTTGCCTAATGGGAGGACTGGCCATGTATTCATTCATTAGTGAATATGTACTCAAGAAGACAGCTTATTTTAATTTAATTTAATTTATTAGATTTCTTACCCACCATTTACCGCAAGGTCCCAAGGCAGGTTAGAATAATAAAATATACTACACCTCCCCTTACCCCACCTGAGCAACTGTTGCACTAATAAAACAGCCATATTAAAGGCTAAGTTTATGTTATATAATGTGTTATTAATAACTGAAGTGAGAACAGGAGAAGGACTGCCAAAACTCTGAGAACTGGACTCAAAAATTTCTATCCTCTGAGGAGGATTAGAACACCATGTTGGACAGAATTTCCCCACAAAGCAAACTTGGCTTCATTTAGGGAAATCTCTACAATTCTCAGAGTGTATATGTATATTAGGCAAAATTGCATATATAAATGTGCATATTAAGAGAAATTTGCACTAAAATGTTGATGGAGTTTCATGAGGACTTTTTAAAAACTGCAAGCCAATTTGGAAATGTGTAAAACTGAATTTAAAACTGGTAGAAGGAGAAACTGAGAGAAATTGAAATTGGCATATTTGTCCATCCCTACCTGGGAGTAAGCCCCATTGATTCAACAGAACTTACTTCTGGGAAGATATGGCTAGGATTGTTCTGTTAGTCAATAGGAGTAGAAAATGGATATATGCATACATATAGTCGTCTGATGGAGCCATATGGACAGCATGTGGAAACAGCCAAGCTAGGAAGAGACCTCTAGGCAAAGTGGAGAACTGTTTCAAAATATCTGAACCAGATGGAAAGCCAGAATTTGAAGCTAAAAATAAACTAAATTGGTTAGACCTAAATCCTAATCCCCTCCCTTAAAAGATATGGGTACCTCAGATGACCCACAGATTGTAGATAGGGTTTATATAGGCTCAGCTAGACAGACATATTGCCACCCACAACCTTCATGGCCATCTTGATGCCTAGTGTAGAATCTCTGGAGTGAGGAAAGCAGGTGAGAGAGAACAATCTGTTTGCAGACAAGATGTGGAAAGTGATCACAGCAGAGCACAATAGCAGAGGAGCCTCTGCCTTGGGGTTAGCGATGGGGAGAAATTCGAATCAGTTTGCATTTAAAGGCAAACCTACCTGATTTCCACTTTCCTAAATGATGCATGAACTGAAACACAGCCATCCCTCGGATTTCTCAGTTCTCTGGATTTTGCAGTGCCATTCTGCCATTTTCCAGACGCGTAACATATGAAAATGGCTAAAATGTCCATTAAATGCACATATTAGTAAAAAAAATAATAGTATGCAGAAATGCATTATTTTTGAGGGAAATGCTTTGTAAATATATATATATGTATATTTGTCAAAATTGCATACAAACATGAGTCTATTAGGAGAAATTTACTTAGTGATGTATTTACAGTGGTACCTCAGGTTAAGTACTTAATTCGTTCCGGAGGTCTGTTCTTAACCTGAAACTGTTCTTAACCTGAAGCACCACTTTAGCTAATGGGGCCTCCTGCTGCTGCTGCACCGCCGGAGCCCGATTTCTGCTCTTATCCTGAAGCAAAGTTCTTAACCTGAAGCACTATTTCTGGGTTAGCGGAGTTTGTAACCTGAAGCGTATGTAACCCAAGGTACCACTGTATATTGTAAACCACCCTGTGATCCTCAGATGAAGGGTGGTATAGAAATTTAGTCAAAAAGAACAATAGCAATCTGGACTTTCCTCTCTGGACTATGTTTGCATTACTTAAAGTGACTTTGCTAACACCTGTGTAGCAAAAAGAGGCCCGCCACTTAACTGAAACCTCACTGCTTCCAAGCGTGGTGTGCTGAGACCTACTGCTGTGTTAGCCGCCCATTTTGTGATATGTCCTAATATTTTTTGAGCTGCTGGTTAAAGCTGGAAGAAGAAAAGCACACTTTGAAATGGAGGCTGATACCTACGAAATCTGTTTTAGGAACATAGGAAACTGTATCCTAACAAGTCAGACCACTAATAATAATAATAATAATAATAATAATAATAATAATAATTTATTATTTATACCCCGCCCATCTCGTTGGGATTCCCCAGCCACTCTGGGCGGCTTCCAAAAAATATTAAAATACAGTAATACATCAAACATTAAAAGCTTCCCTAAACAGGGCTGCCTTCAGATGTCTTCTAAAAGTCTGGTAGTTGTTCTCTTTGACATCTGGTGGGAGGGCGTTCCACAGGGAGGGCGCCACTACTGAGAAGGCCCTCTGCCTGGTTCCCTCTAACTTGGCCTCTTGCAGTGAGGGAACCGCCAGAAGGCCCTCGATGCTGGACCTCAGTGTCCGGGTAGAACGATGGGGATGGAGATGCTCCTTCAGATATACTGGACCAAGGCCGTTAAGAGCTTTAAAGGTCGGCACCAACACTTTGAATTGTGCTCAGAAACGTACTGGGAGCCAGTGTAGGTCTTTCAAGACCAGTTTTATATGGTCTTGGCGGCCGCTCCCAGTCACCAGTCTGGCTACCGCGTTCTGGGTTAGTTGTAGTTTCCGGCTCACCTTCAAAGGTAGCCCCACGTACAGCGCATTGCAGTAGTCCAAGCGGGAGATAACCAGAGCATGCACCACTCTGGCGAGGCAGTCCGCAGGCAGATAGGGTCTCAGCCTGCATACCAGATGGAGCTGGTAAACAGCTGCCCTGGACACGGATTTAACCTGTGCCTCCATGGACAGCTGTGAGTCCAAAATGACTCCCAGGCTGCGCACCTGGTCCTTCAGGGGCACAGTTACCCCATTCAGGACCAGGGAATCCTCCACACCTGCCCGCCTCCTGTCCCCCAAAAACAGGACTTCTGTCTTGTTGGGATTCAATCTCAGCTAGCTCAGTATTGGCTGCAACTCCCTGTGGTTTCAGACTGGAGTCTTCCCAGGCCTTACCTAGAATAGCCAGGGATTGAACCTGAGGTCTCCAGGGAGCGAAGCAGATACTCTGCCACTAAGCTAGGGCCCTTCTCTTCCCTAATGTGCCTTTTCTTCCCTGAACAGCTTTAGAACAAATGGGTCCACACATGCTAACTCTCTGCCTCTTCTCTGTTGGTTTCCCATCTGTTTCTGCCAAGAAATCCTGGACAAGCTGAAGAGGTGAGAGCTGTGAGCTGCCTCGGGAGAACAGGTGGCTTTCCCCCCTTTGTGTTATCTGCCATCTGGGCAGATTCACTCAAAAGATTTGCCTCTGCTGGAGATGTGTGTGGGTCTCCTTCATGTGGTTTGTTTCTCATGGAGCAAAGGCAAAAATCGGCACGACTGCTCTGCTCCACAAACACCTCCACTTTCTACCCAAGCGCCCAGCTTTCATCTGCTCTGTCTGGGCTGCGACTTTGATGTAGAGTTAAAGCAGCTCTGAAACAATATCTGGAGCACTTATAGAAAGGCATCCAAGGGTGAAAACACACTGCAGGAACAAGAGCTCGGCGTCGCAGTTCGTGGAAGCTTCTAAAAAAGAATCTCCATGTTGTGTGCCTTCCTGTAGTAAGTGGGTAGACCGGTTAGGATAGAGATGATGGTTTAGATTAAGGTGGGGGGGGCATGCAACTACTTCTACATGCCCCAGGGATTGTCATAAGCAGTTTGCAATTTGGCATTACTGAGGTGTGTGTGTCTGCTGCTTAAGGAAAGAATGTCAAAATTCTGCAGGGCATGCCAGAGACTGTGGTGTGTGCACCTAGAGTAGTCCTTTGAATAGTGGCCAGTGTGTAATTGTATCAGAAAAGCAAATGGGATCGGGGCCAAACTGTTATAATGGCTTTCAGCTCATGGTGTTTGTGGTTTTCCTAGAGCATAATCCTTACTAGAAATTGGAGTGTGTATGAAATATTCATGCACACACTTGAAAGTGAGTTGAATGAGGAGACCCTGGCTCTTCCAGCATGCGCATCCTGCTAGCTTTCTCTTGTCTGTTCCTTGAACTCAGGGACTCTAGTTTTGCTTCCCTAAACTAGAACTGAAATGAAGGGTATGTACACATGAGCGGTTTCAAACATAGAGGTAGTATCCCCCTCACCATGTTTTACATTGCATTTGTACTTTAATTTGTACTTGCTGTACACACTGTTTGCTTAATGATCTGCTCCAGAATCTTCCCTGGTATTGATGTCAGACTGACTGGGCGGTAATTATTTGGGTCCTCTCTTTTCCCCTTTTTGAAAATAGGGACAACATTTGCCCTCCTCCAGTCTGCCGGGACTTCGCCTGTTCTCCAGGAATTCTCAAAGATGACTGCCAGTGGTTCTGAGATCACATCTGCCAGTTCTTTTAATACTCTTGGATGCAGTTCATCTGGCCCTGGAGACTTGAATACATCTAAACTAGCCAAGTATTCTTGTACTATCTCTTTAGTTATTCTGGGCTGTGTTTCCTCTGCTGAATCATTTGCTCCAAATTCTTCAAGTCGGGCATTGTTTTCTTTATCGGAGAAGACTGAGGCAAAGAAGGCATTGAGGAGTTCAGCCCTTTCTGTGTCCCCTGTTTGCATTTCACCATCTTCTCCTCTGAGTGACCCCACTGTTTCTTTGTTCTTCCTTTTGCTACGAACATACCCATTAAAGCCTTTTTTGTTGCTTTTAACCTCTCTAGCAAGCCTGAGATCATTCTGTGCTTTAGCTTTTCTGACTTTGTGTCTACACGTGCTGGCTATTTGTTTGAATTCCTCTTTGGTGGTTTCCCCCCTTTTCCATTTTTTGTACACAACCTTTTTTAAACTTAACTCAGTTAAAAGTTCTTTAGATAGCCACCCTGATGAGATAGCCACATCAGGATGAGAACAGAAATCGTGCTCCAGTGGCATAGCGGCAGCAGGAGGCCCCATTAGCTAAAGTGGTGCTTCAGGTTAAGAACAGTTTCAGGTTAAGAACAGACCTCCGGAACGAATTAAGTTCTTAACCAGAGGTACCACTGTAACACCTACAGAGAAAGTTCCCTGCTCGAGACCACTGAAGCCTAACAGAGGAGCTTTTGAAACTCAAGTATCAAATTCTTTGATATTGAGCACCAAATATGATGAAGCTGTAGCCTTAGGAATAATTAGGCCTGTTGTTTTCAAAGTGGAAGAGGGATGTGTTAATGTGTGATTTGCTTGGCACTTTAATGCTGTAAGTAGAGGACTGCAATATGGGGATAATAATGCATTAGTTGCGTGTGAAGTGCTTTTGAACACTCAGAAACACTAAATAAAAGCTAAATATTTCACACTGTTGTTCTTGCTAGCTTGAGCTTGGGCTGCCAACTTCTCAGCAGCTTACTTTAGCTGTGCCTCTAAAAGGTAAAGGTAAAGGTACCCCTGCCCATATGGGCCAGTCGTGTCCGACTCTGGGGTTGCGCGCCCATCTCGCTTAAGAGGCCGGGAGCCAGCGCTGTCCGAAGACACTTCCGGGTCACGTGGCCAGCGTGACAAGCTGCATCTGGCGAGCCAGCGCAGCACACGGAAACGGCGTTTACCTTCCCGCTAGTAAGCGGTCCCTATTTATCTACTTGCACCCGGGGGTGCTTTTGAAGTGCTAGGTTGGCAGGCGCTGGGACCGAGCAACGGGAGCGCACCCCGCCGCGGGGATTCGAACCGCCGACCTGACGATCAGCAAATCCTAGGCGCTGAGGTTTTACCCACAGCGCCACCCGCGTCCCCTAGCTGTGCCTCTACCAGCAAACAAACTTGTGAGCAACCAGATGTTGTTGGATTATGGTCACATCCGTACCATACAATTAAAGTGTATTTATCTGTCTATTGCATTTATATCCCACCTTTTCCTCCAAGGCGCTTGAGGTGAAGCACATGGGTCCCCCCTCCCCATTTAATGCTCAAAACACCCCAGTGAGGTAGGTTAGGCTGAGAGGCAGTGGCTGGCCTTAGGTCACCCAGTGAGCTTCATGGCTGAGTGGGGATTTGAACCCTGGCCTCCCAGGTCCTAACCTAACACTCTAACCATCATACCACACCGTAACACTTTAACAGAGAACCCTGGAAACTGGTAAACTGTGTTGTTTAAACATTTTGATGTTTGCCACCCTGGGCTCCTTTGGGAGGAAGAGCAAGATATGAATTTCAAATAAATGTAAGAAATAAATCGGGCTGACTTACACTGTATATAAGAGCTTCTGCCTTTGCATCTCTCCTCAGGATTACTGCGTATGTTCCTCAAGGCTCCTCAAGACCACCACTTTTGTGGCGATCACACAAGGTCCCCGGACGTTTAACGGTCTATTGATCCCTGTGCCACCACTGTGCTCGCTTCCCCGCTGCCACCAACCAGTTACTCTCTGGTAAAACACTGAGTCCAGTCAGTTGTTAAAAGTGAACCAAAAAAACAAGTTTATTTTACAAACATTAACAAGTTTATGATTTCTCGGATAACATTCCTGTCAGTATCTTAACTTTAGTTTCTTTACCGGCTAATAATAATAATAATAATAATAATAATAATAATAATAATTTATTATTTATTATTTATACCCCACCCATCTGGCTGGGCTTCCTCAGCCACTCTGGGTGGCTTCCAAAAGAATATTAAAATACTGTGATACATCAAACATTAAAAGCTTCCCTAAACAGGGCTGCCTTCAGATGTCTTCTGAATGTCAGGTAGCTGTTTATTGCTTTGACATCTGGTGGGAGGGCGTTCCACAGGGAGGGCGCCACTACCGAGAAGGTCCTCTGCCTGGTTCCCTGTACCTTCCTAATACCTTCTGACTGATTATCTCAACTGTTTGACTGACTCCTCTTAACAAATTCTCTCCCTCTCTCACACCAGACTAGCCCAACCCACACTTATCTTCCCTCTCTTGTCTAACTCCAGACTGTCTTCTCAACCACTCTAACTCTAACTCCTCTCTGTGCTTAAACCTTATACACAGTTAACTCTGCCCCTTGGGTTCCCATTGGTTAGTCATTTTACAATTAGTTAACCCTTTCCCTATGAACCCAGTATGATATCACACACATAGGAGGACAAACGCCACACTCCCCTATGCAGTGGTTGCATCTGCACAGCTCAGTTGGTGCTGATAACGCCAAGGTGGCAGGTTCGATCCCCGTATGGGCCAGCTGTATATTCCTGCCTTGCAGGGGGTTGGCTAGATGATCCTCAGGGTACCTTCCAACTCAAAAATTCTATGATTCTAACATCACCATCCTCATAAGACTGAGCTGAAAAGCCCCTGAAACGCAGCCAGCTTCCTAATGCTGCCCCCAATCATTTGTAGTAGTCTCTGTTTCCTGCAGTGATAATCCATTCGATAAAAAGTGTCTCTGGTTCACAAAGGAGATGTTGATCAGTATCAGCAATGGAGCCCGCTAAAGAACATAGATTGAAATGTATGTTATACAGTTGTGCTTTCCTTAAAGAATGAGGATTAAGAGTTTTCCCACTGTAAAGAAATCAGATATAGGGAGATGGATCTCATTAATTAAGTGATACAGAAATTACCCAGTGCATCAAAGCAGTCCATGTAAAAATATGGGCTGAGATCCAATGAGCAGCTTTCAGAGGTGCCTAAAGACTTTTCAGTTCTTTCATTGATCAGCAAATTCTCCCATTGCCATATCACAAAAGTACTTTTGAAAGTTCCCTGTGTTTTCAAAAGGGGTTCCATGGCATGGGGAGGGAGATCAATAAAAAGCAGCCTTGTAAAGAGATTATGTTTTAATCAAACTCCCCTTGCAGCCTTTGCTTGCAAGTTTGTCTAGAGCAGCAGGATGCAAATACCATGACTGATATCTCGCTATCCTTTCCATCCTTTCTTTTAAAAAACAAACAAAAACAAACCACATTTATTCAAAAGTTACAACACAGCTTTCTCCACTGCCATAATACCACAGAATGATCGCTCCAATCCTTAATCCTGCATCACTGTCATGTTGGCTCGCCCAGTACCCTCAATAGGAACCCAGCTACCGATCTGGTTTACTAGACAGGAGCAGGCCAGCAGTAAATCACACTGCGCAAGTTGGAGTTAACACTTTATTAGCAAAAGCACGATATGCAAAGGAGTCTCAAGCCTAATGAGCACAGCAACGCATCTCCGGTAGGTCTTTCCCCCATGAAGTAGTTGCTGAGACTGAAGGTCCCTAGCTCCCCACAGCTAGCTAAGTCCCCTCCTCTCCAGGGTTCTTTCCTAAGCAATCAGAGACTACATCCGTGTGTCGCAAATCTCTCCTCCACCCTTTTAATGCCTCTTCTGGTTCTAGCAGACAAGGAGGCAGGGGAGCTTCTCGCAGCAGGAGGGGGAGACACCCATGACTCTTCACCACTTTGACTCATCTCTGCCTCTTGGCCTCTCTCCTCCCTCCTCTCTTGCTTCAGCTTCTGCCTCTGATTTTGGACTTCTCTCTGCCACAGACTCTCCCAGCTCACTAAGCCCCGTTGCCTCCTCAGCTTCCAACACCTCCTCTTCCTGGTCTTCTCCCTCTGACTGTTGTCCCACCACCACTCCCTGGAAACTAAGCCTTCTTTCATTGGTGATTCCCAGCTGGTTCCTGCTAGCATTCCTCTGCATCCAACCAGCCCATGACAGTTCGCTACATCCTGGTGCTTATTTTATTAATGAATCATCCTGCCTTTTCCCTTTGGTCTCTTTGACTTATTCTAAATAAACACTTTCTTAGATTTGCCTTTAGGGTTGAGAAGTACATGCTATGGCAGGTTCAGGTCTTTTCAGCATGGCTTATCCCAGCAGTGGGAATCATCCTGTACAAAGCAGAAGGCAGCGTTTCCAAACACACCCACTCCAGCACTCAGGTGGGGAGGAACACTGCCTTTCCCCCTTAAAAAGCAGGGAAGGAGCTTTGTCTCTGATCTCAGTGTTGTGGTGTTTGGTGCTCAGATTGGAGATCTGGAAATGCTGGTGCGTGTGTGTGCCTCTGCATGTATGTTTTTGAATGTCCATGTCTGCTGAGTGTATGTGGGTGTGGTTTAATGTGCAGTGTGTGTAAATGCCCGCATATATTGGCCATACCCACTGCTTAGGTACCATCAATGTGTCCCCCAAACTGAAAAAGATTAGTCAGCCCTGATTTATGCATTGTTCCAGATATGCTGGGAACCTGAGATGAGGGTCTTATGTATATTACCTCTTATGACGCATAAAGAGGAAATACAGCTCTGCGCACCATGCATTGCTTTGTTGCTCAGTTATTTCTGAAGCGAGTTTCTCCCATGATGCTAACAATTGGGGGCTGTAAAGAATGAAGAAGTAGTTCAGGGCAGCCTTGTATGTTGTATTACTGCCCACCGAATGGAGAGCTTGATTTATTCTTGAATGCTTCACAGCCACAGGGAGGGGAGACATTTCTTTATGCGCTAAGTCTAAGAGAACCACATTTTCTACAACAAAGCGGGCTATAATGAAACTGTATAAGAATGCAGGAATACAGCAAACACTCATTAAGCATTTTAATATATTCAGTGCTTCTCCTGGGTCTGATATACCTGTGCCATTGTTGAATACAAGTCCCATTTTTCCTCCTTTTGGGGAATTTTAGCTACAAATGATTCCTCAGACATGGAACATGATGTTCATGTTATTGGCAGTGTGATAAACATACAAATGACTTGATCTCGTGGTCCCAGCTCACGTGAAAGTCTGCTCAGATATATTCTGAGTAGGCACGAGTTTGTTGCAATCACCAGATGGGCAATAACTGTGCATTTATTTCACACACGCACATATTGTTCAGAAAAGCCTTGCAGTTATTGCTCACCATGGGCGCAGTCCAACACAATTAAGTCTCACTGATTCTACTATTCCATTTAAGTAAACAGAGCTCAAAGGTGCAAGCATTTTATTTTGCTTTTAAAACTCAGGATGTGAGCAGCTGGGCTCTGTGTACTTCACGGATTCCCATAGCAGCTAAATGCAACTGAAGACTCAGCTACATTAGTAAAGAAAATGCATTTTATCTGCGACACCAGATGGCGCTGTGGAGTTCCATCTTTCGCCAATGTGATTACCCATTTAGAGGTTTACAACGCGTTTTCCTGAAACGCGTTTTTTGATGTGTCTAGATCCAGCTTTAGTCACCTGTTCAAAAGAGGCCACACCTAGAGCTTGATCAGGCATGCAGATTCCAGGTTAACTTCATATGGGATGGAGGGGAAAATGGAGATGAGCTCTGCCCCATATTCATCCTTGCTGCCATCCATCAGTCAGATGACTGTGTGAAACAGGGAGCCTTCTGTGCTCATGAAGGCATGATTTAGAATGGGCACAGGATGGTGCAGTGGGGGAGTTTCACTGCTCACCTGATCTGCCTCCAGCCAAGTCACTGTCATGCTCCTGGGCTGCCCTGGATGGGAGGAAAGGAGGAGCAGAGCGCAAAGAGTCTTGGTTTTTTAAAAAAACAAATACTTTGTGTGGCCGCGTCTAATCTTGCCCCTCTCTAAAATTTATTTTTTGGTGTGTGCTTCTTTTTAAAGAATAAAATAAAAATCAGGATTAAGGGGTTTTCTCAGGAGAGTGGAGGGCTTGTATGCTGTGTCCCATTGGTGAAGTGGTGGTGGCACTTGCCCTCTTCTGACAGGACATGCCCTATGGTGGGGTAGGGGGCAAAAAAATGGGTTGGGGGGGGAGTAAGAAATGTCCCTATTTTTATCTAAGGAATGTTTGGAGGTATACAATTAGAAGAAGAGTTTGGATCTGATATTCCGCTTTATCACTACCCGAAGGAGTCTCAAAGCGGCTAACAATCTCCTTTCCTTTCCTCCCCCCCAACAAACACTTTGTGAGGTGAGTGGGGCTGAGAGACTTCAAAGAAGTGTGACTAGCCCAAGATCACCCAGCAGCTGCATGTGGAGGAGCAGAGACGTGAACCCGGTTCACCAGATTACGAGTCCACCGCTCTTAACCACTATACCACACTGGCAACTTAGACATGTTGCTTTAAACAGCCAAGAAGGTCAAAGGCCAATGCATACATGTGATTGGTCTTCTTTCGCCAAAGAGTCTGATCTTGGGGAAAAGCCAGAGCTCAGTGGCAGAGCATCTACTTTGCGCACAGAAGGTCCAAGGTTGCATCTGCGGCATCTCCAGGCAGGGGCGTCGCAAGGGGTGTGTGGGTGTCGTGGTCCGCCCCAGGTGTCATGCCTGGGTGTGTGACAAAATCCCCCCGGTGGATCTGCGTGGTGGTACTCGCACCCCTGGCGGGTGGATTTCCACAATTTGCGCGATCCTCAATGTGAAAATCCACCCCCGATCACGCAAATACGCTCGACAATCAGCCTGGCACCCCCGGTGGGCAGTGCTCGCACTCCCGGGTGGCGGCGCTGACACGGTTTTATGTGATCACTGGTTGGATTTGAGCAATTTGTGGGTGCACGTGTTTCGCGGCCAACCATCACTTAAAAAAGCTCAACAACATTGGGGTAAAGGTAAAGGTAAAGGGACCCCTGACCATTAGGTCCAGTCATGACCTACTCTGGGGTTGCGGCACTCATCTCGCTTTATTGGCCAAGGGAGCTGGCGTACAGCTTCTGGGTCATGTGGCCAGCATGACTAAGCCGCTTCTGGCAAACCAGAGCAGCGCACGGAAACGCCATTTACCTTCCCGCTGGAGCGGTACCTATTTATCTACTTGCACTTTGGCATGCTTTCGAACTGCTAGGTTGGCAGGAGCAGGGACCGAGCAATGGGAGCTCACCCCGTCGCGGGGATTCAAACCGCCGACCTTCTGATCGGCAAGCCCTAGGCTCTGTGATTTAACCGACAGCGCCACCCACGTCCCTAACTTTGGGGTACTGTCCCTTAAAAAGTTTAACAACTCCTGGCAATGTTCCCAAAAATTGCAATGTGGGGGATGCCCAAAAAATTTTTTTCCAGGTACCACCTGACCTTGCTACGCCTGTCTCCAGTCACTGACAATACTGAGCTAGAGGAATTGACTCAGCATAAGGTGCCTTCCGATGTCCTTCAGGCCAACAACCTGTAAAGTATCCATTGAAGGTTGACCAGATGGTACCACAGTCTCCTCCATCTCTGATCCGTTCCGCTGAGCAATTTTCTCTGGGGTGCATCGGAATTTTCTGAATCTGATCTCACTGAGCAATATACATCTGGGAAATGAGTATTTGAAAGAGAGAAATAAAAAAGAGGGGGAAACCTGCCAAGCTCTTCATATCCATCTGGCGTTTCTATTCAGCTTGGCTTGTCATCGGCCATCATGTTGTACTGCGCTTTAGGGAAGACCCATTTCTGGCAACACTTGTAACATGTGCCTTTGTCTGCAGAGACAAATGATGTGATATAAGCTGCTTTTTAACAGATGCTCCCGAAGAAGCATACAATAAAATAATAAAAAACAACAACAGCTACAATGTCATCAGGAGTCAGGAAAAAACAACAACTAAATTTCGCATCAAAGGCCATCTGAAAAGAAAAGATGTTCCCAAACCACAATAGGCAATCTGATGGACCACAGTGCTAGATGAGTAGAAGTGCCAGGTGAGTTTTTAACAGTGCAGTGCTGGACAGATGTAAATGACTGAGAAGTTATTCCTACTGATAACTTTCGCTGGCTTCTGAAAAGCAGAAAAGGGAAAAGGCTTAGGCAGTGGGAAGTCCAGAGTCTGGGTGCCACAAGTGAGAATGCTTTGTCTACAGATGAGGTAGAAATTTGATTCATTTCGCAATTAAAGGCAGTATTGGCTAATTCATATTTGTTCAAAACAATATGTGGACCAAAACACAGCCAGCCTTTGAAATTCACACTTCTCTGAATTGTACAATGCAGTTCTCCAGCAGAGTAATGCACACCCTCCAACACAACACAACACAACACAACACAACACAACACAACACAACACAACACAACACAGCCCAAATCCAGGTCACAATCTTCTGGGTCCAAAATCCTGTGTGAGTCACTAGCCCTAGTCACATGTAAAACTGTACATGCAAAGGAACCATCAGGAGCTTTGGTGTGCGCAGTCTGCTTCAGCACCATTTAAATTTGGTGTCAAACGCTGCCTCCTGCCAAGATCAGAACCTCTCCAGAGCTTCCAAGTCTATGCTTGTATCTTCCCTAAGACAGAGACTGGCTTGTGATTCAAAGGAAGGAAGGAAGGAAGGAAGGACTCAGCATTTCCTGTTGTGGCCATTAGCATTTAGCAAGGCAATTTTTTATCCCACCCCTTTCTGCATCACTTTTTAATAAGTCTCTCCAGGACATACACTAATTCGAGAACTGATGGATCAGCTGTAAAACTTGATTCATCAGATAAATAGTCAAATTCCCAGTAGTGCTGTTCTGATACTTTGAAATGTATTTCTCAATGCAAATTAGCAGAGCTGTGCTTGCTATAAACTTCCTGATTTTGACCCTCCTGCATCCAGTTCATTTATTGCAATCCATTAATCGTCAGGTGTGGACTCATTGTTTTACTCTCCCCAGTTCTGCAGGGTGCCTACCGGGCAAGGAACCGTGGCTCAGAGGTAGAGGATTTGTTCTTTGTGTGCAGAAGGTCATGAGTTCAATTGCCGACATCTCCAGGTAGAGCCGGGAATGTGCTCTGTCTGAAACAGTGAATAGCTGCTGGCAGACATTTTAGTCCGTACTGATCTAGATGGGCCAATGGTCTGATGCAGCATAAGGCAGCCCCCTATGTTTCTATGTGTTGGGTTTCCTTACTGGATGACAGGCCTGTTTTGAAGTGGGAAGGAGCTTAGAAAAGTGCAGATGTTTTCCTCCCTATGTAAATTATATTTTCCAGATTCTTCTCTTCCAGCTCCTTCCTCAAAAGAGAGAAAAAGCCTTCCCCCCCCCCAGCAGAACTGAAATGCTTTTAACAGTAAGACTGCATACCCAGCATGCATTTTAAGCACATATAAAGCACACGAATGCTGGGAATTGTACTTTGCTAAGGGTGCTGGGAATTGTAGCTCTGCTAGTGGCAAATTATAAGTCCCAGGATTCTTTGGGGGAAATCACATGCTTTAAATATATGGTGCCTACACAGCCCTAGAGCAGGGGCATGGCTATGTCCTTACAGGACTCAGGTCCATAAAAATAATTTTGCATATACTTGTACAGATGGGGCAACTTTCAGCCCTATACAGTGGGAGGAAAGAGAAGTTTAAAAAGGAGTGATCTAGGGCCCATACAAAGGAGCCACAGTTTGTCCCACACCCCCAGATATCTCCTAACAATGCCCCTGGAGTATTGTAACAAGCAAAAGCTTATCAGATAAAACTTTCCTCAGCCATCACTGATGCAGGAAAGGTACAGCTGATGATTTATTGATTTTTTGTTCATTAGTTGCTTTAACCTTTACCTTTATACCTTGGCTTTTGACACTTGAGGTATATTTTTTTGGACCTTATTTCTGTGATTGTAAGTTGTTTTGAACTGTTTTTAACATTAGGTTTTACTTCTTGTAACCTGCCACGAGGCCTTATGGTGAAGGGTGGTCTACTAAATCGTCGTCATCATCATCATCATCATCATCATCATCCAGGAGCTGCGCTGGTGAGGCAAGCACAAAGAGGTGCCACATCCACAATCTTCTTAACTAAGAGGAAACACTATGTCTGAATATCTATTCTATTTTCTGAAGCATGCATTGAATTATGCAAATATAACCCTTTGCTTCTAACTGAGGAATTAAAGTGCTTTTTAAAAAGAGAGAGTTCTTTGTTTAAAAGAAAATGCAAAAGATAGCTGCAATTACACACACAAGTTTGGGTCTCCTCAAACCCCATGAGATTTACTTCCAAGCAGGCATAGACTGTGGAACCAAGCTGTATGTAAATAGGCTTCAGAAATGGGACACAGTTCCTCCCCAGCACACGGGTGAAAGCTTTCCCCCTTCTTGTTTGCTTTCCAGCCATAAACAGTGCTGTTTCTTCAAATTAACTGTGCCTTATTAGTTTGCTAGAGCTAATCAATGCTGATTTGATGCAGCTGTGAGATGCATCTTCTTCAGTAATGGGGATCGGACCTGACGGCAGGCAGACAGGGGCAGAGGGTGGGTTACCTGGTTGCTGTGGAGGGAAAACATCATCAGATGTCAGCCTTGCTTATGACTTTTATCCTGAAGTTCTACAAAAGTATTCAAAGTAGCTTACAGAACAAAACCAGACACATACAGCAAAACAGAATAAACACAGAACTAGCACAGATCACCAAATAACTCGGAATGCTAAAACCAGGCAGCTAAAGATTGGGGGGGAAGATAGCAATCAAAACTCAAGGTCAGCAGCGGAAGATGAAAACGTAGGTCAGTCTAGAACTGAAAGGACTTCAATAATTGTTGGGCAGTAGGGGTACAGGTGATCTCCACCAGCATGGACTTCTGTTATGTACCATATACAACCACACCATCACCTCACCTGTCCTGAATTAATATTAAAGTTCAGTTTGCTACAGCAGCAAGCTGGTGAAGAAAGGAATCAGGAACAGGAGAAGAAATAGGCAAGCAGTTTGCCAGCTGTCCAAGATCAGATCAGGCTCAAGACATTTTGTTGTCATAGGAACTCATAAGAAGCTGTCTTATACTGAGTCAGAAAATTGGTCCATCTAGCTCAGTATTGTCTACACTGATTGGCAGCAGCTCTCCAAGACTTCAAGCAGGAGTCTCTCCCACCCCAACCTGGAGATGCTGGGGATTGAACATGACACCTTCTGCTTGCAATGTGGATGCTCTCTTGGGACTAGATTGTTGTAATATGCAGTTACTGACTCAGACTTTGATACATGAAAAGGTTAATCTGAGCCCTGAGCTCAAGTTACCAGAGTGGGTGTGGCTTAGTAGGCTCTGCCACACCCCTTTCCTCTTTCTCTTTGTGCTTCCTGAAACAAGCAAGAAGGAGCCATGCAGCCAATGGCTCACAGTGGCAAGAAAAAAACAAGTGAACGGAATCTCTCCAAAATGGATATTTTAAAGCCTGCATCTTTGCTAACCCGAAGATTGCACGATCCTTTTCTTTAAGTCTTTTTCATCTTTGTTTTCTGTGAATGGAGAGTTGTTTCCAGTTATTTCTGGAAACTGTGAGTAAAATTTTCACTCATTTGCAGATCTAAGTGTCTGTGATTTATTCTAGCCTAAGTATTTTTGTTAGGAATGTTTGTTCAAAGGTGGATGAGGACATATGCACATCTAACCAAGTTTTAATGTTCTTAGAAGAATCATCATTGGGCTTAACTCTGCTATGAGAGAGTATAAGATTTCTCTTCCAAACCTCTCTCTGCGATAAATAAAGTGAGAAAATCATAATCGAGGGCAATATAGCATTTGCTGCCCTCCACCACTCCAGTTCCAAGTACAAAAGCCAACCAGGTTTACTGTGACCCAGTGACAGTGCAGCATGTTCCTCTGTACCTGAGGGCAGTACGCTAACTTAGAGGGCAGAAGGCTGGCCATGCGACACCCACACATTTCTGTCTTCCATCACCCTGCTGCTGATTGCTCCCCACTTAACCTAGCTGCTACTCTCCCTACCCTACCACTGCCTTACAGGTAGCTGCCTCACACTGCCTAATGGTAGGGCTGGCCCTACCCCAGATGGAAAACTAGCAAGCTCTGCCATATCCTCCTCTCCCACAAGATGCCATGATGGCCACCAACATGGATGGCTGTGAAAGAAGATTAAACAAATTCAACTGAATACAAGCAGAATCCTTTCTATTGTGGATTTGGGATGCACTAATTCCCCCTGCAACCAGTTTCTACCCATTCCCCAGCCACCTGTACATAAAATTGTGCATATACTCAGGTGATCCTATTTTCCAACTGACTAGCTGTTCATTGTGCATATAACAAGGAGCCTGAGCACAAATCTGTACATCAAAATCCTAATCCTTATCTGCTCTCATTTTATATTAATGTACTGATGGAAGTTATTCTTGAACTGAGTTATTGTACCCACCCTGGAATCGCTTGCAATGCAGTGAGGAGTGGGGGCAGCTAGAATCTCTCTCTCACACACACACCTATACAAATTCCCTTCCCCTTCATATACAATGATGCTTATGTGAGAAGTAAACAGCAATTACAATATACATATGGGTACAAAATGCAAACAGTATTCGAATTGTTATACTTTGTACAAGGTATATGCTGCTTCTGACGCTACCACCCAGGACTCCCTTGCTCAGCGCCTGAGGGCCCAGTCCTGCCACTCAACACCTGGCCTAGGGCGGGGCCTGATGGGGTCTATAAAGGACTGCTGTCGCTGCTGCTGCTGCTGGGCAGAGAGGGCTCGGTTTTGTTTTGTTTTTGTTTAAATTGCTGTCATTTTAAACTGTGATACTAATGCTGTAGTCTTAGTTTTAGATTTTGATTTATGTGGAAATTGTTTCCCATTTGGTTGTGTATTTTTTTTGTGTGTGGTTTATTTATTGTTTATGACTTTTGTAATTATGTAAATCTTGTTATGCTGTAAGCCGCCTTGAGCATTGTTTTTTAACTGTGGAAAGGTGGTATACAAATAAAAAATGATGATGATGATGATATGTCACTTTGTCTTACTTAGCGACCTGTTGATGTCCAGGCAGAAGTAGAGAGGATCCTCAGGGTGTTCCAAACCAGCTCCTTTCAAATGGGCTTTCATTGTAGATTTCAGCAAATATGTGTAACTGTCTATATCATCTTCCCTGCCCGTGGAAATAAAACAAACTCCCAGTGGTGTTAGACAAGTGAATGAGGCAAGGATCTTATTTATTTGAAAAAGCAAAATTCGAGTAGCGTTGGGCTTTCCAACTCCTTCTGAAGCAAGAACCTTGGGTGTTTACAGCTCAGTCCTGATCACGCCTATTCAGATGTAAGGTCACATTCACACTACTGTAAAGCACATGGCACCCCCCTAAAGAACCCTGGGAATTGTAGTTTTGTGAGGATGCTGGGAATTATATCTCTGTGAGATACAATAGAACTACAGTTCCCAGGATTCTTTGATGGGAAATAAGGTTATTTAAATATATGACATGGATATGACCCAAGTTCTATTGGATTCATTAGGGCTTACTCCCAGGTAAACAGAGTTAGGATTAATTAGGGTTGAGCAACCATCTTCAGCTATAAAGCCGGTATGCTCTATTTTCATTCAAGAACACAAAAATGGGATGTGATAAATCAAACTAATTGTAGGATTTGGTTAAAGGCAAAAATGAAGCTAATTCAATTTGGACAGATTTGTTAGTTTCTTCATTAAGGTCACATGGAAATTTAAAACTCTAATGTCGCTGACTATAAAATGATGGGGTGGTGTTACCGATGATTTTGAATTGAACGGTTGCTTCTCCTCTGCTCCCAAACTGTGTCAACAGAGAAGGTCCATAAAAGCAATTAATCCTCTGCTCTACTTACAAGTGAATTAAATTCCGTGACTATCAGAAGAGTCTGCTGATGCGATGCTTTTGCCGAGGGAGCAAGCAGAGTGGGTATCATGTGGCAATTCTCCAATGCTTGCCAAAATAGCTCATTTACTTTATGCACCAGTTAGTAAGCTGGTAGGAAGAACCAATCAATACCTGTGGCACATTCCATAAACCAGAAAATATTTCAGGCTTGTCACGTTTGATAGAGAAAGCAGTGAAAAACTGCACAGTGAACGTGAGGAAGCAGAATTCCCCTCTGAACCTTGACAGATTGTGTCATTGGGAATTTACACATTCTTCTCACAATACAAAAAGCATTTGAACAAATGGGGGGGGGTGTTTAGCCCATATACTTTACCCTCCAAAATTAGCATGAAACTCTATACTGCTTGAGAGGTAATATCTTAAGCAAACTCCTCAGTGCCTGACTTTTTGGAGATCCATACCTCTGCCACCCCACACATTTCTCAAAATTGTTGTTTGTTTGTTTATGCTGTTGTCACTATAAATTGTCTTCAGTTGCTGAAGACAATTTATAGTCTATTGGATTGGTATTGGATTGGTAGTGTTGAATTTTAATACAGTGGTACCTCGGGTTACATACGCTTCAGGTTACAGACGCTTCAGCTTACAGACTCCGCTAACCCAGAAATAGTGCTTCAGGTTAAGAACTTTGCTTCAGGATGAGAACAGAAATCGTGCTCCGGCGGTGTGGCAGCAGCAGGAGGCTGCATTAGCTAAAGTGGTGCTTCAGGTTAAGAACAGTTTCAGGTTAAGAACAGGCCTCCGGAACGAATTAAGTACTTAACCCGAGGTACCACTGTATGTGCGTTTAAAGTTGATTAACGCACTCGGTTTCAACAAATCCACTTAAAAAACAAACAAACCACAGCCTTTTTTTGATCAGGAAAGTGGTGGTGAAATGCACTAAAAAAACTGTGGGATAAACTAACGATTAAGGTGTATAAACATCCAGCAAGCAAATCATTATAGATGTTACACTCCCTGCAAAAAAAGCAGAATGAATGCTCAATAAAGACTGGACCTAATCTAACCTCCACATAAGCATTGTGTAAGCAAAGTAGGATGTCACATGTTAGTTGTGCAGCAACATATTGAGTCCCAAAACCAGGGCACGCATTTTCCTGCCTGTGCTCCAATGCAAGATTACGGAGCCCAAAATATGCACTTTGGAATGGGTCTATGCATGCATGGCACCTCAAAACACACATTTTGGGGTGCCACATGAAATTGCAGTCCCCCAATAAGAGGTTTTGTGTGTGTGTTAAATCTCAGTGCGAAATTGTGCGAGAGCACGGCATCCAAAATGGCTACCATGCTGTCATGCGCCAAAACCGGATATCCCATTTTCCCCAGGATACTTGCCGGATATTGTAGATATGGTGGGAGCACATGAGCTCAAAGACAAATTCATGGAGGGCGAGGCTGTCAATGGCTATTAATCCTGATGGATATGATCTTCCTCCATTGTTGGAGGCAGTTTGTTCCTGAATACTTCTAGACACCTTAGGAGGGGAGAGTACTGTTGCACTTGGATCCTACTTGTGAGTTTCCCATGGGCATCCGGCTGGCCACTGTGAGAACAGGATGCTGGACTAGATGGGTCACTAGCCTGATCCTGCAGGATTCTTCTTCTTCTTCTTCCTACTTTCCCCACCATGCTTGAAAAGAGGCTCACTCAGGAAACTGCATGATCTGATCCCAAATCACTATGCAATTATGATGAGTAGAATTTTTAGAAAGCATAAATTCTGGGAACTGGCACATTGTGGCTCAAACTTATAGCAGCAAGGGGTTAGCAGAGTGATGTATGATTAGCCATTTTTATACTGTCCCTAGTGCATGCCATTTTCATCTCACCAAAAGGAATAATTTCCTCTCTCCACCCCCAACAGGCACTCCATTAAAGTGTCTGCGTATTATATATTGAGATGCAAAGCATTGAAGGGCTGGCTCTTTTACAATCGAGAGCCTTGAAAAGAAAGAGAAAAAGCAGTGTTTTTCAAGTTCACTAGCTCATGAAAAAGCCCGGAGAACTACAAAAGGGTGGCACTAAATCAGTGGTCCTAAAAGGAAGTGGGCTTGTCAGTGGAGCTTACAGTTATAGACTGAAATGGTTTTTAAAAACAACCGCCAACACAATGCGTCTTTCAGCATGCAAATGCTGTGGAAAGCATCATTCTCCACCCAAAAATAAAACACTGCAGACTGTGTGAGAGAGAGGATAAATAAATACACCACACATATTTGGCAAAGGTTCTTTTGGAAAAAAATGAGAAGGGAAGGAAAATCCTGCAATTGGCTGAATAGTTACAAGGTGAAATAAAGGAACCCCATGTCAAAGAGAACCGGAGTTTAGATTAAGAAAGTCAAAAGGACACATCCAAGTTATTAAACTCGCATCAATGGTGGCAATGCCTGCAGTTTCGAAAGTAGGACATGGTACTGCGTTAGTTTTAAACCACTGTGTTGGAAGCCACCACCAAAGAAGGATTTAAAGACGTCTTTTAGAAGCAAGCAGATGTGGAGGGAGAGGGCAGGGAGGAACAGAGGAAAATATGTAGAAACAATTGTGGATTATGAAGCAGAAAAAAGGATCATTTGAATAACTGCAGATGCTCTTGAATCACTCATCAAGACAGAGAAAGAGTCGTTGGAAAGGTTTGTGGCTGGAAAAGGGAGGTTTATTCAAATGGCATGAATTAAACCACTTTAACTCCCCTGGGAATTTTAAGTAGCTGAATTCTCTTACTCAAATTACACCTTAGTATTCTGCCACACAATCCTCGGTAGTTCTCAAGTGCCATCTCACCCTTTCCCCCCATTATAGAAGCCATGCATACTTTCCCTGTGAGGACTGGTGTCCATTGGAACGGTTAGGGTGAAAAGCGGGGAGCCCAACAGTAGGGGGAGCCAAAGCACACAGAGTCAACTTGTTCTAGTTTTGTCCCCATCCTCCCTGCTGAGGTCTACAAGGCTCAGAGGAGAAAACTGACAGCCAGGGGCATCCCCTGGGCTGGTTATAAGGAATAAAACAGGCATGTGTGGACTAAGTGAGGGCAAAGCAAGGTTGGGGGGGCCATGCCCTATTTGCCTCAATAGATCAGCCTCCAATGCAGTGTTAACATCTACAGTGGTGCCTCTGGTTACGAACTTAATTCGTTCCGAATGTCCGTTCTTAACCTGAAACCGTTCTTAACCTGAGGTACCTCCTGTTGCCGCCGCGCGATTTCTGTTCTCATCCTGGGGCAAAGTTCTTAACCCAAGGTACTACTTCCGGGTTAGCAGAGTCTGTAACCCGAAGTATTTGTAACCCAAGGTGTTCGTAACCTGAGGTACCACTGTAATTTGTATGATGTGCTCCAGTGGCACAAATATGCCAGTTGGGCTTAAATAATGTGGACACCAGGCATCTGCCCATAGGGAGCCTTGACCAACTCCTCCTTCACTGATACAAGGTGCTGTAAGAACGGTTTATTGTTGGCCAAGCTCTAAAGCCTTGTACAAGACTCACCTGCCCTTTAAAGTTCTAGGCAGTAGTCCAGTGCCCACTGAGTTATTATTATTATTATTATTATTATTATTATTATTATTATTATTATTTATTTGTACCCCACTCATGTGGCTGGGTTTCTGCAGCCACTCTGGGCGGCTTCCAACAAAGATTAAAAATATATTAAAATGTCACACATTAAAAACAGGGCTGCCTTCAGATGTCTTCTAAATGTCAGGCTTGGAAAGCAAGACCCATTGAGACTTTGCTACTGAGTAAACATGCACAGAGTTAGGCTATCAGGCTGCAATCACATGCATGTTTGCCTATTAATAAATGGCGTCAAAGAGACTTCCTTCCACGTAAGCATGCATAGGATTGCACTGCAAAACTCCTTGAACACAGTGGTGGCGAAATAGTACAATCAGTACACGTCTGATAACATGAACCCCCTACAATGCTGAACACCTCCAGCACAACCCCTGCTGCAATGGACAGGGGCTGAATTAGAGCAGTGATCTTGCACAACTCCCGAAAGAATGGAGCAACTGAGCTTTTTCGCTTACCTGGCTCAAAAATACAGGTGACACTGCTTTTTCTTCTGCACCTTGCCCCTCCTTGCCACATCTTGTTGATCTTCTCTGGGGTGCATACAAATGTTTGTGTGGTGCAGTATTTCTAAGGCTGTGTGCATATCAGCACCTTAAAACACAGCATCACCACTGTGTTTCGAGTCACTTTTGCATGTTGCCGTACCCACCAGGAAGAGGGAGATGATATCCTCATCCGATCTGAATCTCCCGTTTCCTTTCTCCATGCCTGTTCATGAAGCAGTCGTCTGCACATGTGCAATGGCTAGCTCAGATGTACACACCTCATCTTAACTGTGAATTGAATGCGGCTTAAGTTTTCGTTTCAGATTCAAGCTGGTTTGAGGGGAAACACATCCATCAGTGGTGTTTCCCAATAAACTACAGGACAGCTCTGCATTGTAGATTATGTCACAAGGGAGCAGTGGGAGAACACTGAAGCTAGTGTAAACACAGCCAATGATGGGGCTGGATACACAGAGTGGACAATAGCTTCCCACTCCTTCCCTGGCTGCCGCAGAGTGTGAGGTTAGTGCATAGGGACAGTGCATCTTGGATACATATTCTTCATAAGAATCTTTTGCTGGACATCTAAAGGCCATCTAGTCCAGCATCCTGTTCTCATAGTGGCCAATCAGATGCCTATCGGAAGCCCAAAAGCAGGACCAGAGTACAACAGCACTCTCCAGACTCGCTGCCATTAAAATGTGCCCAGATTCATCATCTACTGCACAGCCTTCACCTCGCCTATTTATTCCAACAGGACATGCGCATGAAAAATTGGGATATGCAAGGAAGGGATCCTACTCAATGGCAGAACACATGGTTTGAATGCAGGAGGGTCCAGGTTCAGTCCCTGCCAAACATCTTGGAGAGCTGCATTGGACTACAACTCCCGTCAAGCACATGTTGCCTGGGACCCAAAGGAGCTGTAGACCAACACATCTGGAGAACAGGTCTGCTGCACACAACGCTGGCCTGAACAGTCTGATAAAGCAGCTTTTTGTCATTTCTGTGACTTGGTTATTCACCACTATCCAAGCTTATTCCAAGTGCCATATTTCCAAGTGCCATATTTCTTTTAAGAGCAATCCTAGAATTGGAAGGGATCCCAAGGATCATGTAGCTCACCCTCCTGCAATACAGGAATAACAACTAAAGAATCCCTGACAGATGGCCATCCATCCTTTGTTTATAAGCCTCCAATGAAGGAGAGTCTACCACCTTCCAAGGTAGTTCTTTCCACTGTCAGACAGCTCTTGCGGTCAGGAAGTTCTTCCTAATGTTTTGTCAGAATCTCCTTTCTTGTCATTTGAATCCATCGGTTTGGGTCCTACCATGTGGAGCAGCGGAAAACAAGTTTGGGTCCTACCATGTGGAGCAGCGGAAAACAAGTGGTGTGACTAAGAGAACATCACAACTCTATCCGTAAGCATCTGTGGTGAAGAAAAATGGCAACAGTAATAATCGAAAAGAAATTCCATGGCAGTGTTTGTGAAAGGGGGCAGTAGCCAAGTCTTGCCAGCTTGGCTCTGTTCCTTCTCTGGATTTAGCAGCTGTAGGAGCCTTTGTTAAGCACACAATGGACGCCAGTATCAGAATACTGTGTTATCTCAGAGTTTTCCAGATGTGCTGTATTACTGTGGGAGTCTGATAAAAGAAGTCTTTGGGAAGAAAGAAATAGCCACGGCATAAGGGAATACATAAGGACTTTCTTCCATGGTGGGGCCAAAGAGGCTCCCTATCTTTTTTCCAATTGCAGCCCGCTCTTTGAAGCACACAGCAAGGCAATTGTTTTGATTTGAAAACCGCAAAGGTGGGCGAGACGAGGGAATGGTGGGGATGCTTCTGCTTGCCTTTGTGACGAGATGCTTTTAGGTTGCTGCGTTTCGAGATTGAGGTCACTCGTAATTGGATACGTATAGAAAATGCACAAGCTCAGCAGAGCCCTCCCGCATTTGCTCGCCTGCCCATTTGGCAGCTGTCCTACAAAACTGAACGGCTGGAAATTTAAAGCTCCAATTAAACAAAAAGGATCCCACTACACAATTAACTCTCACCCATACAGCTTTTATCAAAATGGTACCTCTTTGCACCAGGGGAAGCGTCATTTTTTTTAATTAAAAAAACCACACACATGTAAAGAAACAGACACAGTTTCCTGGAACAAGGTATTATGTTTGCAGGATTATTTAAAAAAGAAAGAAAGAAAATTGAAAAAACTCCAGAGCTTCTGAGCCAAGAGTCAGTTTCATCAATATGATGAAATCTGTCCAGATCCAATTTCTTTTGTAGTTTACACTTGTGTGGCATCCAGGTCAGGTTTGAAGTACACCATTCACCTAATGTAGGTGGAGAACATAGAGGGGAAAGAATTTGGCCAGAAGGATTCCACACTGATCATGTAAGAGCTCCACTTCCTAGAGCTCTGTGACCACAGGGAAAACTACTTGAATAAATATATAATTATGCCATAAACTTATGCCATAGTGACTTGGTTTGTATTTCATGGGCCACAAAACATCACTGCTTTTGCAGCAACAGATCAACATGGGCAACCCTGTTAATTCCATAGCTCCACAGTAAGCCTGATGTGCATCTTTCTGCAGCTTATTTCTTACCAATATACAAACAGACGACAAGAGACGTGTGTTACGGCAACATTTAGTATTGTATTTTCAGTGTTTATGGTAACACAGGGAGATTATTTGTCCACAGCATAAAATGGGAGAGGGGAAAACAACCAGAAGGCACATATTTCTGTCCTCGTACTGTACTTTCAGAAAGTCAGTATCAATGCAACATCCACTAAAGTGGCAGAAGACATGAGAATGTACAGTTTTACTGCATTTACTACACTGAATGCAGGATCCCACCCCACCAACCAGCCATGGGCAAGAACATCTACCACCAAGACGACGTTGAAAAATACCCTTCACATTGTTCCCTCTTTAAACATATTATAATACAAAACCAGCAACCACTTAGAAAGGTTAATGCTTCTCCTCCCCTATACAATTTTGCCAACTCCATTAAGTTATGACCTGCATTGCCCTTGCTGTTACAGCCTGGATCCCAACTAGGAAAGAGGGAAACACGGCCAACTGTGTCAAGTTCCATGCTGCGTATTGGCAGTTTTGATCAAAAGCCTTCAGGGATTAGAGCAAATCTAAACTAATTTTCACTCTGAGCCAAATAAGCATTTGATCCCTCAGGTACAAATTAGCCTACCGTACCACCTAGGGAGAATAATACCCCAAGGCGTGCATGTTTATAATCTTGGCTCTCAAAGCTCATTTCATTTCCTTCATTAAGACAATAAAAACTAACGTGAAAAATGTGAACAGAAGTAGGATCACAAACTGAAAGCAAATCCATTCTCTTTTCTGATGAAGCCGAGACAATGATATCTGGGGATACATTTGATTTGCCTATATGTGAGAGGGACACAGTATAATCCTCCTAACCCAACCCTTCTTGTTAGTTAACTAGAGATCAGTTCAATCCCAGGTGGCATCCTGTATCCTGAGGATATGAGCATTATCAGGTTTTTAAAGCAAGTGGATTTAGAAAACGCGCAGCCAGCTGGCCTGCAAACCTAAAGTTTATTGTTTCTTCTCAATTCACAACAAAGAGCGGCTGCCTCCTTAGCTATCCAAGGAGACTTATCTGAAGATTTCATTTACGTAGTTTTTCTACTGATTAAAAGTAAGGTGCTTTAAAAAAAATCCCTAAATTTATTTTAAGAAAGATTTGCAAACTGAACAAAAACCCTGCAGACAACCATTAATTTGATCAAACTCAGAAAAACAGATACTGCTTCTACAGCATTTCTTTCGTTTGATTAGCTTACAATATCTAATTCTTTCAAAAACTCTGAAACCTCACTGATCTGAAAGAAACACACACAAAAAATTAGAACCACATTTGCTTTCATTGAGATGAGCACACATCCATCCCACACAAATGTTTTGGCTCTTTGTAGGAATACACACAATTACATAAATGTAAAGACTGTTGTGTTGGCACATAAAAGGGAAGTTTTAAATCCATATTGGGCCAGTGCCTTTGATTTGGCCAATCAGAATGTTCCAAAATGTTACGTAAAGCTTTCAAGTTCTCCAGTACTTCTCCAGAACCTGAAAGTGCTCTTGCAACTCAAAGGCCTGCAGGCTATATTGTGACACTTTTGATGGCATAATAAATGCATTCTCCTTACATGGATTTTGGAACGTAACTATAAGGCTTGTAGCTAGATTTCTGCAGAAGATTCACAGCTCTTAGGGGTGCAGTTTTAATCAGTTTTAACCAGTTTTCCTGATTTTTGTAAAAGGACATTTCAAGAGGCAGGGGAGATCTGGAATTCCAGAGTTGGACACCCTGCTGAGTGCCTCTCTCATGTGTCTCCAAACATCATGCTATGAACTTGGGGTGATAAGTTTCCATCTTTTGCATGTGATATACAGTACTTTCAATGGCAACATGAGACATCAAAATTAGCAACAGGCAACAGATTAAATAGGAGTACACATACACAGTACATTCTATCTATATACATATACTTTCAGAGGCCCCTGTAAGTATTCTGTTGTGTCCTAGAAGTAGATCTTCAAAGCCCATTAAACCATTTGGCAACTGATATATTAAATAACATTCCAAGTTATCTAGTGCAAACTAAAGTTTGTTATCCTCTAGACACGTACAACAACTTCCATTCCTCATTTCTTTAAGCCAAAAGAAGTTTTTACTAAATTCTCCACATTCCTTTCGGTACTGTTAAATTCAGTTACTTCTCACAAGAACAGCATTTCTCCTTAGCAACTCGTGTGCCATGCTAGTCTACATCAATGAGGCTCTCCTTTACACAAATCCGGTTTTTGGTCACGCCCCAAGAGACCAGTCTCACAATGCGCCGTCAGTATTTTCAGAAAGAGACGGCGATACTCCGTGTGGCATTTAACACGTCATTTTTGCCACTCCATACTCCAGACTGACAACACCAGGCTCTGTCTTGCAGAGCTCTTCCATATACTCGCTGTACCGATTGTCTGCTGCGTTGGAGCCCTCTATTGTTCGAATACAGTCATTCCCATGTAGAAGAGGCTGCTCTTTCTTAAAGCACTGGGATGTCTTAAGAACTGGTGACACAGGCCGCAAAGGTTCCTTGGTGAAGGCCGCATCCAGCTCCTTGTTTACACGGTGACCTAATTTCTGGGATTAAAAGGAGTATTTCAGAGTAGGCTCCTTTTTCCTTTTGCGACCGTTTGGAGCCTGAGAAGCTGTTGTTCACATCCAGCCCCCAACCTACCAAACTCCTCACCTTCCCTATCAACATATGAAACTGCCTTACACAGAGTCCGACCAATCCTTCCTTCAGCTCAGTACCATCTTCTCTGATGGCAGTGGAGCTCCAGACTCATCTAGAGGTCTTTCCCAGCTAGCAACAAGAGTTCATTTTAACTGGGGATCCCATGGACTGAACCTGGGGCCTTCTGGGAAACACGGCCAATGCACTCAACTTCTGAACACTCTCTCTCTCTCTCTCTCTCTCTCTCTCTCTCTCTCACACACACACACACACACACACACTGCAGCTTTGCCACTCCCCACTATCAGTGGCGCCGCTTGCTTCCTTATAGTATCAGGTCCTTCATACTTTCTGTACCCTCTGCTGTTCCTGAACAGCTGTAGTACATGCACTAAGGCAGGAATTGGGATGAGGAGCCTATTAACAAGGTCAACCCAAGAGACCTACAAACAAACAAGACTCACAACTTGGATAGCAAGTTACACTATACAAACGACTGGTATTTATGCTATGCGGATGAAAAGCTGACATTCAAGGGCATCTTCTAAGTCTCCCTCTGGTGCAAACTGCTCTCTGACATGTTCCAGTCCATCTCTGTGTGCGTATTATTTAATGGCCCAGCAGGTGGAGTGCCATCTTTCTCTTGCCAGTTGCAAAAATAATCTTCACAAAAGCAATACAAAGAAACCATCATCTGAAAAAGCATCCGATGGGATGCGGTTCTGACCTTTTAGGAGCAAAGCAGGCCTGTGTCAGACCTCTGAAGACAAAATAGTTCTTGGAAATACTCACAGCTTCCAGTTCCTTAATGTCTTTCTCCAGCAGTTTATTTTGCTCGCTCATGCTCATGACCTGGCTGGCTACGGATTGCCGGGGATGCATGGTGTGATCAAACTGATGATACATGTTCCTCCAGAACCTGCACGTGCCAATCGCAATAGTATTTTAATACACCATTCTGGCAGCTGGAACATTATTATTATTCTTTAAACATCATTGAAACTTACTTAAAATTAAATGATACTGTGTCAGGCTCCAGAATTGTGAGCGACTGAGAAAAATTCTCATTATAGATGGGGTTTAGGTACTTCTTGCATTCATCCAGAAGGAAAGGCCACAGTGAATACGTCTTCTCTTTCAATCTTGAAGGGAAGAAGAACTTGAGTGAATCACAGTCAGGGCCTGAACAACACTAATGTCATATTTCAATGGCAAAGCTACCCACACAGTGGAGATATTAGGACAACCTTCCCCAACCTAGCAGCCTCAAGATGTTTTGGACTGCAACTTCCATCAGCTCTAGGGATGATGGGAGTTGTAGTCCAACAACTGGAGGAAACCAGGTTAGGAAAGGTTGATCTATGGCCAGAAAGCAATCACTGGGGGTGAGGTGGGGAGGGAATGGAAACAGAACTGGATTGTGCCTGCAGTATTTTGGGGCGAGTCTTTCCCTCCCCCCTCCCCCCCATGCTGTTTCTTTACTTTAAAGTGGGGGTGGGGGTAGAAGGTGATATAGGGTGGTGATTAACCAAGTTTTAATCAGAGTTGGACAATGGATTATCACTACAGATATATATCATTTTATCTGACGATGGGAAACTGCAGTCTAGGGTGTGTGGAATTTAAAGTAGTGAAATGGCATGCTGGGGCGGGGTGTATTTCTAAACCAAAGGGAGAACGATTCTCCCATAAACCTTTCTCTCTCTCTTGAAAGCGATTATATTCTAAAGAAGATTTTTCAAGGATTCATGTTTTAAGGAGTGCAAAAGATCTAATGTTTTTGCAATGCTGGTTTCCCCACCATCACACACCAGAAAGGTGATTCTAAGCCCTAGCGGTTAAGAGAGCTAATATGAAACTTTACCTGAGCTCTTCTCGTTCTTTCTGGCAGTTCCCAATGAAGTTTCCGAACTGGCAGGAATGGACGTGTTCGTGGATCTGAAGGAGAAAAGCCTCATTGAACTCAAAGGCTTGCGGAAACTGCTCCGTCAGGTGCCAGACGCTTTCTAAAAACTGGGCGAACACGGGAGAGATTTCCTTTGGGTCTCCATCCAGCTGACCGCATCTATAAAATACATTCCACATTAAAAGAGGCCAGCCAGTTAGTTTTTATTATTCGACTGCGGGTCACAACGTAAAATAGTAATCACAACCATCTAGAATATTTACAACAGCAATAAAACCTAATGGGGCAGACAGACAGACAGAATGGAACTCCTCCCCCCTTCATATTGTATGAAGATCATCAGCAGAGCAGATCCAGTAAGCAGCATGCAACAACTTCTACATTTCATTTTCATTAAAATAAGACCAGCTGCTGCAAAAGCACTTCAGGATAAATACGTGGGGGGAATGGTGGGCAAAACTAACCCTGGGTAGTCACAAAAATTCAATGCACCGACATAACCTCCTCCTCCTTTCATAGGTTCAGTTGGGTCTTATCTATGTTTTCAGGATATGCTAAAAACTTTTCTGCGCACCCAAGTATTTGCAGAGTAAAGAAACTTGTCATATATTTACTGGTCTCTGTGGAAGCTGTGGAATTATATTTTGTATTGTTTTATTAGCCATCATATGCTTTTTATTCTTCTGTGTATTGCTTTAGGGTGTTTTTTTTAAAAAAAGAACTAAAAGCAGTTTATTAGTATAATAAATATATGGGGTTGAATCCTACTAAGTTCTACTCAAAGTAGACCCACCGATCTGAATGGTCTTGGCTCATTTTAGGTCTGCTAATATCAAGGGGTCTACTCCAAGAAGTTGGGTTCAACCTATGATAACGATTAGTGGATACGAAGAAAACAAAATTACCAAATGTGATCTAAAGGGGGTTTTCTGACTTTTAGGAGCACATCCCCATTTCTCTGTGGAAGTCCCACCTTGTTTCCAAGCCAGTTTGTTGTGCAGCAGAGTGAGGGTGGAGGTGGAACAGGCGGCTATTTGAAAAACACTAGCTTAAAGCCTGTTTTGAGACGTGGAACTAGGGATGCAGTTTTTTGGACCCCGCCCTACCCAAGTTACTGCTATGTTGCTCTGAACGGCACATGCCAAGTCACATAGAAACCAAAAATAAAATGGGGCACACACACATACACACACACACAAAGATGAGCTCTCAGAAAGACAGTAAGTATAGGAGCATGACTCATAGCTCATCCTGGAGGGGCTACCAAGTCTAAGTTAACTGGTGACAACACAGAGCTCAGGGTAGATGCTAAAAGCCAGGAGCCGTCTGTGCAAGGCAAAAAGGAACAGAGCTTTCCCCAGGGTCTTGGGTTGGGAAGTGGGGGATCCAAGACCAGGGCCTGGCTGGACTGGGGCTGATATCCAGAAAAAGTCATCTGAGGAGTGTCCCAGCTCAGGAGGGGTTCCAAAAACAGAGCAAATGCATCTTCTGGACTAAACGTATACAGGTCCCTTATAAGATTATGAGATCTATGTAAGCATATGAATAGTAACACAATGAGTTACATAATTAATTCAAACGTACAGCATCATTTTGGCAAAATACCCTACCTGTCTGAAAATTTGTGCCCGAATGCAATCCAGTCTTTTTCTATCAAAACCTAGAAGAAAACAAGGCATCAGCTTTTCATCTGTTTTTATGCTGCAGGTCTAAGTTTGGATTATATTACCCAGGTCAAAGTTCTTGGTTTTGATGAATTAAACCCAAAATATCAGAGCAGTGCCCAAAATAATCCTAAACTCAAATATATACATTAGATTTAAGTCTCATGTCAGAGTAATTTTAAAAAAATCAAACTGATTCAACTGGTGTGTTTACTACTTAAAATTAAGTCCTGTAAACAAAACAGGCTTCTCCCCCAACCTCGTGCCCTTCAGATAGCCTTGCCACAGTGCCCATGCATCGGCAACCTCAAAATTAAGACTACTATAATGTGTTGTTATGAGGGGCTACCCTTGTGCATGGGTCAGAAGCTGCAGCTAGCATAGCATGCAGCTGCTAAGTTATTTGGTGGGATACCCCAACATTGCAGATATTAACACCAGTGTTGAATGTTAATGATGTACCTTTATAGGATAAAGATTCCCCCCCCCCAATGTTTATTATGACATACTTAGCATATTAAGTGCCATTTAAAAATGGTATATAGGAAGTAAAACAAGAGCGATTGTACCAAAGTAACTCGGTTGTAGCATGTGCCAACCGAAAACAACTTGGTGTGCCTCAAGTACGCACCATAAAGCCTTTCATTGTTCTATAAAAGGGATCCAACAACAGAGATCCCAGAGAACACACTTGAGACGTCCGGTCCCAGCCGTCGGAGCAATGCACTAGCACACTTGCACTCTCCAAAGCTATGGCCTGTGAAAAAGACAAGAAGATTGACTGATGCGTATGCACTTGGATCACAAGGAAAACAAACACAGCTTTGAATAATAATAATAATAATTATTTATTATTTATTATTTATTCCCCAGCCACTCTGGGCAGCTTCCAACAAAATATTAAAATACAGTAATGCACCAAACATTAAAAGCTTCCCTAAACATTCCAATGAGTAACGCGGCTAGCAAATCACAACAAACAGCAGCAATAATTTGGTTTAAATATACAGCCTGCTGCTGCACTCAGGCACCATGATACAGCGAGATATCTCCTCGCTTGGAACAGCCCTGACAGGGAAACAGGTGGTTGTGGTATGTGCATCGATACCCGACAGCCTAAGGCGTGGGAGGCGTAAGTTACTCAGTCCACACTCTTTTCCTTCCAAATGCCAAAAGGCAATTGGAACGTCTGAAGTTGACAATACAGACCAAGTTACCCTAAGGACACAAAAAAGCTGCCCTAAGCCGGGAGTAACTATCTAGAAAAGCGATGGGGAACCTGTATTCCTCCAGAAGTTCCAGAACTACAACTCCTATAATTCCTGATCACTGGCTGTGCCAGCTGGGGCTGATGGGAGTTGGAATTCAGGCTCAAGCAGAGGCCTTTTACATCATTTGCTATCTGATCTTTCTTTTAAAAAACAAAAACTGGGATCTTCCACATGCAAAGCTTCTGCTCTACTCCTGAGCTAAGAACCCGCACCACATGCAGGTGGAGAGACTCCATGAACTGAGTAGCCATTTGCAGCACCCTCTTAAATACACCCAGCCAACTGGATCTGGGAGGATTCCACCCTCCTTTACCAAGTTAGAAAGAAAATTGGATGCTGTTAGGGTAGTGCCCCTTGAGAATTTATCCTGGAATGTAACTAAGCTTGCGGAATGCAGGCTGCACCTGCTGGTGTGCTATGATGGGCATGAACCACTGGCCACAAGTTGAAGAAAGCAAATTACTTTGGCTAAGAAGATAGCAGCATCCAACACGGCTTTGATGTGTCGCAGCCATCCGCAGCTCTCCAAACCAGACAGAAAATCATTGACCGACAGGCCCCTTGTCCCACAGACTGAAATAGAAAGATACTCGGCCGTTAAATTCAAACAGCAGCACTTTCCTCTGTAGGGAAGCAACTGAAGCTTACTTTCACTTTTGAACAAATCAATTCCTAGGCTTGATATGAACAACCTTTTCTTCCCAGAGTTTCATCTACATCCCCTGGGGGCTGTGCAAGAGAGGATGCTGAACTATGCGTGGTGTTGAAAGCTTGAAAATGTCACATGAAACAAAAAGAGAGGGACCTGAAATTGATGTGCATTCCAGGTACAGTGGTGCCCCGCAAGACAAACGCCTCACAAGACGGAAAACCCACTAGACGAAAGGGTTTTCCGTTTTGGAGGCGCTTCGCAAAACGAATTTCCCTATGGGCTTGCTTTGCAAGACGAAATGTCTTGCGAGTTCCTGCGGGTTCCCCCCCCCCTTTCCCCCAGCCGCTAAGCTGCTTATCAGCTGATCCGCTAAAAGCCGCTAAACCGCTAATAGCGCTAATCCACTAAACTGTCAATGGGCTTTCTTCGCAAGATGAAAAAACCGCTATACGAAGAGCCTCACGGAACGGATTAATTTCGTCTTGCGAGGCACCACTGTATTTTTTTCATAAGATTTATATTCCGCTTTAGAGTAGAAAAAACGCAAAACAGTTTACAAAAAAAGAAATATGGAAACCAATGTATTAACCCTTCAGTACATAAGGGATACTGTATTTATTACTTCAAGCAATAAGCTGTTTGGTATGGCTATGTGGGGGTGGCGAAGGCTCTACAAAAGTCTATTTTGCAATTATCAAGTGCTTTCTACCAATTAGAAGCAAATTTATACATACCTTCCAAAAGTTTCTGCAGGCTGGATCTCATTACATGGATGTTTTCAATACCCACAAACTGGAATCTAATATTAGAATAGTTGTCTTCATTCTCATAGCCTTTACCTGCTGCTCTGTTGGCCAGTGCATTCAGCTTGAAGACAAGGAAGGTAAAGCAGTTAAAATGTGTGGGAACTCCCATCGGATAAATATTAGGAACGTTATGATTGCTCAGGTTTCCAGATCTATAGGACAGGGTTTTTTCCTCCCTTCATGACCTCCTCCTTTCTAAGCCAAACCATTAATCATGTTGGATATGAAGTATCAGAAAGCATCCTACTCACTTGGTAACCCCCCACAATTTGTCCTGAAGCCTGAATAGCAGCTCCCAGTAGCATAATCACAATATGCTATTGCGGCATGGAAGGCCGCTATTTTGAGAAGCACCAGTACAAAGCCCTCTGGAGGTATTCAATCAGTTGCATTGTTCATTGGACCCTGGCCAGGGGCCTGAGTCAGGTAAGCAACTCCTCCAAAATCGGGGGGGGGGGGGAATTAGTCCATGAGTACAAACAGCCAGTCCAATGATGATGAGGGATCCAGTAATCAAGTCCTATAAGGAAGGAGCCGAGTATGCTTTAGGTTGGAGAAAACACTTATCTGCAAACATTGAAGGGCCGTCTCACACACAGTTAGTAGCCCAAATTTATTCTCTGCTGCTCCAGAGGGTGGAACCCAGAAGAACTCATGAAGACAAAGGACGCAACCTAAACATTAAGAACCGCCTCCTGATGGAAAGAGCTGCTCAACAGTGGAAGAGACTGCCTTGGAAGGCATTGGGTTCTTCTTTGTTAGAGGCCGAGTGACTAGCTAACAGGGATGCTGCAGTAATCAACTTCCTGCATCATTAGGGAATTGGACTAGGCAACCCATGAGGCCCTTTCTAACTCCAATTCATCCCATTGCCACTCTCAGGTTGTTCATCAAACTGGGTCCTAACAGAAACAGCAACCTAACGCTAAGGTGCAGTTAAGGAGCAGTAGTTCCCATCTCCGAACTACAGCATTATATCACATGAGAAACCAACTAGAGGGAATGATACCTACTTTAGGCCTGGTGTCCACAACATACATATAGCAATTATTAGGATTGGCTTTGCTGATCGCTTGCAACATGTGCTCATCCTCCAGACACCTGGCACTGAATCCCGACAGAGGCTGACTACATCTGCAAATGGCAGCCTAGTGAGAAGATGGAGAGACAAATATAAAGATAAGATAACGAAAGGTCTATATGAGCACTTTAGAGGACAGGAACAGTGGTCTGAATTTTAAGCACAGTTCTTAGTTCTCTGGTAGCTGCAAGAAGGGAAGATGAAAGCCAGAAGCATGATGCATGGGACTCTGAAGATGCAAAACCTCCAGAAGGAAACTTGAAAGCCAAAATGTTTCAGAGTTCATGGTTTCCTCTGTTATAGGCAGAGACGGTTTGCCCAGATTTTAGTGATAAAGCTGGAGATATAAGGTGGCAGACACAAAATTAGTTTCTAGAAGAGAGACAAGACACTTTTGCATTATGCACAATCAACTCAGACCATTTTTTTCAATGCCCAGACCACATTAGTTTGTTTTCTTGGTGCCATGCATGCTATTATTAGTTCTAGTTTCAACTTCCCCACATCCCCATAAACTGGAAGCAAAAACTTGAATCTTTAAGTCCTGAATTTCCGAACCAGTGTGAATAATTGCAACACAAGACAAGTTGTAGAGGTTCTACTTCCGGAACTCTTGACAAAATCAGCATATAGATACAGATATCTGTGGTGCAGCCGTAACCATGTCTAATCAGAAGTTAAGTCCCAATGAAGTCAATGGGACTTGCTCCCAAGTAAGTGGGGCTAGAATTGCAGCCCTAGTGAAGTGGGGGCTACCCCAATGCTACATTCTACTAACAGCCCTTTTTGATGGGCCGCAACAGATCTATGAATCTGGGTTACTGTACTTACCCTTCCTGTCTTTTCCTGTGATGGAAAATAGCCTTTAGCCCATCTCCCCTGAATGGAAATCAGACTATACCTCATTATCTTTATGATAATATGACAGCACAGGAAACCTTCCTTTACTTCGGAACTTAGAACTTCCAACAATGATGGGCTTGCTTGCACTCCTGGGAACATAGAGGTCTCTGGGATATGTTTCACAGATCTGAAGGAGGAAAGGAAATATAAGGGATAGCGCATTTAGATATGGCAGGGATGGGGAAGCTCCCTTGGGACTCTCCTTAGGCCACCGCCCTCACCAGCCTTGCTCCATGGGCCCAAGTGCTTTTGCCAGGCTGGAATGTCCTTAAAGTGACTTGTGTGCAGTGGGAAGGTAGCCTCTGGTACAAAGGGCCACAGCCATAGCTCTATCTACTTTTGCCTCTGCCCTCACCAACCAATAGTACGCACTCCCAGACCTCTGCTCACAAGGGAATATGGCCCTCAGGAAGAAAAATATTCCCCTCCTCAAGATATGGTGTGCAACTGGTGGCATCCACTGAAATCAATGGGAAAGGCCTTTCCCACAGAGCTCCATCTTCACAATGGATATTGCTTAACCCTTACCTAGAAGAATTCTGAAGTATCAGGGCTTCAGAAAAACGCTGACTGAGTTCTTGAAACATGTCAGGAACATAAGACCCCTGCTGGATCAGAGCAAAGGCCTACCTAGTCTAAACTTTCTGTGTTCACAATGGCAAACCATATGCCTGTGGGAAGCTTGCAAGCAAGACATGGGTGCAAAGAGCCCTCTCCTGTTTGTGTTACACAGCCACTTCTGATGCTGGAGGTAGCACATAGCCATAGCTTCCATAAATTTGCCAAATTCTCTGTTAAAGCCATTCAGGTTGGTGGCCATCGCATCAAAATACTTGCATGATTTCAAAAATAAAACCTGGGGGGAGATCAATTCCTAGTGTTAATTCGACACTGCCTCTTCTTTAGTTAGAGGCACACCAGGCAAGAAAAAAGTAATTAGAAGAGAAGTGAAGAAGTTGCTGCCTTCTATGTAGCCTTGCACACAAAACTGAACTGAGCTCTACAGCAAGGAGAGAGGGGGCCTAATTATACTGCGGCATACATTCTCTCAGTTAATGGCGAGTTGAGTCATCCGTCCCTCCTGCATGCAATTGAGTGTGAATTCAATCGAAGCAGCTGCAAAACAGTTGCAAGAAACAAGGTTTTCCAAGCGAACCTTTGAAACTGAATTCCCATGAGGAAAAGGAACAGACCAACAATTATTCCAGCGTGAATGAGGTGGAAAATGCCACTTCTCACTTTGGTCTTTCATTTCATTTTTTATTTTATGTTAGCAATCTATTTTATTTTTGCAATCTGTTACCTTATAATCACGATTTGCATCTGATAACTGCCAGTCCGAGTTAGGCACGTCCATCCGGTTGTACTCTTCTGCAAGGTCTATGAGCTGCCAGCCTTGCACTCTCTCTTCCTCCTTTTGCTTTGGGTTGTATGAGAAGGCATACAGTTCGTCGTATCTTGCTAAAACAAGCCAGGAGAAAGAGAAAAAGAGGAAGGAGCCTGAGCCTTGCTGAGGGATTCCAGAGTCACCACACTGTCGTCGTTGTTTAATTTATATACCGCTTAGTGTCGAAACAGTTTACAAAGTATAAAAAGCAGTTGCACAAGCACTCATAATTAAGTTGCATAATAAACCGTAATTAAGTTACATGATAAAACAACAGAGCAAATGAACAGCAGAATCAGGTAAAGGGATCAAGGGAATGCCTGTGTAATGAGAAAGTCACTCTACCTGGTTTTGACAGCTGAAGCAAGGAGTTATAAATATCATGGCAGTCCCTTTCTCTGGGAACAATGAAGTGAACTATCCTGAAGTTCTTGCACTGAATCACCAGGGGGCAGCCGGACGTGGTCAAGGCGAGTTTCTCTACCGCAGCAATATGATGGTGCAGTATCTGCAGCACACAGAAAACCCACAATGGCGTTTTCATAATTCTTGGTTTCCACGGAAGAACCACAGTTGCTTGCTTGTTATCGGATGTGCTACACTATTTAATTCTGTGACCAGTATCCAAAGATCCTGTCTGCAATATTTTTGATTAACAACCTTTTAACATATTTCTATTGCTTTTCTGGACATTTAATGTGAAATTTTGTATTTTGCTTTTCTTTTAACTTGCTTTGGAACTTCTTTCAGCTGTATGAAGAAAAAATAAATAAATCTGATATACTAAATAGAGGAGTAACCCCAGTAGGATATATTTTTAATTTTTATTTTCTCATACTCCACTGCAAACTGTATCTGAAAGTTAGGAAGATAAGAAGAGCCCCGAGGAATCAGGCCAAAGCTCCATCTAAGTCCTGCATCCTGCTCTCTCAGTGGCCATGGGAGGCAAGCAGAGCCAGGGCGCAACAGCATTCTCCGCATCTTTGGTTCCCAGAAATTGGTATTCAGATAACTCCAAGCTCCCCTCAGAGGAAGAAGAAGAGTTTGGATTTGATATCCCGCTTTATCACTACCTGAAGGAGTCTCAATGCGACTAACAATCTCCTTTCACTTCCTCCCCCCCAACAAACACTCTGTGAGGTGAGTGGGGCTGAGAGACTTCAGAGAAGTGTGACTGGCCCAAGGTCACCAGCAGCTGCAGGTGGAGGAGCGGAGACACGAACCCGGTTCACCAGATTACGAGTCCACCGCTCTTAACCACTACACCACACTGGCTCTCTGATTCTCTCTGGCTCTCTCAGATTCAAAAGCAACTTGCCTTGTGGAATGAAGAGCAGGGGCTGCTGTTTGAGAGCGCAGTGAAAAGCCCCTTTGGGTGTAGGGATACGAGCTAACCTATATTCTATTAGTCCTGCTTCTGAAGGTGACCTTCAACAAGCTACAAATGCAGACACACCAACACACTGAGGAAAAACACTAGCTATACACAGCCAGAAACCTGTTAATGAAACTCTCAGCATTATCTATCTTTTCAAAGACTAAAATTAAGAAACTACCAAAGGGGGAGATGCCAATTATTCATAACTCAATAAAATTATGGAGTTTAATTAGCTAGACTATTATAGGATATACAGCACACTTAAAAAAAACAGTTTGCAAAATTAAACTATTAACTGTGGCGGAATGGGCAAAGAGAACTGATGAAGTGCCTTGGACCTGGGAATGGGAGACAGACTTTACACACTTGCCAGTGCTAATCTCCACGCATGCACAGGAATGATATCTGGGCAACTGGCCCAAATGAAGTGAGAATACCATAGCCTTCTCTCAGGAGGCTGGAACTAAAGCCTCTGATTCTTGGAAGAGTGCCCTGCAAAACATTGAACAGTGCAGCTCAAAGAACTCAACCTGAAGGAGGCATATGGTTCAATACCCATTTAAAACAATTGTACCTCACATTCAGCATACTTAAAACAGCTTACAGCAACAATTACCCAGTTATTGCAAGACAGGAAACTGGGCCTGGGGAGTCCTCTAAATCGGAATAAAGTGACACAAAATAGAATAAAAAGGGTGCCCTACTGGAGAAAACCATCGGAATCCTTACCCATGTCTCTTTCTGGCTCGAGTCTATAAATAACAGGTGAGTTGCCGTGAGATAGAGCGTTCCTGTTTGTGACTTGATGTTTGTGCTGAAACGATCTAATAACTTCACCTGTTCGACCTGTGAGGGCAAGAGGGGGGAAGAGAACACATTGCCATGAAGTAAAGCTATGAAACATATGATCTTGGCATAAAAACAGCCTGGTCATTCAGTTCATTATCTCCTTCTTAAGGGGCAGATCACTGTCTGGCAACAAAGTGTGTGTGCATTTGCAAGGACAACCTTTAGCCTTCACAATGCACCAATAATGCAAAATGCAGCCACCAGACATGTGACAGATACCCTAACGTGTGTTGCCTATGCTGCAGCAGCTCACATGTGCCTGCTAACAGGAAGAACCGCTCAGCTAGAACATTTTCTGGCTTTGTATCTTCCCGTTCTGACTGCTGACCAAAAGGACAACATTCTGGTTGGGCTAGTAAAACCCTGGCTAAGTGGTAAGTCAAGATCAACTGGTTCCAAGGGCTGTGTTTGCAAAGGTGACAATGCAGCCTCCAGAACAGAAGTGGGATACTCTATATCAGGGGTCACCAACCTAAGGCCCATGGGCCGGAAACGGCCTGCGGAGGTCGTGTGACTGGCTCATGAGCCACCCCCAAACCGAGTTGCGCGCTGCGCTAAACACGGGGACTCTCTTCCACGGTGCCGGAAATCACGTCTGCGCAGGACCGATCCGGCCCAGGCAAGATAAACCTTCCTGACCCCTGCTCCATATTCTATTAAGCCTCTTGTGTTTTTTCAAATTCTCTCCCACAATTCTCATTTCAAATAGTACCATCATGCAATGATCTCAGAAAGATTATTGGAAAGACTGCTCCTAGAGAGAGCTAGGGGCTACTTTTCCTGCATCCAACTTGGAGCGCAGTTCAAGAACTGCTTTTTTTTTAGGTGTGTTGTTTGCTATATGTTACTGAGTAGGGAAAGTATGGTGCTGTGTGGTTATGCCACATATGTCCTATAAGGCCTATTCTGAACTGAGACTGAGGGGAAATCTATCCTTCTTAGAAAACGAAAAAGCTCCTCAAAACACAAAGGCCGAGAAGAGCCAAAGGGTCTTGCGTGCAGTATTCTTCCAAAGTAACATAGGATGCTTTCAGCTGTAGCAGAGAGCAATTTACAGAAGGTGCACTCAGAAATTTAGCTGCTTTTAAGCAATCGGAAATTGACTTTGAATGTTCTACAGGTCTGTTTTGTCTGAATCCCAAGAGCAGGCCAGAAAAGCTACCACAAAGAGGCTATAAGGGAAGATTTGGCAAGGATGCGTTCCTCATATTCTCTTGGCAGGATTGGCTCATTAGCACTAATTCACCAGTCTGCTCCTAGAGCTCTAACAATGAGTCTGCCACAAGATTCAGAGAGTGCATCTCTCATACAATCCAGCAGAACTAGAACTCAAGGGAGAAAGCAGCAACAACAACGGAACTTCCTGCATCAGCAATGCAGGTAATCTGCAATTCCTGAATTCTATCTCAACGTCAATATTTGACCTGGCTAGATTACAAGAAACATTTTATAACCAGTTCTCCAGCTCTTTGCTTTTTAAAAATGCAGGCAATACAAATCATTAAGCATCACTTAAATAAGTAGCTTTCAGAAATATGATGGTGCTAATTTGCAGGAAACAGAAAATCAGCAGCTTCAACTAAAGCAGCCTTCCAGGCACATTTATGTTAAAAAATCATTAGGACCAGCTACACAGGCAGACTGGATCAGGTCAAAGTCACATGACCAGGGTCTAAAGTAAAGCAAGCCCTTAAGCGACAGAGACTTGCCAGTTTGTGAACTGTACTTTCCCCCCTTACTCAGCCACCCTGTCCAATTTTGATAAGCACAACTGTACACCAATAAACAAGAAAACATGAGCATCCTCAGAAACGAAGTCTAACGGAACAGGTAACTGTAGGGCAGGATTTATTTAATTTTAAGGATTGAACTTTTTTTGCAAAGTATCAAGTATAAACGGGGCATAAATCCACTTCTCCATAAGCTAATTTATGGCCGCTATCATGTTACTACATGTGCAGCCCTTAGGATGAAACAGTAGCTTACGCACATAGCCAATCACTTTGAGCTGTTGAATTATTTGCACTACGTGTCAAAGTAAACAAGACAACCCGTGAAAATGTGGACCAAAGGAGTGGCAACTGAGGGCCAATGTGGCGTAGAGGTCACTGGTGAAGAGCAAGGAGAGCGTAAAGGTAAAGCTGCACCAGCTTTGTAGTAATAGGTGACCAGGAAAACGAGCAAGCTGGCAGAGGAGGGATGGGTGCCTTATCATTCCTCTGTACTCAGTACAGAGACTAAGTACTACAGATTGCCAGAGGAGGGAACGGCTCTCTTCTGCACCCAGTATGAGGTCGGCTCTTTCTCCCTTCTCTACTGGGCTCCAAGCAAGCTATTAAAATACTCTGCAGGCTAGTAACTTTTGTGGGCTTATTTACAAGGCTGCTTTGTGAGCATTTTGTTGCTTTTTAAGGGTGATTCTTTCTTCTTTGGAACTCCCCAAAGGAAACTTCAGCATTGTAGCATAATTTCTTCCTTCTTAGGAACTCCCCCAAAGAATATTCAACCTTGTAGCATTATAGAGAGCTGAACAGACAGCATAAATCAAATGACAGGTGCTTCTGCCTTCTGAAAGGCAACCATTTTAAGCCAAAAGGAACAGGCTCAGATCCAGCCCAAAACATTTTGCTGCCTGAAGTGAAGGAATACAGTAGTACCTCTGGTTGTGAACGGGATCCATTCTGGAGGCCCGTTCACAACATGAGCAGAACACAACCCGCGTCTGCACGTGCCACGATTCACCACTTCTGTGGATGCGCGTGACGTCATTTTGCGTGCATGCGCATGCGGCAAAACCCGGAAGTAACCCTTTCCAGTACTTCCGGGTCACTGCGGGACGCAACCTGAAAACGTTCAACCTGAAGCAAACGTAACATGAGGTATGAATGTAGATGGTACTCTTCACATGGGCATATGGTTATATGGGGGGGGGGCTTTATGTTGTGGGGGGCAGAACCGAGGTATCTGTGATGCAAGTAGTCAGTTAGTTAAGTCTTTTATTTATTTAATTTGGGGGGGGAGGCAGCTCCCCCCCTGCACCACCCATGTACAGAAGCATGTCAGCTGAATCTTGTTTCAGTGCTAGGAATAGGATGGTGTTCTTTACAGCACCTGAGGGGAGCAGAATATCTTACAGGATGCAGAACAGGACATGGCTTGCATAGCTCTGTCCTCCAACAAAAAAGGACAGCCAGGAAACTCAGAGGAACATCAGGGACCCCAGCATCTGTAATCTCAGGTGGCTGCCCCAGTCTGCCTAGTGATTGGGCATGCCCTGAATAGGTTTCATACTCCTTTTGAGGTGCAGGTCTTTCCTCTTCAGCTGATGATTTCCCAGTTACTTTTGTGACTAATGGAACTTGCAGCATACATAGACTTCTTCCCAAACCTCCCCCCAACCCAGCCTGGAAAAGCAGCAATTTGCCTCAGTTAGCATTTTGAAACTTGCAGATTACTACTGTAGATAAGTCATGTGCTTCCTCCTTTCTTGCTGCCATACAAAGTTTCATTCAAAGGTTTAATTTTTAAGAAGTAAAAAATACTGCAGGTCACACACAGCAAGAGTGAATACTGATTGATACTCTGAAGTGGTTTTGCTTTGCAGACAGGTTGTGCTACAACAGCAAACAGTCTATATGGCTCTGAGATCCCTGCACACAGATCACATTTCCGGCTAAGGTCAGTGATCCTCTACAATGCAATAGAGCTTTTACTTAAGAAAAGTAGTAAATGGTCAAAGGGCAATATTAAGCTTCTCAGGTCTAAACACAATAATCTTTGTTTTTGATTCTCCACAATTTAAACTCATATTGAGCCACTGTTTCCCAGCTACTCACAAAAACACTGTGTTACTTTAGCTTCAGAACTAAACAATTGGGGTGGGGGTGTAGAGAAAGCTAAGTTTTTTATTTGCCTGCAGGTATGCTTGTTTACAGGTAAAGGACCCCTGACAGTTAAGCCCAGTCTCAGACGACTCTGGGGTTGTGGCTAGTGGCCAAGGGAGCTGGCGTTTGTCCGCAGACAGTTTTTCTGGGTCATGTGGCCAGCATGACTAAGCCGCTTCTGGCGAAACCAGAGCAGAGCATGGAAACGCCATTTACCTTCCCACTGGAGCAGTACATATTTATCTACTTGCACATTTTGGCATGCTTTCGAACTGCTAGGTTGGCAGGAGCTGGGACCGAGCAATCGGCAAGCCCAAGGCTTAGTGGTTTAGACCACAGCGCCACCCGCGTCCCTGTATAATGCTTGTTTATACAGTAATAAAACTTCCCTAAGAGCACAGCAATCTAAGATGATGTCATTTTTAAAAAGAAAATATTTTGAATTCAAACTGGAAATGAGCTGCATTAAAACTGTCATGTAACCCTTACATGGCTTCCACTGAAAAGACATAGGAACAGAGAAAACTGTCTCCTACTGAGCCAAACCATTGACCCATCTCACTCAGTACTGTCTACACTGACTGGCAGTGGGTTGCCAGTACTTCAGAGTCTTTCCCATTGATGCCTAGAGGTACTCGGGATTGAACTTGGGATCTTCTGCATATAAAGCAGATGCTCTACCTCTGAGCTTGGCCCTTCCAAAAGACCTGGCAAGAGAGATGGAAAAGATAATGTGGAATTTGTTTTCTATCTCATGACATGATCTCATAAAATCAAATGGGCCCCACCCTTGGCTGAGAGCCCTGTCAGAAAATATCACCCTGTAGGTTACAAGAAGAAGACTGGAAACACGTCAAAATTAGAATCAGAGAATTGTAGAGTTGGAAGGGACCATAAGAGTCATCTTGTCCAACCCCCTGCAATGCGGAAATCTTTTGCCCACAACCCTCAAACTCACAACCCTGAGATTAAGATTCTCATGCTCCACCTCTCGCCTTACATCAGGCAATACCTCTATCTAAACCCCTACACTGGCTTCCTGTCCACTCCCAGATCCAGCACAAGTTCACTCTTAACCCCCAAAGCCCTCCATGGCTTTGCCCCCCCCCCACTTATACTGAGATACATACCTGCCTGTAACCTTCACTGCTCCAGCTGAAGGCCTCTTGCTCTCTCAAAAGACTGCACCCTTTCTCCATTGCTGCTCCATTTGCTTACAACTATCTCCCCAAACACCTGCATGAAGCCTCCTCTCATGTCCTTCAAATCTACCCACAAAACCTACCTTTGGCACAAGCCCCAACTTCCCATGTCCTGCTGCAATTAAGCCGATGCATGTGTAATTGGGGCAACTACATATTGCTTGCCTGTTTCTCCTGCTGCCATTTGCCTTTCGCCCGTGTGGTTTCCCATCAAATTAAGTTTGTCAAGCTCCTTGGGACAGGAACTATGCTCTTGAACTTCATAAGATATCATGCCCGCTGACACAGAACACGAACACACACACACACACACACACACACACACACAATTGAAAACTTACTTCCAAATAAACATGAATAAGATAGGGCTATGTGGCTGCAGCCTTAACAGACAGCAAGTACTATGGAGATTAGTGGAGTTTGTTGGATTAAACAAGAGGATTAAATAGCATCACATAACTGTGGCCTAAACTTCTGCAGCCTAAAGCCCACTATCACCACACATAGGACCATGGGGCACTAGTCCATGAAAACTTAAGGATCCCATTAAATTCTAAGTTCAGATATGCAGAAAACAATATATGTAAAGAAATCAGGGAGGGGAGCTGAGGGAGGTCCTGGGGGGGGAGAGGGAGGGGGGAGAAAGGGGAAAAATAATGTAATTGATTAAGAGGATTGATATATTGTTATGTTGAAATTGGTTAATAAAAATATTTTTAAAAATAATAATTCTAAGTTCAGATACAGCCTGCTGCAGCAAACACCAAAAGAAACCCAGAGGGTGACTGACATTAATCCAAGTTTTGCTCAGAGTGGACTCACTGAATGTTTAGCCACCCTCGTTCATTTCAGTGGGCCTACTCTTGAGTAAAACTTAGTTGCATTCCAGCCAGTATGGCAGCAACCTTAATGCCTAACCACCCAAGGCACTGTGCCATAAACCACCATGGCCTCGGAACCAAATTCCTCAAATTCTGGCTAGATAGGATGGAAACAAGAGCTTAGGCGACAGCAGGATTGACCATGGTGCCACAAGACTATTTCTTGTGCATGTTTTGCTGCGACCTTAAAGCCCCGCTGAACTGAATGGGAATGACTTCTAGGGTAGATATGGGTCGGCTAGGACTGCAGCCTAAGGCACACACAGGCTTGCGTCTGAGTAGGCATGCACAGGGTTTCGCGGCAAGGCTGCGATCCGGGAGCAAGCTCGATCCGGTGCTCAAGCCCCGGGGTCTGCAAGGCTCCCTCCCACGTTCCTCCGGCGGCGGACAAGGCCGGCCTCCGAGCAAGGCCCCGCTCAGTTACCTTCGTGGTGCGAATGTGCTCCATGATGCCACCGCGCCCAAGCTGCCCGCCGCCGCCGCCGCCCCTCTCCGACCGGCCGCTCAGCCGGCGTCTCCTGGAGACACTTCCTGATAATCGAGTGCTGGGGAGGGAGGTGGGGAGACCAAAGCGGCCTGCAAGAGGGCCGGATCCGTCCCACAGCGGCCCCTGCCGGGTGGAAGACCCAGTCAAAGAAGAGAATTCTCAAAGAGAAAAGGCCGCTTTGTTTACTTGCTCATCATTCCACCCATCACCACAGGGCGGTTTACCAATACAGTATACAAACACACAACAAATATGCACCCTAATAACCAACAAAAACAATGCCACACAAACATACACGCAGTTTAAAAGGCCATAGGATTGGAAAGAAGATAAAAGTCCCTACCAGAGAAGAACGGCAGATCAAGTTGATGCGACGATGCAAAAATGGCTAAAATGACCAGAAGAATCAGAAATCAGGAAGACCAAAATTTTAATAAGGAATAGGGGGGAAATTATAATTTATCTTAATAAAAACCATTGTAAACACTTAAAATCGTTAGTAGAATCGGAATAACACTTGTATTTTATTGGTGAATTTTGGACACAATGGAGAGGTAAAAGATTTTGATTATTATAAAAGATGCAGGAGGAAATGGTTAACTATAGGACCCACAAAAGGGAGGAGGGAAGTCCAGGAGATTCTTTGGAATCTTGTTTCTATATTGTATGTTGGATATGTGACTGTAAAATTTTAATCTGAAAAACCAAATAAATAAAGTTATTTTAAAATTAATTAATTAATTAATTAATTAATTAATAGGCCATAGGATTACTTAACTAGCCAAGGGCCTGGGAGAAAAGGAACCTTTTCTCCTGCATCTCATGAAGGCAACAGATGAACCTCCCCGGGAGAGAATTTCATGAACAGGGAGCCACTACAGAAAGGGCCTGTTCTTGTATTGCATATCCTGGACTTTGTATCCTTGTTTAAAATATATTTATATAGACATCTGCTGAAGATCATACTTCATATATCTGGCAGACTCCAAGGAAGGTGACGCCAGAATAAATATGTTTCAGGTGACACAAGGGTAGTCATTGGTAAACTGGAATACTTGTGACATCATCTATCCAGCCAATCACCTGGGAATTTCCCAACAACAAAGAGGTCTGGGTTACATTGTCACATTGATTAGCTGGGAAAGGTTTAAGGGCATTTTCTGATTCAGTTTACACAGATGAAACTACTTTTAGAAAAGATTCACGCTAGCAGCTATGTCAAGGAAGAATGACTTTTGTAATCTGGGGCTTCTCTGGAGGGGTGGCCCCAAAACCAACAATGCAGGCAGGTAAAAAGCTTCATTGCATACTAAGGTTCAGAGATGCTATGTCAGAGGTAAGGTAAAAAAAGGGGGGTGAATAAGGAGCAGGTGGCGCTGTTGTCTAAACCACTGAGCCTCTTAGGCTTGCTGATTGAAAGGTTGGCAGTTTGAATCCGCACAACGGGGTGAGCTCCCATTGCTCTGTCCCAGCTTCTGCCAGCCTAGCAGTTCAAAGGCACACCAGTGCAAGTAGATAAATAGGTACTGCTGCGGCAGGAAGGTAAACGGTGCTTCCGTGCGCTCTGGCTTCTGTCACGGTGTTCCTGAAGCAAGATGAGTGCCACACCCCAAAGTTGCCTTTGACTGGACTTAACCGTCCAGGGGTCCTTTACCTTGCTATGTCAGATCAGGACATGGGGGTAAGATTTATTATATCCAGATGCAGCATTTACCGAGGCAGCTTTAAGAGTCTCCAGAGTTTATTTACCGGTATTTATTGCTGTTAGTAATTATAGTATTGTTCATGAGAAAGTCCAGTCACCTGACCAATTTGCTAAGCTGTGGGATTTGTGCCTTTGATGCGCAGTTCTAGAATACAGTCCCAAGACTGTACAGTCAGTGTGAGATGAGTGAGATGTGGTTCAGGCTTCTGAGATCACTCTGTGAAAGGAATAGGGGGTCTCTCATCAATTGTTGCAGGGTTGCCGCATTTCAAAAAGTGAAAAGCCAAATACAAAAGTTGTTGAGTTTTTTGGGCAAAGTTGTTGTGCTGCCATATGCCCGGGTTTTCGACAATTTTTGAAAATTCCGTCCGGACACTATTTTCGATGGATGAATCCTGGGTATGTCTGGGAAATTCCTGACTTATGGCAGCCCTAATTATCAGCACCTCTAACTACAGTTCCCAGGATTCGGAGGGGGGGACGACGACGACGACGACCCAGGACTGTTAAAGTGGTGTAGTGGTGCTTTAAAGGCATGCTGTACTTTTAACCATTCTGTACAACATCTGGTGGTGGGGAAGAGATATGAATATAAAATTAGGTTTCAGATTACTTTGAGAGACATTTTATGTCTTTAGTTCAAAGCTTTTTGATGCAACTTTTAATCAAATTATCTCCAAGGCAGTTTACCCAGCAGTACAAAACAAACAACAACACAGTGGCTTTTGTTCCTCTGGCTACTGGCAGAAACCAGAGTCTCCCCTCGCTCTCACATCTGTTGTTCCAGAGCAGCTGCCAGTTGAGTAAAGTTATCTCCCTGCAGCCACAGCTCTGTCATCTAATTTAACCGTTAGAATCTTATCTTGCCATGGAAATACAACTACATAAAGCAGGAGGCTTAGCAATTTAAAGTACAGTATGACGAGGAACAAGCAGCTGGATCACCTGCCTACCTCCATCCTTTCTTTTGAAAGCCATTTCCTCAACTCGCCAGTGGGCAAGAAGTGTGAAAGATAAAATGTTTTCCTCACAGTTTGTTGAGTGTGGTGTAGTGGTTAGAGCTGGCGAACTAGGACCTGGGAGACCAAGGTTCAAATCCCCCACAAGACTACAAAGTTCATGGGGTGCTCTTTGCCCAGCCACCCATTGTCTCTCAGCCAAACCTACTCCTCAGGATTGTTACAAGGATAAAATGTGGAGTGGGAGAACCATGTATGTAAATATAAGAACAAATAATAAATAAACCATTCTTTCTTCCCCCAACCTGGTGCCCTCCAGAGGTTGAGGACTACAACTCCCATAGTCCCTGACCATTGATTATGCTGGCTGCAAATGATGGAAGTTGCAGTCCAACAATATCTGGAGGGCACTAGGTTGAAGGCTGCCATAGAGGTGAGGAAGTAGGTAACGTGGTAGTCTTATAATGTTGTTGGACTTCAACTTTCTGCCTATGCTGGTAGGGACTGATGGGAACTACAATCCAACATCATCTTGAGGACTCAACTTCCGTTTTTTTCTAAACATTTCCCTGCTCCGCTAGCCAGAAGAAAGTAAGAGCTGCCTATAGAAATCAAATACTGTAGAGAACTCTTTTTAGATTTTATCGACTTAGATTTTACTTAGATTTTAGATTTTTTTAGATTTTATCGACTACAGCCTAGTAGTAGTATTAGGCAGGCATTCCTGCTAGGTGTTATTTTGTAAAAAATTATTATTATTTCAGCGTTTTTAAACACTTAGGTTAGACTAGAGCCTCACTGAACTCTTCTTGTGAGTAGACATCTAACCCATCCACATATAAACCAATGAAATATTAGACTTCTTTAAGCAGGTGAGCGCTGGATCTGTGCTGGCAGGACAATTTAAGTGGGCATTTTCTGTAACTTTCGTGTTTTGCGAGTGGGAATTTTGAAAGGAAGTCCAAACGAGCCCAGTTCCTAAACTACTGTCTCAGCTTCTAGCTCCACTCATTTATGTTATTTATTTTCTGTATTAATTTATTCCCCCTCCTAAAAAAAGATCCCAGGGCAGAAATGACATAAGGCCTAAGTTAAACGAGAATATCAAATCAGGTCAACATAAACTTCATACAAATTAAACTGCAACAATGAGAATTTCAAGCTAGCATCCCTCACCTTTAAAAGGATGGCGGGCAAAGAGGTGCGAATGCATTTGTTATGAGCATAGTCTACATCTGAAGTCGCACGGTTAGGGCGATTAATTTATTTTTTTTATGTTCAAAAATGCCTTAATGCCCACCGAACTCCGAAATAGGTCCTGGCTTCCCAGAAAATAAATGCTCTCCTGCTACCTGTTGCGGAGGACGCGCTGCTGCCCAACTACACCTGCCCTAAAACACGGACTTTACCAATTTCCACGGGCAGAGCTTTCTCACTTCCGCTCAAGAGGAGAAAAGAGCCGGTTTATAACGTGAGCCCCGGAAGCTTCCTCTCCTAAGCAAAAAAAAGGCAGTCTATACTTTTTTCTTTATCTTTGCGGTCCACTAGGATTATCGAAAGTTGTAGGAGGGGGGAGAAAGAAAGAGTGTCCTCCACGATCCCATGGTGCCGTGCGGCTGCGCGCATGCGCAAAGGGAAAAGAACGTGCGACGGAGTTTCCCTCCGACGTTTATTTGAGGCGCCGCCGGTGGCGTAATTCGAGCTCCGGAATCTTGCCGCCTTTTGAAACTTCCCGCCGGGGAGACCTCCGAAGAGCCGCAGCCTGACAGGGCGGCTGCAGTCCAGAGAGCTCAGGCCATAACGACCCCACGTCCCACGCTTGGGAGAGGGGGGGTCTCCTTTTCCCCCTCGCCGCCGCCATGTCGGCGGGCTTCTCCTTCGGAGCCGGGACTCTGCCTTCGGCTACCGCAGCTGCTGCTGGTACTGGAGGCGGCGGCGGAGGGGGCTTCTCGTTTGGAGGCACCCCGAGGTAAGCAGGGCGTGGGGAGGCGGGGAAAGTGGGGAGGCGCCTCGGGCGGAGCGGGGAGTAGGCTTGGCCGGCAGGGCTCGGTTGAGGGCATCGCCTCCCTGCCATTATTATCCTCGTCTTGTTACGTAGAACACGCGCGCCCAAGTTGCTCGAGGCTGCGCACGTGGCTCCCTCCCCCCCACGCCCCTGCAGCCCTGTGAGGTAGGCTATGTTATGTGGTGAAAATATCTCCCATCTCCAGCTTCGTGCCTGGGATTTTAGTTTGGGTCTTCCAGAATCCACGCTGGGATTTATTTTGAAGTGTGCTGTGAACAGCAGCCGAAGTGAAGTACTTAAAAAAGAAAAAGCTCAACTAGAATTTCAGCGATAAAAGCATATTTATTATTATTATTATTATTATTATTAATAATTGAATTTGTATACTGCTCTCTACCCAGAGGTCTCTAGGCGGTTCACAGAACAAAATCAAAATATAAAACCACAAAAAACATAATCAAAATAAAAGCAACAACCCAATAACACCCATATATGATAGTTGCCACAACATGTCCAGCTTGTAGGGTGAAGTGATTTTGGATGTCTCAGAAAGAGCCACAATAAATAATAGCTAAACTCAATAGCAAAACCTAAGACTGCAATTGTAGTCACACATTGGGTTAAGTCCCATTGGGCTCAGTGGGACTTGCTTCTGGGTAAGTGTGCATCTGGGATGGTGAATCTAGGGGAGAAACAAGTATGTCCTGTGAAGAATATTAGATATCTACAGACTGCTGGCTGTTTTCTTTTGGACAAAATAAAAAAAAAATCATTCCAGTAGCACCCTGGAGACCAACTAAGTTTCTTCAGACATCTTCTGTACTTAAGCCAGCTGTACTCAGCTTCTCTGAAGGAATAATCCAAACATCATGAGCCTTCTGCTTGTTTCTTTCACACAGAGAAGCTTCCAGAACCCTCTTGAATTAATTAGAATAGGAAAGATCTCTACACATCTGACCAATACTTTCTGTACCAAGAAATGCAAACTGATAATGCCATGCTTGTTTATGCTGGAAATTCACTTGCCATTTAAATAATAATAAACAGGTACATAATGTTGCAATGCAGAGTGTTCCTGTTTAGCTCCCTCACTTCCCTTGCTCCCCCTGCAGCAGCCAGCCACTATTTTATGGTTGCTGAGCATCCTCATTCCTCACTAAGCTCTTTAGGAGGTATTTATGTATTGGTTTTAATAATAATAATAATAATAATAATAATAATAATAATAATAATTTATTATTTGTACCCCGCCCATCTGGCTGGGTTTCCCCAGCCACTCTGGGCGGCTTCCATAGAAACAAAAAAATACACTAAAATATTACACATTAAAAACTTCCCTGAACAGGGCTGCCTTAAGATGTCTTCTGAATGTCAGGTAGCTGTTTATTGCTTTGACATCTGATGGGAGGGCGTTCCACAGGGCGGGCGCCACTACCGAGAAGGCCCTCTGCCTGGTTCCCTGTAGCTTTGCTTCTCGCAATGAGGGAACTGCCAGAAGGCCCTCGGCGCTGGACCTCAGCATCCGGGCAGAACGATGGGGGTGGAGATTCTATTCTCTGTATATTTTCTTGAGTTTCTGTTCTTAAATTTTCCTGTACTTCTCCAGCAGTCAGGATTCCCACTAGCCTCTTGTGTTTTCGATGGTGCTGTTTTAAGTACATAAGATAACTGATTTCACTATTAGCATAGAGGATGATAATGATGGAAGGGGTTTAGGCTAAGCTCACCATCACATTGAACACACTACGTTTTTGTGTTCTTTTTTCCTCGATATTCTTTACACTGATTGCATTGTGTCTGACACTCAGGGTGTTAAAACATCAAATAAACTTTACAAGTCCTGATGAGAATAGCTGTCAGATTTTATTTGTGTTGTCCTCGCAGTTGCTTTCCATATTGTGGCTATGATAGAGCTCATCTGTACTGTCTTATAATATATTACATTCGTACTGTCGTAACTTTAAGCCATTTAAACCTGCTGGTTACATCATTATTAATTTTGCAACATAGACATTCCATGTCTGAAATGTTATATGAGATCCAAAACAGAGTTGACAGCAATTATAGAAGCTGCTTAGAGCCAACAGCGTCACGTAAACTTTTCTGCCTGATAGATGATGGTGAGTGAACAATAGTAGAAATTGAAAACCATGTATGAAATGTGTTGCATTGCTACAAGGATTTTTTTTATTCTACTTCAGTCTGAAAAAGAGCTCACTTTTAATCTGCTAATAACTTCTTTTAAAACTTGTTCTGGGATGTGAGAAATAAAGTTAACTGTATATCTCTGGGATAGTCAGGTCCTACCCCTCAGACTGAAAATGTAAAGAATTTTGTGTTTCCTAAAATATTTCCAGTAATGTCAGAAGTTTAGTTTGAGAGCCGCTTCATTCTAGTGGACTGCTTTTTATTCAGCTTGAGTTGAAATCACTAATGTCTTTGGATCTCTGTCTGTCCCTTTCCATATAGGGTTCTGAAACATGTAATTAGTTACTTGATTATGTTAACACTGCAAATACAATTGGTTGTTTTAAGTGTTTGTCTGTGTTAAAATAATGACAGACAGCAAAAAAAAAACCCAAAAAGGCAACATAAAGGTGAAATATCTGCTGGTAGCATTTACGTTCATATTAAAGGGAGAAATATGGACGAGGCATTTTGACTTTCAAACTGTTCTGTAGAACTACTGCAATGAAGAAATAAAAAAATGAACGTGTGTTAAATTTAACTAATTTATTTGTCTTGTAATGTAGCTCAACTGGAGGGCTTAATTTTGGGACATTGGGCTCGACAGCTACAGCAACTACAACCGCTTCATCGGTAGGCTTTGGAACTGGACTTTTTAGCTCAAAACCTGCCACTGGTTTTACATTGGGAGGGGCTAATACAGGTAAAATATTATATTTCTACACTTTGAAGATGAGACAAATATAAAGACATTTGAAATGTGTAAAAAAATATAGTAGGTTATAAATAACCATATATGCATTTGGTTAAAAATAACACTTTATATACCGGTATACTAGACAAGCATATATGGAACTGTAGTTGTTTGCATATATAGTGATATGATATACCTTTTTTTCTTTTCTCTTTATGCACTTTTTATTTTTACTTTATTTTGTTCAATAGAAAAATTAAAAAGGTGAGCCTTGAACTGATAATTGATTTGAGAATTAGTGATGAGAATTAGTGGCAAAATGCAGGAGTAGCTAAAATTTCAGATTATATTCAGTAATTTTGCTCCTTGCCAAAAATATTTATATCTTCATTATTAAAAGCACTCTCTGGTTATATAGTATTATTAGAGAGCTGATAATGTATTAAAAAAATTATTTATGCATTTTACATATCTTAATATATCAGTTAAACAGTTGTCATCGTTTATCTCACACTCTGACTTCCACACACATCCCTCTGGGGGGTCCTATTTAGTCCTTGTTAAGCTGCATCTCCTTAATTACCACCCCTCTTCTGCTTATTTTATCTGCTGCTAATATACCTAATGCCACTTGGAAGTTTATCTGATTGTTATATTTTTTTCAATATTTGCCAAAGTATTCCCACTCTTCTTTTATATCCAACTCATCTTGATTTCTTATCTTTGCAGTCAACATTGCTACTCCTCATATTCTATTAGCTTATTCTGCCAGTCTATTTTTGTCCTTCCACCTTTGGGCATAAATTATTCTGGCCGCTGTTTTTGCATAGAGGAAAATAGACTTAAGTACTTTCTTGGGTATTTCCCCCTCTACTATACTCAGTAAGAACATCTCTGGTTTCTTGGGAAAAGAGACCCTTAACATCTTTTTTAGTTCTGAGTATATCATCTCCCAATACTCTCTGGCTTTCTTACAACCCCACCCAACACTTGTGTTTAAATATCCCTTCGATCTGCTGATAAATCTATTAGGCAACAGGCAATAGAAGTGTTGTTTATTAAACTCAGGGTTTTTTGTACTATTACACAGGATCAGCAACCACCATGGCTACAGGATTGACACTTGGTAAGTGCTATATGTTCAAAACTAACTTTGCTTTTTCTTTAAATGGGGTGTGACTTTCAGAGCTGCCCAAACGAAAAGTTCTGCATTTGGATGGTGAGAGACTAGGAATGCTGGATAAACCCCAAAGATGACTAAAGTGTCAAGAAGAAAAATATGAAAGTAAAAACTGTAGATAAGATACATTAGGAACATATAGACAAATATAGTTCAAATCCAGATGTAACATTCAGCTCCCCACCTCCTTTCCATGGCCTTGTTAGCCTTCCTGATCCCCAGTCTCCAAAGCTCTCAGCTATTCATGTGTTGTTATGATGTGTGCTATTCAATTTCTATAACCTGCCTATGTGATATTTTCCCATTATCTTTCTATTTGTTTTCCTGTTTTCTTTGTTTTCTTCATGTTCTTTTTATCAAGTCTGTCTCTTCCTCCCATTTTTCTCAAAGGTGCCTGTATTCAGGCCACAGCCACAGTCCATAGCCGTCAACAATTCTGCTTCCACACTGTATAATCTGTTAAGGGCGTACCATTGATATGAGTTAGAATTGAGCTAGCATGTCTTGGCTGTGATCTCATGCCTGATGCAGCTTGGGTGTGATCCTGGACTGGGCCCTGCTTCCAGGTAACCAGGTTGTAGAAGTGGTCAGAAGTATACTTTTAGCAGGTGCATCTGATTCTTCATCCAGTTGCTCCTTAGTTAAAAGGACTAGGCCACTGTCATTTATGCATGGTGATCTCTGAGTTGGACTACAGTAAAGTACTCTATGTAGGGCCACTATTGAAGCTGGGTAGTGATAGCTGGTGCCAAATTCTTCTGCCTGTGTTTTGACCGGAATGGCCCAAAGAGTATATTGTGCCACTTATTGTCCACTTGATCTGTCTACAGTTTCTGGCTACTATCCTTGGTCCTGATGGTTGTCCTGTAAAGCAGTGAATAGCTTGGACCCATTATATTTTAGGTTCTCCAATGCTCTGAGATGAACCAGAAACCTTGTTTTAGGTGATACATATTAAAAACATGAAACTTGTAGGTGCCCAGGGTTGACCTTCCCCAGTGGTGGTGATGGTTTTGTCATCGTATCCCCTGGGAATGGGGGACAACAGTGTTGGGAAGCAGTGCATATATTATTGGTTGTTGTTTTTAAAAGAATTTCAGAAGCATTCAAAATATGGGAAGCTTGGCTATCTCTTACTGCTAGTTGTTGTTGTTTAGTCGTGTCCGACTCTTCGTGACCCCATGGACTAGAGCACGCCAGGCACTCCTGTCTTCCACTGCCTCCCGCAGTTTGGTCAAACTCATGCTGGTAGCTTCGAGAACACTATCCAACCATCGCATCCTCTGTCGTCCCCTTCTCCTTGTGCCCTCCATCTTTCCCAACATCAGGGAATGCTAGTACATATTGTTAAATGAGTTTGCTGCTTTGAGTCTAATGGAAGAGTGATTGAAAAAATTAATGTGGCTTTGCTCACTTTTCACTGGCTATATACAGATCTAGAGTAATAAATTTAGAATTCTTAATTTTACTGAACATACCCAGTTTAAGTGGCATGAAAACAAGAATGGCATTTTATTGTTCTTTTACAGGCACACCTGCTTCTACTTCTGCAAGTACAACAGGACTTAGTCTGGGATTCAGCAAACCTGCAGGATCAGCCACACCATTTGCTTTGCCTATCTCTTCTGCCGCCTCTGGCCTCTCACTTTCCTCTGCTCTTGCATCTGCGCCAGCAACAGGTAATATACACTTATAGTTTTGTGTTTAAATCAAATTTCCATTGTTCACAAACGCATAATCGTAATTGTTCCTAAAAAAGAAACCAGGTGAATCAGTGCAGTTCTGATAAAAATGATTGAACATTCTCATACTGGTATTAGTTTAGTTTGGTACATTGAACTAACTTGAGAACATGGTACATGATAGGGAAGCCAGTATGAAGGATGCTGAAAGACGCATCCTACGTCTGATAAGTGGAGAAAAGTGCCAAAAAACTCTGCTTTGTTTGTCATCAAAATCCCTTTAACTGCACAGTGATGTAAGATTGGAGCGTATACATCATGCCTAAGGTATACTTGCCTCAGAATGTATGCTGTAAGATTGGTGTGGGGGGAATCTATAGCCCTCTAGATATTGCTGGACTACAGCATGTATCATTCCTAACCCTTGGCCATGCTGGCTAGAGTTGGAGTTGAGCAACATTTGCATGGCCACAGATACTTTTGAAAATTTGCTTTCCTTTAAAAGGATGTCTGTTGCCCCAAGTCCTTGGGATGATTTAGTGCAAGAGTGCTTAATCCATGCAAATAAACGATGACAGCGATAACAGCAGGTAGAATTTGTGAAAGTTTCTGCCATATTGTCCACAACTGAATTCCATTAGTTGTTTATTTAGCAGGTAATAATATAGCTATTATTATGAAGGAAAATCTGCATGCATGTCTTCATCTTACACCTCTTCTTAATATTCAGGGTCCACTGGCTTTACGCTGAACTTGGGAGGCACAGCTCCAACCACAACAGTATCCACAGGACTTTCTCTTGGGGGAGCCTTAGCTGGTTTAGGAGGGACACTCTTCCCAAATGCAAGCTCAGCTGCTACAGGTGACAAGCCTTTTATGTGCGTCTGCCTCCTCAGATTTGTCCAAGATGCGCATCTTATCAAGACGGTTGAGATACTGTGTGTTTTGCTAATCCTTTGGTGCTAGAACTAAGTAATTGTTCCTGGTCCTTTATTTTGAAGTGCTTGGGTTTGTGGTCATCTACATTAACAACTAATAAATGAACAGCATCACTTGCTGTGTTCCTATCTGAAAATTAGAAATAGTTTGGGGCTCAAGGTCAACAGAGAGTTCTCAGGAGTTAAGTTGCTTTCTGAGAGTTTCTGAGATCAGTGAATCAAGGATGAACCTCTGCCCACCTTAGAGCTTGGAATAACACCCACATAGTCGGGTGTTGATGTTTCTCGGAAGATTTCTGAAGCTCACGGCCTTATCCCTACCATTTTTGGCTGCAGAGCAGGGTTGATGATGAACACAATTTTTCATTGCCTACACATACTACAGTGGTACCTCGCAAGACAAATGCCTCGCAAGACGAAAAACGCACAAGATGAAAGAGTTTTCCGTTTTTTGAGTCGTTCCGCAAGACGAATTTCCCTATGGGCTTGCTTCGCAAGACGAAACGTCTTGTGAGTTCTTGCGAGTTTGTTTCCTTTTTCTTAAAGCCGCTAAGCCGTTAATAGCCGCTAAGCCGTTAATAGCCGTTAATAGCCGCTAATAGTCGTGCTTCGCAAGACGAGAAAACCGCAAGACGAAGAGACTCACGGAACGGATTAATATTGTCTTGCGAGGCACCACTGTACAAGTTTTGTTTTCCCCACATTTACATATGGGTTCTAGCTGGTGAATGTAGACATAACATGCCTTTGATTTTCACTACTGGCAATTCATTGAGGATATATTGCTTTAAAAATGTTATATTCAGACTATTTTCAATACTGATGCATGACCATAAGAAGTCTCTGATACAGTTGATGGATTACTTGCAGGGCTCGGACAGAATGCTTTCGGTTTGACTCTAGGGACGGCTGCAGCACCTGCTACTACAGTTAATGAAGGTCTTGGTGGCATAGACTTCAGTAGTTCTTCAGATAAAAAGAGTAAGTTTTTATGGATGCAGCTTGGAAAGGTGTTTCTCCAAGAATACTTACGAGGCACTGGCTTTTTTCTGTAACTGCATGGGGACTCATTAAAACAACAAATTCTAAATCTATCTTTTTAAATAGGAAACTATTTAATGAAACGTAACTGCTTTATGATTCTACTGCTATGGGATTTTGGTGCCTGGTGCTGAGGCTTGTGTTCCCAGTTGCCCCACAGGTCACCAGTACTGTCCACATCAGTACTCCATACACCAGGAGTAGGGAATTTTTGTTCTGGCCAGATTTCTACCCCCCAGGCCATTTCCCCAAATCTGCAGCCACGTCACCTCTGATCTCAGGTGTGGAGCAGGTAGAGACATGGCTGGATCAGCTGCCTGCACACCTGAAACCTGCAAAAAGCAGGATCCAGCTCCCTGTGCACCAGTTGATGCACAGAAAATTGAGTTCTGCTTGGTTCAGGTGCTCAAGTGCGTTCTCCAGGAAATCCTCTCACATACCCTAACTCTGCTTGGTCACTTCTCCTACTCATCCCCTCCCATATACTTTCCCCCTGTCTTTATCTCCAATTGAAGCTCCAACAGTATTTGGAGGGCCATATATTCTCCACCCTGCCCTGCAGCATCTGAAACTATGCCTAGAGCCCCCATAGGATGGATAATAACAGTGGTTTTAAAATACCAGGTTATTTTTGTTAGTGTATTTTTTATTTTTTATTAAAAAACAGCAATTCCCTATTTAAAATCTGAATTTAATGCAGACGTGCTAGTCTGTACTCCAAAATAAAATAATTGCTACCTATCAAAATATGCTTTGAAAACGTCTGACCTGAGATTGGTTAAATGACACTAACTGTGCAATCCTACCCGTATCTGGTGACCCTTAAAGTAAAACAAGTCAGGGAACTGGCTGCTGTTTGTTCAGAAGCGGTGACCCAGAAACTAGCATTTTCACAAATAATATTTGAAGCTTTTAGCCGAGGGTAATAGGGGTGGGTATCCTTTTTAGAAAAGAGAGTGATCAATGGTGTTCAGTATAAGAAACCTATTGATATTTTCATAATTCAAATTTAGGAGCATGTTTTTGTTATACTAAGAGTTTTAACTTCCTTTCCCCCCTCAGGTGACAAAACAGGAACGAGACCAGAGTAAGTGCACCAAATATTCATAGCTGGAAAAATACCTGTTGGGACCAGGTGCCTCTTAAATGGAAGGCAACCAATAGCTTCTTATTTTATTTATGTATACATAAATTTCTGTACCGCTAAATATTCTTAAACCAAGGTACATAAGATCAATGTAAACAAAAAAAGACAGAGATCAGAAGAACATAAAATGGGTCGTATGGAAAGGTAAGCTTGTGTGAATAAATGTTTTAAAGTGGTGTCTTAAATGAAGCACAGAAGACGCCTGCCTAATACACAAATGCAATGAGTTCCACAATATTGGCACTGCTATGCCAAGTACCCCATTCTTATGGCTGTATAACGTGTACCACAAGGGACAGTTAGTCATGCTTCTCCAACAGATCTCAAATAGGCAGGAATGTATGGAGAACGGTGGTCCTTCATGGAGGGTGGTCCCAAGTTATTTAGAGGTTTATATGATAACAGTTGCACCTTAAATCTGGCCTGATAGTATATTGAGAGAAGATTCTTCACCATTAGTTTTGCATGCTGTCAAGGAGCACCACCAAGCTCCTAACCTGCTACTTTACAGACAATAACCCTGGTCAGAAGAGGCAAGTTGGCCAACCCACAGAGCCTGCATATTGCCAGGATTCCAGCTTAGTTTATTGGCCCTCATCTAGGCTACCACTGCACTTGGACCCTGGTCCAGGACTTGCATGGCCACACCTGGTTCATGGTGCTTTCCCGATGTTGGACTCCAGTTTCCACCATCCCTGAGGCTGTTGGAAGTTTACGTCAGTGACCTCCTAAAGGGTACCGAATTGTTTACACTTAGTGGACTAAATTGATTGGGTTTAATCTTTGTGATAACAAGTTAGGATGATGAAGTTGGTGCAGATTTGACTGTGATGTTGTAATTTCCAGAGAAGATGGTACCGCTTCAAATAGTATGTTCATTCTCAACACTAGTTTCTCATTTCTGTAGAAGAAAAATATTTGGGGTTGCTGGGGGAAATAATGAGAAAGTTTTCCAAAACTTTCTTCTTCTGCTGCTTAATGATAATTGGGGTAGAACATTCAGAAAATTCAGTGGTTAATGGGCTTAGTGCTGTTCTTTGCATCTGTTGTGTTAAATAAAAGCTGCTGCTACTGCAGTTAAGAGAGTGTCATGCTAATAATAATGTGCATGTCTGTTGGCAGGGATAGTAAAGCCCTGAAAGATGAAAATCTACCTCCCGTAATCTGCCAAGATGTAGAAAATCTTCAGTAAGTATTTCCTGGGTCCTTGGAATTCCAGATCTCTTCTTTTACTGAAACTTACCTTGGAGATGTCTTGGACTAGTAAGAGTACTCTTTTGTTCACAGTTTCAAAATACTTGGTTTTGACAGCTGTGGGTATACTGTTCTGCAGATGCTGTGAAGGAACCTCAGGTCTTGCTTACCTGAAGTCCCTTCAGTAAAATGTAACTGGTGGGCTGCTGGCTGGAATCAGCCCACAAGGTTCTTCCGTTGGGCCCATGATAACTCCGTCACAGCCCTAATCCTTGTCCACTCCACCACGGCTTTTCCTGTTGTTCCATGATGTGAGGAGAGTTCTCTTGGGAGAGAGGGGAAGGTGACGGAGGGGAGAGGCTTAAGCTTCTCCCCTCTTTGCAGTGCTTCTCTCCAGCACAGCTGAGATCTGAGATTGCAGCTCAGGAATGGGAAAGGTGGAAATTGGTTTTCCATGCTTTGCGTCAAGAAAGGGAAGTCCCTATTGTTAGTGTGCGATGCAGAAGACAAGCACTGAATTGGCCATGGAGAAAGAGGTGTCAGTGTGTGAGAGAGAGGATGGGGGAGAGGGGTCTTCGTTTGTTTGAGATGTGGAGAGTGTGTGTGTGTGCATGCGTGTGCACACATACACTTTATCCCCGAACCACCATCAGTACGCAGCCCTGACTACTTTCTTCTGAGAGTTCCCCGCTCTGGGGAGAGAGAGAGGTTCCTTTGCCTGTAGTTCTGAAGAGCTGGAGTTGGGGGCATTGCATGGATTAATTCTGTCTTCTGATTTCTCCTCTCCCAGGAAGTTTGTAAAAGAGCAGAAGCAGGTCCAGGAAGAAATTAGTCGAATGTCCTCCAAAGCAATGCTCAAAGTGCAGGAAGACATTAAAGCTTTGAAACAACTTTTGTCAGTCGCCGCCAGTGGATTACAGAGAAACACCCTTAATATTGATAAGCTGAAAGTGGAAACTGCTCAGGTATAAGCAACTCTGATGGGGATCACGTGCTAGCCTAAAGCTAGCAAAAATGATAATATTCCTATCCTCTTGGAAAATGCAGATGTGCTTGCCTAACAGCTGTGCTGGGCAGTCCTTGATTTGAAGCAGCTGAGAACTTTGTTTACCGTACAAGTGTAACAGTATAATGTTTGCTGTCCTGAAAGGTTGTTTCCGTTATACAGAAAACTCATCACTTGGTATCTGGCATTGTATCACATCTTCCCTCTCGTGCTTTCCCTGTAGAGTTCAATAGGTCTAGTCTTTTCCAGCTCCCATCTATTAGGTTTCTGAAGCCTCTGGGCAAAATTTTATTGCAGTGGTCCCCAATTAAGTGCTGTGTCCTTGTTTTTCAAAACCCCTGGTCTAAAATTATAGTCTGATCTGTAATCACGTCCCATTCCTTCACCCGCCCCCCAATAATAATGAACATGGTAAAGTTCATCCTTCAGATATTAGCTAATTAAATTATCAGGAATAAATTGTTCACTGAATCAGGTGTGTCATTTTATAGAACTACAAGAATTACAAGGGGCATTTTTTCCACTTCATGTTTTTGTAGGAGCTTAAAAACGCTGAAATAGCATTAAGAACACAGAAAACGCCGCCTGGCCTTCAACATGAAAATTCAGCACCAGCAGAGTGAGTACAGCCTTGCATGTCTTGCCCTTAATAAGTGTTTTTATATTGCATGTTGTATAGTTAGTCATATATTGTATACAGGTTCAAGCCTTATATTGGATATGGGTTTAATATAAAATACGCTTTTGTATCTGCATGGTTGGTTCACTCAGACTGTCCTGTATCTCATGCTAGAATACTGCACAAGGAAAGTAAACTAAATCCGAATGTATTATTTTGATTCCACAAGCAGAGTATGATAATTGCTATGAACCCTTTGCAGAGATATTCTAGGGACTATTTCTCTTTTGCACATAGTTCTAAGGGATCAGCCTTCTGAGCTTCTTTCAAATAGATACCAAAGGGTGTAATAATTCGATTCTGGCTGGACTGATTCCTCACTGTAGTGGGAGGCGTTTCCTGAGAAATAATTAGTGTTTTTCCTTTTAATTCGGGACATGATTTGAATATGGCCAAAATAATTTAGCTGGGTGGAAAGACAAATTCTTTAAATTGCCTTTTACAATAAAAGGTTACTGTAATATGGTAGGCTTCCCCTGGCTTTGTTAACAGGGGGTGTATATAGAATCATGGAATTGAAGAGTTGGAAGGAAGCATGTTCTTCATCTAGTCCAACCCCCTGCAATGCAGGAATCTTTCTCCGAATGTGGGGCTCAAACCCATGAACCTGAAATTAAGATTCTCACACTCTGCTGATTGAGGGAACTCGACTTCTCCTCCCCCACTCGTGATTGAGAGCAGTTAGTGTGTACACAGGTTATTTGGGGGTTTTTTTATCCTGCTTTTTAGCAGAAAAGGCTTCCAGAGCAGCTTATATAATGAAAATAAGACAGTTCCTGACCACAGGCTGACCATCTGAAAGACGTGACAAAAAAGAAGGGAATTGGACAGAAGAAAATAAGAAAATTCATGCACCGTTTCTGAAAGTTTAAAATTAGACATGAATACTTTCTGTAGAGTTCTTTATTCACTCTTGTCATTTAAATGCTCTAAAATATACTTAATTTAGCTACTTCAGGATCTTGGTTGAACAGTTTGAAGTACAACTGCAGCAGTACAGACAACAAATTGAAGAACTGGAAAACCATCTTGCCACCCAGGCAAACAATTCCCATATAACCCCACAAGGTAAAAAGTTAGTGATTTCACCAGTTGCCTTAATTGCTATGTCATACCGCACTTTTCGCATCTGGCAGACTCGCAGGGATTTGTGTTCAGATGTTGCCAAGGCAGTAGAATTTGGACACCCCTTAGTGTTGGTTTGATTCCAAATTTAGGGCCGAAGATACAGAAGCTAACATAATTGCTGGGATCCATAAGGTGGGTTCACACACCCAGGAGAGGGCTGGCACCAAAGCATTATTATTTTTTCTTGCAAACAACCTTCACATATATGTCTTTTGACTACAGAACCCAAGCATTTTTTAAAAATCTGAGTGACATCCCCCAAGATCCCCTTGACCAATGCTCTGCGTGAAGAGAGGCTTAGAGGAGGTTTGAGTCTGTTTACATATTCCACTATTATTTGAGTTCCTGTATCACTACATTGAGGATTTTGTATTATACTTCTCAAGTGTGTACGTTAGTTTGAAATGATGGCCTAAGTCTAAACTTCTTGTTTCAGAAAGAAATAACCTTGCTGATAAAACATCAAAAGGACTGTCACCTCCGTTCTCTGTATGTTTAGAGACACCTTTTCTTCCCCCATCATATTTTGACAAATCCCCACAGCTTCCTTAATGCGGTGGTGGCTTTATGTGGTAACTTTATGGCAAATTACATGGTTTCACTGTGAATTTATACTGCAATGTGACTTGATTTTCAAATTTCCCTGTCTTACAGATTTATCCATGGCTATGCAGAAAATCTATCAGACATTTGTAGCTTTAGCTGCACAACTTCAATCCGTACATGAAAATGTGAAGGTAAAGATTGCTTTATAATGTAAAATTGTGACATGATTATCTGGCTTCTTTATGGTGGGTTAAACCACAGAGCCTAGGACTTGCCGATCAGAAGGTCGGTGGTTCGAATCCCCGCGACGGGGTGAGCTCCCATTGCTCGGTCCCTGCTCCTGCCAACCTAGCAGTTCGAAAGCACGTCAAAATCCAAGTAGATAAATAGGTACCGCTCCAGCGGGAACGTAAACAGCGTTTCCGTGTGCCGCTCTGGTTCGCCAGAAGCGGTTTAGTCATGCTGGCCACATGACCCGGAAGCTGTACACCGGCTCCCTCGGCCAATAAAGCAAGATGAGTGCCTCAACCCCAGAGTCGGCCACGACTGGACCTAATGGTCAGGGGTCACTTTACTTTACCTTACTTTACTTTACCTCCTAGTTCTGGCTCCTAGTTCAGACTCCAGGGCCTTTTTACTTCCTGCATTGTTGTATCTTCTTAGATTACTTTCTACTTTTTCTTTTGAAATGGAATATGTTGCTGAAATGTTCCTTGAGGGACTTTAAAGCTAGGAGTTTTTGAAAGTTTTTTTTTCAAAGGTCAGACAGTCTAGCAGCTGTTTCCTGATGGCTTGCTGAATTCATAATGTGAAGTTTTTTAATTCTGAGAATCATGGGCTTTCAGAGGCGCTGTTTCTTTTCATGGTGCTCAAGTTACCAGGTATCATTCAAAATAGTACTTGATAATCTTGAATAGTCTTATTTTTGAAGTGGAGCTGATTCCTGTCTTCATTTATTGTGAGGTAGCCAGATATTTACAGTAGGTGTCACTATACACCTACCAGGCATTTAAATTAGGGAAACCAAGGATTATTTCTGTTGCTAGTACTGTATTCTGTCGCCTGCTGTGTTGATATCTACTGTGAGTTCAGCAAGGGAAATCCTAGCTAGTTTTGTTGTAGAAGCATATTTATAAAAAAATCTCTCTTGCCTTTTACAATAAGGTGTGGGCCCCCCTGGGGGATATCATAAATTTGTCCCTTGGCACCAGGATATTCCCAGGGGAACCGAAGGAGGCAGTGGTGCGCCCGCTCTTAAAGAAAACATCATTAGATCCCTTAGATCTATCCAATTACCGCCCGGTTTCGAATCTTCCATTCCTGAGTAAGGTGATTGAGAGAGCGGTTGCTGAACAGCTTGGTAGGTTTCTGGATGAAACATCTGCTCTGGATCCATTCCAGTCCGGCTTCCACGCTGGTCATGGGACCGAGACGGCTCTGGTCGCCCTAACAGATGATCTCCGCAGGCAGCTGGATCGAGGCGGGTTGGGGCTGCTGATTCTTCTAGACCTGTCAGCAGCCTTCGACATGGTCGATCACGAACTCCTGGACCACCGCCTTGCCGACGTGGGGATCCAGGGCACAGTCCTTCAATGGCTGCACTCGTTTCTCTCTGGTCGGGGACAGAGGGTGGCACTTGGGGGGGAATTGTCATTGCGCCACTCCTTGGTGTGTGGAGTGCCTCAGGGTGCGATTCTCTCCCCGATGCTTTTCAACATCTTTATGCGCCCCCTCGCCCAGCTTGTCCGGAGTTTTGGGCTGGGCTGCCATCAGTATGCCGATGACACCCAACTCTATCTGTTAATGGATGGCCATCCTGACTCGGCCCCAGACACACTGACCAGATGTCTGGAACCTGTGGCTGGATGGTTATGTGGGAGCCGGTTGAAGTTAAATCCTTCGAAGACAGAGGTCCTCTGGCTGGGACAGGGCGATATGGGATTGAGGGGGCAACTCCCTCTCTTGCGGGGGTGCAATTAGTGCCAGCACCGTCCGTTAAGAGTTTGGGTGTAATCTTCGATACCTCCCTCTCTATGGAGGCGCAGATTACAGCTATAACAAAGGCGGCATTTTTTCATCTCCGCCAAGCTAAGCAGTTGGCTCCTTATCTCTCTCGCCCTGACCTAGCCACTGTGATCCACGCGACGGTCACCTCCAGACTGGATTATTGTAACTCGCTCTACGTGGGGCTGCCCTTGAGACTGACCCAGAAACTCCAGCGGGTGCAGAGTGTCGCAGCGAGACTCCTTATGGGGTCTTCACTGCGAGATCACATTCATCCGGTACTATACCAGCTGCACTGGCTCCCGGTGGAGTACAGGATCAGGTTTAAGGTGCTGGTTTTAACCTTTAAAGCCCTATACGGCCTAGGACCCTCGTACCTACGGGACCGCCTCTCCTGGTATGCCCCACAGAAGAACTTACGGTCTGCAAATAAAAACATCCTGAAGATCCCAGGCCACAGAGAGGTTAGCCTGGCCTCAACTAGAGCCAGGGCTTTCTCGGCCGCAGCTCCAATCTGGTGGAACGCTCTGCCACAAGAGACTAGGGCCCTGCGGGACTTGACATCTTTCCGCAGGGCCTGTAAGACAGAGCTGTTCCACCAGGCCTTTGGTCAGAGCGCAGCCTGACCCCCTCCTCTGGCAATCTGCACAGAATTTTGCTTAATGGTTGCCATCAATTTGATTTTAATTAATTTTTATAATGAAAGGTTTTTAGAATATTGGATTATTTTGATTGTTGTTAGCCGCTCTGAGCCCAGCTTCAGCTGGGGAGGGTGGGGTATAAATAAAATTTATTATTATTATTATTATTATTATTATTATTATAAACCAACTCAAGGTGACTTGCAGTAGTAAAACACGATATAACAAATGCAATTAAACCAAAAAGATAAAACAGCAGTCCAGGAGATAAAAGGCCATTAAAACATATTGCATACTACTTAAATGCCTGAGAAAACAGAATGAACTCTGCCCAGTTTTTGAAAGATAATGGAGTTGACAGCAGGCAAATGGGGGTGGGGGAGTTGCTTATCTGGGTACCACCACAGAAAAGGCCCTTTCTCTGTTAGTTATTCAGCAGTGCCTGGAGAAGAGCATTTCTCCAGAACCTAAACTGACAAGAAAGTTCATGTAGCAGAAGATAATGGTGTAGATATTAAGGCTTTAAAGGTCAAAATCACTCCAAATTGAGGCGGAAACTGGAAATATCTAAACCTTCAACATTTACTTAATATAATAAGCCACTTTGAGCTTATGAAAATGTAGAATATATTTTAAAAAACAATACATCTCTAGCATTCTGGTTCCCAGGATCACCTCTTATCTTTAATAACTGCCAATGCACTTCAGGGCCTGTTTTCCAGTTTGTAGCGTTGCCATTGTAAATATTAGCTCACTTGGTTAGAGTGTGGTGCTGATAATGCCAAGATTGCAAGTTTGATCCCCGATATTCAATATTCCTGCATTGCAGGGGGGTTGGTCTAGACCGGGCATAGGCAAACTCAGCCCTCCAGGTGTTTTTGAGACTACAACTCCCATCATCCCTGACCACTGGTCCTGTTAGCTAGGGATGATGGGAGTTGTAGTCCCAAAACATCATCGAGTTCCCTTCCAACTCTACAAGTCTGTGATTCTATGGCAAACCTTTGAAAACTGTACGATCAACTAAGATAGTCTTTGCTGTCTTTTTCAGATGCTCAAAGACCAGTATCTTGGTTACAGAAAAACCTTTTTGGGGGATGCTGTGGATGTGTTTGAGGCCAGGCGAACGGAAGCAAAGAAGTGGCAGACGGCCCCACGTGTTACTACTGGACCGACCCCTTTCAGCAGCATACCAAATGCCGCAGCTGTTGCCATGGCTGCAACACTTACCCAGCAGCAACAGCCTGCTACAGGTCTGAGTGCATTCAAGTTATAGCTTTTAGTGTTAACACAAACGGTAAACTTGTACGATGTTTTATATAAGGTCTTCCTTTGTGTTGGAAATTTAAAAAAAAAAAAATTGTGAGTAACAGTTCATCAAAACGTAGGTAATAGAAAAAGCGGGATAGACTTAGCAATAATTATATACCCAGTATTTAATCTTGTGGTTTTTTATTTGTAGTAGCTTGTTTACTGTATTACTCAACCCTTTCAAATGTGAGTCTTTGTCATCTCTGAATACACATAGGAGAGCTTATCTCTAAAATTATGACACTATTGTATAAACTTTCACATTTGTTGGGAAATCCTAATTCAAATTTGTTTTCCATTATAGCACTTTGTAATTTGAAATTATGCCTCAAAAGGTAGACGAATGTAAGGACCATTAAAAATATTAAGAGAGTTGATTAAAGTAGTTCAGAACTGTGTATAGAAATGGGGGGGGGTTGTAACTGAGGTGTTGATCAAGGGTGAGCAAAACATGGGTAGAAATTAAACAACTTGGGGATGGAGATGTTGACTTCTAATTTATAAAATAATCCAATAAGATATCTTATTGACTGACATATGGCAGTCTAGGTGCTTGAAGTGAGAAGCTAGGTGGTTGCTTCTTTTAAAGTGCCTACCTTCCAAGGAGTTCGGGACCTGCAGGTTGCATTTAGAGAAACTCTGAAACTAGATGACTTTGCCTAAACATGGGTCTGAGCCCAGGTAGCAGTCTCCCTTCTGGACATATCAGAGAGTTACCTTGGCTCTTGGTGTCCTGTCTCCATCAGCCACACCTTTTGTGTTTCTGGTGCTGGGCAAAAAGCAACATAGAGCATTTCTACCTAGAGAGGTATTAAATGAGGTGCTGCTGTTGTAAGTATTGGGATCTACAGGGTATTTCCAGCTTTGACATGCAGTTAACTGTTCACAGCTGGATGCTATAATAAGTGAATCCAAATAGAACATGATGAGATTGAAAGGATTGCTACATCCTTCTAGCTTACTGTAGCAATGCAATTTATTCTTTCCCTAGAAGTGTGCCGAAGTATGACAACTTTTGAATGCATTCCCCAGTTGTTGTTGGTTTTTCTTATGGGGGGGAGGTTTGAATCTGATCTTTAACTACCATAGTCCTCTAAAATCTTTTCCCAAAGCTGTTGAAGCAGTGCTGCCTAAACACTTTGTAAAATTAAGGGGAAAGCACTTTACCTGAAGCCTGGTAGGAAACCTCTCTCGGAATCCAAAATATCCTTCCTTGGAACTGAAATCCATTGATTCAGTGGACCCTGCTTCCGTAGAAGTGTGGGATGGATGCAAAGGACTGTTTAGTTTCGATTTTCTTTTGCACTTCGGTAGCGTAAAGCATAGAACAGAGCTTCTGTGAGTGAGAGGCAGCTGCCCCTTACAGAACAGAAAAGGCACCTTTTGTAGCCAACCTTTTGCCTTTTCTTCTAGTACAAAGGCAGCAAGTTAGGGAAGCGAGTATTTGAATTTGTGCCATCGCTGTAAATTGTATTAGGCCTTGAAAAGAGAAAATTGCAAAAAAAGAGAGGAGGCCGTTAATTTGGAGGTGCAGCTGATAATGTTATAGCAGTGTATCCTAAATGGTATAGCTGTAGATAACTGTGAATATTGAAAGTGTTGACGGAATTTGGAATGGCCATAGCTCAGTGGGCAGAGCATACGCTTGGCATGCAGAGGTTCTAAGTTCAATAAAGGTTGAGGTTTTTGGACAGGAGGGTTAGTAAAGCCTCAGACACTGGAGACTCGCTGCCAGCCACAGGCATTTGGAGCATTGGTTCATAAGCGGCGGCTGTGTGGTTTTCCACCAAAAGTAGCCAAGAGGTCGCAAAACGTATTGCTCATTCTGTGAACTAACTGGCTGTCTTCTTCGATTTGTGTTAAAGAATATTCTGTAACTTAAATGTTAGTGAGGTCTGGTATTTGTGAAGATTCTTGTATTTATGACATAGGGGAGTTTCCCTGGAATAGAGAAGTAAACTTCCCTGAAGTATGGCAGCAGAGGCCATAGGGTTGGGTTTTTGGGGTTGTTTTTTTACAATCATGCTCCTTTCAGAAGTCAAACATTCAGTGTTAATGAGTTTTGCCAGCTCTAGGATATTTTCTTAACTGGAAACAAATGCCTGTGAAATGGTTGAATAGCTGGGAATAATGGTGACTGCTCCACTGTAGCAGAGCACCTCACATTCTGCTCAGCACAGGTTGTATTAAAGCTGTTTAGCCTAGGTAAAGTAGGAATTAAAATAATTAATTTATTGTCTCCTTTGATAGCTATGTCATCCAGACGTTTTCAGGTAAAAATAGTTTAGTGTAGTTACTGCCTTAAGTGTGTGTTGCTACTGACTAAGCAATCAAGATGTGATTGGCTTACCTAAAAAGCACTTTGCCTTGCTGTGTTCCAACACCTTCTAGCACCTAAAGTTTTAGGGATACCCTAACATGTTACTGTCCAGATGCTGTTGGACCCATCAGCCCCAACAGGCCTGCTCAATGATGTCGGGACTTGTAGTCCAGCAACATCTGGAGAGCACAGCATTGGCTACCCTGGTTTGTTGTGTCATTTGACTCTGCAAAGGGTGCAATCGCTGGAAATATTTGCTGGAATGAATGCCTCTCCAAATCATAACACTTCATAGGACCCTGTGCTCGAGCTAGTTGTGTAGTTAAAATCCAATGCCTTGCCACAAATTGAAGCTAAGCTAGGCTTAATTCACTTTATTTTGAAATAGGCTTAGGCAATTTTGGTTGCACCTTTATTGTCAGTACGAAGAGACTTGAGCAATGATATCTTGCGAACCTGGTAGGGAGTGTTGCTGATGTTTACCGTAAACGGGCTCTTAGTAGTGAGCTCTATTTATTTAAACTAAAATTGCTCCTTAGGAGAAAAATATAAAATTTTTTAAAAAATATAATGCAGGTAATTATAGTTTAAAATATTTCATAACATGTGATCCAAAGGTGACAATGTTTACTTACGTGTTTTGGCATGGACTATCTCTAGTGTTACCTAAGTTATGTACGCCTAACTTTTAAATGAGAAGTTATTTGGTTTTCTGGCAGAGTCGCATTAATTCGAGATTGCCATTAAGTTGAAAGTTTGTCAGCTTTAACTATGAAATCCTGTTCCCCCCCTCCCTGTAACTTGAATATAGGTCTGTTTTGAACTATTTTAAAAATCTAGAGCATGCTTTTTATGCAAGCTTGGCTTGGGGGACTTTGGTGTCATCAAACTGTTTAAAGGTCTTCCACCAATGGTGCCTCCTAGGATGGAAAACTGAGACACTTCCTTTAAAAGAGAACACTGGACACTTTTTTTGTTAGAAGCCTAACTTACTTTGGATTGGAATTTTTTTAAGGAGCTGCTAGGTAGAGAGTATATCAATTTGTTTACATCTAGTTTTTATCTGTCAATGCAATGCTTGTTCTATGAAAAGAATAAAACGTTAGATCCTGGCTAAATTAGTTGAACTTGGTTCCCACTGAAATTGGTGGGATAAATTAGTCAAGACTTTCCTTACTTCCTACTCCTTTCAGTAGAAATTATGTTCAACTGGCTTGGTCTGGATCTGACCCAAAATCTTTAGTTAGTGTATAGTGCATACTTGGAATACAGAAAGAACCTCAACTTGCCATATAAGTGCTAAGTACTAATTGCAAGTTCACAACTCTAGTTGCCCTTTACAGCATAATTCTACCTTGAATATAACAACCTCATTTTTGCATTGGATCACCTAAGGTCTGGAGATGTTCCTTTCAAAAGATGCAATGCAGAACAGTGCCTTTTGCTTGATATTTGGCTATCTGTTTAATTAGCAGTTGTGAGGACTTGAATCTCAAGTGTTTGTATATTTACAAGGCCAGAAGGGGACCATGAACACTGTCTGATTTGTACAATACAGCCTAAAAATTGTCACCAACTATTTTCTTTTCTTTCCAAATGGCAGTCATGGTAGATGAATGTACTGTAATGCAATAACGAGGCAGAAGAACTTGACAAATTTTAATTGGGAAGATCAATATCCAAAAGGGAAAATTGAGAACCCTTAGAATCCTGAGTAGCTTTTGTTAATTAAAAAAAACTTGCTGGTAATCATATTGCCAGTTGTCCTTTACTAGCATGCATTAGAGTCATTGCAGGAATACACAAATATGAAGACGCAGGCACAGTATTTGAACTTGTCAAATCCTTCAAGTTTAACTAATGCACTGTTTGCTGTGCTTAAGGGTAGGAATGCTGACTGTACTGTGAAAACTGTTAAGTAGCTTTTTATAAGTTACGAAATTAACCTCCAGATATTTTGTTATAACTTATTTATAAAGAGGGGCTAGTACATAGTTCCCTCCCCACGCCATCCCACCCCGCACAGGACAATGGGTTAAAAATATCCATTTAATCTTGGCATATAAGCATGGATTTTGGCAGTGTGCATATGTAGGGAAACCACTGTCTCTAATCTTCTAAATGATGTTAGAAATTTCTGAATCTGAAATCTTGAATGTATTTGTTAAGGTACACATCTGTGCCTTTTCTGTAAATGTTTATTTAAGCAGGCAAAATGGTTGTAAATGTAGCAAAGTTCTAACAACTCAGTAACTATCATTTTTTTGTGTGAACCAGTTTTAATTGTCATGTTTTGACTTGCTCTAAAATGATCAATAAATTTAATAAAACAAAGTCATTGTCTTGTGTTTTATCAACTTGTTTCACTTTGTTTTTGGTGGGTTGTTTTTTTTTAAAGAACTTGGATAAAATACTCAAATGAGTATTTAATATCAGACATTTGTAACGTGGTAATTTTAACCATGTTCCTATAAAACTTTATTTTTAAAGAATCACTTCTAGCTGCTTGTAGGATATTCAGATATAATTCCAGCAAGGAGCAGAAATTCTAACTTACATGCTGAGTTGTCATAATATCATGGTTTCATGCTGTAGCGTAATATGCTAGGCTTACCAGTAGTTTCATCTTGTATTGCATTTCGTATCTTAAGAAATTACTGATTCAGATGCTAAGATAGTTTGGGGAGGAATTATAATGAAAGTCTGGGTGCTTCACAAAGCGTTTGTTAAGCTGTGATTATTTACTCTCTTTAATGGAAGGGTTTACGTCATGGATCTCTGTTGCGAAAGAGTAAGGCAAGTTTTGTTTTCATTTTTTTTTTACACCAGGGCCACAGCCGTCTCTGGGAGTTAGTTTTGGAACGCCATTCGGTTCAGGTATTGGCACTGGCTTGCAATCAAGTGGCTTAGGGTCTTCAAGCCTTGGAGGTACACTTTAACTTTTTCTAATGTTTCACTGAATTACTACTATACAGCACTTCCTGAATTGGACTAGGCAGAACACGTCACCCGTAGAACTAAATTCTTAAATGTCTTATGCTAAATAAGCAAGATCAAGCCCCGCAATCCACATTAATTGATACAAAAGCACCACCAGCCTCTGGTTCTGTACTCTCAACTTCCCATTTTGGGTTAGAAAGCCTATTGCAATTGTAAGCATCCATTGAGAGAGTGGGACAAATCTACCTTTCTAGTTCTTATTCCCCTATTCTCAGCCAAGATTATTCATTTGCGTTGCCATCTCCATCACGCACCCTTCCACTTAATCTGCCCTGATCTCTGCTCATTTGGGCATCTGTTTGATAGTGTGATATCACCAAGACTTTATCCTTCTTAGAATACATCAAGGCATCTCATCTAAACCACTTCTATTTAAACAGACATTTTGTGGGATAGAGATGACTGGTTGCCTAAATGTATATTTAGGCTTCTGTTCTTTTGTGTTTGCACATAGATATGCTTCTGTTATTTGACATGTGCCTTGATCGTAGGGAATAGGATGCATTTGGAACCTAAATTAGTGCACGGTTCACAAAAATATAATTTCACTGGTGTCGGTACCAGCTTTTTGGCCTATTCTGTTAATATGTTTTAGGATCTATTCTGGGAATTGGCTGGTACAGCACACGCTTAATCCCCTGTTGCTGATACACATAGAGAGGTGTTCCATTTCCCATTATGCCTGAGCAACCATGAGGTTGATAGATCTCTGCGGATACTTTAGAATAGCCACAGCGAAACTCCATGTCAAGCATGTGTTGATAAACTGGTGCATTGGCAAATTTCCCTTGAAGAAATGACCCCTTTGCCATCTCCTGGTCCTTAAAGTCTGCACATATTCTGTGCGTGTAAATACAAGTTATTGTGTGAGTGTACAGGAAATCCATGGAGAAAAGGAGAATAAACCTAAAGCTGTCAGAAACGCAACAAAAAGCGCTGGTGAAGATACCCCACCATATAAAGTAGCTGAGATTAGCTGCAAGAATAGAATAGCAAACTGTGAGGTGCAAAAAGCATTGTTAAAGGAAATCAAATCTTTTTAAACTTGCATGAGCTGCAGTGTATTACTTTGCCATTTGTGTTAGGTTTTGGTCATGATTCTCCCTTCACCTCCCATTTCCAGAAATGGAGGTGTAAGCGCAGCTCTCTGTAGTTTCTGAGTATACATATTCCTGTTGCCCAGTAAACTACCAGCCCTGTGTGGTGGGTGCAAGGGGAGTGTGAAACCGGCCTTCCTGAAGATTCTTGCCAGGTTATTTCCAGCAATGGGAGATGCTCCCTCCATTTATTGCCCTAAGTGGAAGTGTGGGAGTTGAGATGCAAGACTTCCTTTCCAGCCATGTTTGGGGAAGAAGGTGGTGTTTTATTGCCTCCTTAGTAAGAAGGCTGATGATACCTTATGCATGCTTGCTTGAAAGCAAGTCTGCTGAAATCATGGCAGTATTCTATTTTCTTACAAGTAAATTCTATAATTGGGGGTAGAACCCTTGTCTCCCAAAGCAGAAAGTTGCCTCTCTACCACAATAATTGGAGGGAATCTTACTTGTTATTTACTCAACCATGGGTTTGACAAGAATGCCAAACTACCTTCTGTGTCTGCCACCAAAAGTCTAGTCCAACCCACAGCCTTCTGCAATCACATCCAGGTTTGACAAAGTTAGTCCTTTAACTTAATCAGTTGAACCTACTATGCATCTCGTTTCCCTAACTTCCCTAATCTATTAAGAGCAATTGAAGAATGTGTGTCTGCCTGCAGACTTTTCTATTTAATCAGACTTAATAATGAAGTCTTGTGCAGATAAACCCCTTTTTTAATCTTCCCATGGCAGTTCAGTAACAATAGCTCCAATGCTGCAGAGAATACGTTGACGAGACATTGTGGAAGGCCAATTCTTGAAAGCTATCTAGCCCTGTGTGTATCTTAACGTGTGTTCCCTGTCTTCACTATTGTTCCACTAGGGTTTGGAAGTAGCTCTGCTTTTGGAAGCAGTGGCACGGGTGCACCATCTTTTGGATTTGGAGCTACAAATAAGCCTTCAGGAAGCCTTAGTGCAGGTTTGTTCTGTTCTGAGTGTTAAGGTATTATAAGTTATCAATACCTAACGCATGGCATCCACCTTAGTCGTTGCATTCAAATCTTCTGTTTGTGGAAATTATAGTTTTTAGAATGGTTTTGGAAGCTCCCATCTGAAGAAGGATAATTTAGTAGATTAGAAAAGTGTTTTCATTTCCTTCTCGCAAGCTCAGTAGTGCGAATCCATAGGCCCTTCCAAGGGAACTTTGGGCTTGCTTTTCTCAAATACTGTCTCCCTCAATGCTGCATACCAAATCTTTCGAAGATGAAGAAAACGGCATTGTAGGGTATGATACGATAGATTTGCTACTTAAAAGGAAGAAGACATTTCAGCAGCTTTATAGAGACATGGTGATGAGCTAGCTATAGATGCAGCCATACCTTTCGCTGGAATGCAATTTTGCATACTAGCTTGTTTCAAAAGCACCAGTTTCTGCCAGCTCATTTATTGCTAGCTAATCTAAACCAGTTATTTCTCCGAACCACTTACACACCTCTCAGTGAAGCATTGGCAATTGTTTTATGCCTCTTAATTGTAGTTAGGCAGTAACTTTGTAAGTTTACTTTTGAGAAAAGCAAATCCATATCTATTCTGGGTGCATGTGACTAGCTGTATGATGGTTCATATTCTAGCCTTTGTCCATTAAAAGGACTCGAAGTATCTGCTGCACTTTTGGGGTTAAAAGTAAGAGTTGTACCTAATACGTTTCCCAAACTGGGTACCCCTCAGGGTGGATAAGGTCAGGTTTTTGGATTATGTAGTCTTTACGTACAAACCACTTAAATACAAAAGTAGCCCTATTGGAATATGCTTAAGAACTTAACTGCACCTGCAGAATCAAATACCCTCACTATAGACTCTTCCTCCCCGCCCCACTGAATGTAGATCTGATGTTTAATCAAAACACCTTTCCTTGAAGTTATTGTAAGCTAATTGGCTATCACCATCAACTCATGGTTGCAATGTTAATCGGATTCCCAGCTTAATTATTAACTTCCTTGGATGGGTTAAACGTTAGTGTGGAATTGAAAATGCTTAACAACTATTGACAATATGTGCAAGGAACTTTTTCTCATCAGGTCGCTTCATAGACTTGCTCCTCACTTCATGTTATCGATTTATTTACCGTTAGAATATTTCTAATCCGTCCTTAATTTAAAAGCTTTGCAGGGTGGTGTGCAGAAAAGGGTGAATAAAATTAATTTTCACAACATACAAATAGAATTTCAAGCCAACCAGGAAATGTAACGAAGTAAAACAAAGCTAAAAACAGAATACCATACAATTCCAAAAAACATTTAAAATGCCCTAGGCAAATGGGAAAGGCTTCACCGAAAACCAGGTAATATCAGTGCCAAATGTTCTAGAGTGGCACTCTGACAACCTCCTTTGTGAAAGCATAACATACCTCTGCTAAAGATGGTACTATCCAGATTTTGTGTTTTTCTTAAGTATCTTAGTTTTTCAGGACATGCCAGGTCCTGTTTTCTGGACTCATTGGAAAGGAAGAGAGCTTCTCTTCATGGTAGAAGGGTTCTAATGTGCTGCTTCATTTAACACCTGGTTCTCTCTAGTAACAGCACATAAGGCCTAAGGTTTCTTAGTCCCAGTTACTGGGATAAGAAGGGCTTCTGTTTCTTGTTTTTCTAAATTGAGCTGTTGCCATTCCTTTTCTGTTGTCTCGTCAGATATACAGTGGTGCCTCGCAAGACGAAAAGAATCCGTTCCGCGAGTCTCTTCGTCTAGCGGTTTTTTCGTCTTGCGAAGCAAGCCCATTGACGGCTTAGCGGATTAGCGCTATTAGCCTTTTAGCAGATAAGCGGATAAGCAGCTTAGAAAAAGGGGGGGAAGGGGGGAAAACCCCGCAGGAACTCACAAGACATTTTCGTCTTGCGAAGCAAGCCCATAGGAAATTCGTTTTGCGAAGCACCTCCAAAACGGAAAACTCTTTCGTCTAGCGAGTTTTCCGTCTTGCGAGGCATTCGTCTTGCGGGGCACCACTGTACTTGTATATGCAGGTGATCCCAGTGTCTGGCTCAGGGGCACAATATGTAATTGGCTCTGCCCCCTGAGCTGCCAATTTCCATTTGGCACGACGACCCCACCTGGCTCCAGGTGGTATACCTGTCAGTTCTAGTGAAGAAATGAAAAAAGTAGATCCCATAAGCCCTGGCGTCTGTCCATGCCTGGTTTAAAGAACCAGAAGTTGCTTATGACCTGCCTGAAATTTATTCCACAGCTGTAGTACAGTAGATTGTCCCGAGCTGCCTTGGCTAGGAGACTGATGTGATCACAGCGTCTCTCACGTTCAAATATTTTCCCCTCCTTTACAAGGCTTTGGCAGTTCGAGCACATCTGGGTTTAACTTCAGCAATCCTGGCATCACGGCATCTGCTGGCCTGACTTTTGGGGTGTCCAACCCAGCCTCTGCAAGTTTTGGCACAGGAGGACAGCTTCTCCAGCTGAAGAAACCCCCAGCTGGGAACAAGAGGGGGAAAAGATAAATGTGAAAAGGGGGGGGTGGGAGGGCTAGGGTCAGAGAAAAGGGACAACTCATTGGCATAAGTCATCTTGGGGGGAAATCTATTTTTTTAAGCTGATATATAGTAGGTGCTCTGTGTCCTTGGAGATTTATAACATTTTGCTACTTCTTCCCATTCTGGATTATAAAACGTAATTGTAACAAACAGCTATTTTTGGGGTGACTCAGAACTCGTGTAAGAATCCTTTTTTGTGGGGGGGATCATAGTATTTAGATATGCACTTCATTATTAAGAAACTGTGTAAAACCATCTATTTAACCTAAGATTAGTAACAGGATATTTTTGTTAATATGCTTTAAACCATATAGAGAGATGCATATTTGGTTTCCTTGTACAGGTAAAGTATATTCTAGTACAAATGCTTGAGTCCATGTCTTCTGTTTCTTGATATGGCCTTTTAAAAAACATCAGGGTGGTTTTGTGAATATGTGTGTAAATATATACAGTATAAACGCACACTCGGATATGTATATGGGTACATACCATGCATTTCAGACCTTGTCTTGTAAGACAGAACGTTTTCAAGTTTGTGTTTTGGGTTCTTTCTCCCCTCCCATGTTGTGGCAGCATATTGGAAAACCAGCTGTAACATTTACTAATGCATGTGAGACATTGTGGGCTGTTTTGTCTGTTTTCCATTTCTGTTTTGTTTTCCATTCAGTGCTTTAAATGAACTGGATGTTCAGTGTAAACGTTCTCAGACCGGTTTAGTTCTCAGCTGTGGCGATGTGTCTTTGCTATACAGTTGCTCAACTGCAGTCATGCAAACCACAGGGCTTCAGGTAGATTTTTGGAGAGCTGATGACTGATTAGTGCATTCTGAAACGGCCTTAGTTTTCACAAACAGCTCACACAAGCAGTGTGGTCTCACAAGAAGAATACATGGGAGTGATACCGTAGGTGCTTCCCAAAGGATGCTTTGAGGATGCAGAAATGTCTGCCCATAAAAATCAGTGTGCTGCTCTCCCATGTTGGGCTGTTCACATGAGCAGGTCGTGTGCATGAGTGGTTTGCATAAGATGGGGATGTTTTGGAACAGATGGGTCCACTTAAAGTTAGGGCTCACTTCCATCCTAAAGCAGAGAGACTCTGCTTCTCTCGTCATTCTGCATGAATTGATGCTTACAGATAGCAGGCATGGTAAGAGGCTACGAAGGGTCGATCACAGCAGGACACTTGAGAGTAAACTACAACATTTGACACAATTACAATAGTAATAGCCTTGCATTAGTTGAGCTGCATCTCCAGCTCAGTGAATGTTTTAAAACAGAAACAACAGGAACATTTATTGCCTTAAATGAGGGACTACAGTCATAGTCCTTGAACTGTGTTGCCAGCACAGACCCCATTCACTTCACTGGGACTTGTGCTAGGCCATCTCTTTTGAGGGCCGGGCTGTAAATTAGCCCATCAGATCATTGCTCTCTCTGTGTGTGTGTGTGTGTGTGTGTGTGTGTGTGTGTTTGTGCGTGTTTGTGCGTGCGTGTTTGTGTACAGAATTTTTGTGAGGTCTAGCCTTTTTACACAAAGAATATTTTGTATATAACTCCAAGCAGATATTCGTAGTTCTCATCTAGGCACCTTTAAAAACAAAAAGATAAGTCGTGCACATATGTATTCTCTGGTTTTGAAGTTGGTTGCTTTCAGGCATTACTATTTTTGTAAGTTCTGCCAGCGTTTTTTGTCTTGGTCATCTGGCAAATGTGTGAGTCCTGAGTGTGATGCATTCAGAAGTAAGGGGAACAGCTTACTTAACACAAGTCTTTTCACCTTTATATATGAAGTATGGGCCGTTTTTCTTTTGGAAGGAGGAGGAAATTAAACTTGACAGAATTAAGGAAAACTTAAAAACAAATTTCAGGTCACATTTCTGTTTTGAATTTGTATTTGGGCTCCAGCAAAAAAGATGTGCAAACTTGGATGTATGTTAACTGCTTTTTACAACATTAAAATGTTAAAATTTCTTTGTATATAATTTGTGAACCTATTTTTTTAACTGTGTTGTCTTTGTCCATATGTGCATCTTTTCTGTTCTACAAATAATAAAACGGATTGAAGTGTGATGTGTCAATAATACTTGCATTTATTTCTGGATGGTGCTTTCATTCCTCCTGGGCTGTGATCCCCCACACATGATATTGTGCTCAGTGGAATATCGGTGCTGCTGATTCAAACAATATGTTTTCTGTTACATAAGAACAACCCTGAATGTTTCCCAGTATGCATTTGTATGGCCAGTGTAACATATGAACCAATCCAATCCCTGGATTTAACCAGCAGCAATTCCTTTCAATTCAATTATTTTCTACACCACCCTTCTGAGGATCATAGAGCAGTTCACAGGATTAAAAACGCAAAATACATAACAGTAACAAAAACAATACACGCATCCCCAACAGTTTAAAAGGCCATAGATTCACCAAAGGCCTGGTTATAGAGAAAAGTTTTGGCCTGGCACCTAAAGGCATATAATGAAGACGCCAGCCGAACCTCCCTGGGGAGAGCATTCCACAAATCGGGAGCCACTGCAGAAAAGTCCCCGTTCTTGTGTTGCTGCCCTCCCGATCTCTCATGGGGGAGTCACATGAAGAAGGACCTCAGGTGATAAACACAGAGTCTGGGTCTGTTCATATGAGGAGAGGCAGTCCTTGAGGTATTGTGGTCCTGAGCCTTTAAAAGGCTTTATAAGCCTCGGTCACAATGGACAGAAAAATGCACTGTCGTAATACAATACTTGGAGTTGCTGATGTTCTTTGTCCATTATATTTACATCTGCAATTGTGTTGCTGAAGAACACTGGAACTCCTTGAGTGTGGAGAGAACACCCTGAGTCCTCCCTACACTTAGGAACATTTTACTGATTTGGCACTTGGGTTGGATAGGTCCCAATTCAGCATTTAAATATTTTAAAATTTTGACTGACTCAGTACAATTCTATGCTTCATGTTACTTCTTTTTTTTTATTAATTACAGTATAGGGTTGGTATCAGGGATCTGTTAGCTTCTAAGGCATCTCACATCATACCTTACAACCTTTATTTTTTGTCTTCAGCTCAAAACCTGGATATATGAATTAAAATATTGAATGATCCGTATCATTTGTTGTTTCAACCACTGGCCATTACAAAAGATCATGAAAAAGTTACACTTGATATTGGACGTTTGGTAACTTTAATACCTTGGGTGATAGCTAATTCCCCCCTGAAATGGTTTACAACATATGATAAGGAAATGCGATGTCTATGTACTATTTCTATGTTGTTTGTGCAGGAATTCCATATGGATTGTGTGCTTCAATGGGATACACACTGAACATATTCTCAACAAAGAATACATTAGCCCTTTACCCAGGGCTCTTTGTTGTTGTTTTTTGCTGAGACACAGCTACCCCCAAAAAACTTTTATAATTTGTATCTAGATAAGTAAATCAAATGTTTGACTCTTTGTTTCTGTGGTGCTTACGTAGGAATGCCTAGTGGATCAGGTCCAGCTCCTAGTGCATCACGTGTTGCAATGGAAAATATACCAAAGATATTTACAACGGATTATGCATCAGGTAAATTTTGCAACCTTAACGTTGCCGGAGGGATCTTTGCTTTTGCTGCAGCACCAAGCAACTCTGCATGCAATTGTTTCAATTTGGTATCAGGATAAGAAAAACAGGTGTTTGACTTTTATTTCTATGGTGCTTATGCAGGGGTTTCAAGTTCACCAGGTCCGACTCCTGCTGCATCGTGCACTTCAGTAGGATGTTCACTGAACCCATTCACGATGAATACACTAGGTAAATTTGTTAGTCTGTAAGGTGCTGCAATGCTTTGTTTTTTTTTTTGCTGTAGCACAAACACCCCCACCCCACCCATAGAAATTGTTTACAATCAGATGTTTGTGTTCTATTTCTGTGTGGCACTTATGCAGGAATTCCAGGCCCAGCACCCAGTGGATCATGTACTTCAATAGGATCCGCACCAAACATACTCTTAATGAAGACTGTGCCAGGTTAGATAATTTCTATGACATTTATGCTCTGGTTCTTACTATGCTTTTCAGCTCAGAGGTAGCTGGTGCAGGAGGGTGAAATCTGAATGGATTTCCACTGTATAAAGTGTTTTACAGGTCTCGTGTTGACTTTCCCCAGAGATAAGGAGATAGATGTCAGATTACAAAATATTAGCTTGCTGAAATCTGCTTGGCAAGCTGTGTAGATAACTGGGGTTTAGGCCTGCACTCATATCAGCCCCAGCAACTATGGCTAGTGGCGAGCAATGAGGGGAGTTGTAAATCAGCAACATCTGGAGGGCTAAATGCTCCTTGCACCTGACATAACTTTTCTCTAGGTCTTTCCTAGCTAAAGACAACTCTTACCCTACCTGAAGACATGCATTGTCCAGCAAGAGTGGACCATAATCCACTGGTACAGAATATGCTTTGTTTTCCCTCCCACCCAAAAGAGAAAAGTCTGGGCTCAATCCTTGCAACTCCAGCTAAAAGATTTGAGGTGGGATTATTCCCCCACCCCCAAACTTGCTGTCTGAGTCTTTGGTCAGGGAGGAAAGCACTGGATTATATGGAATCATACATTTTTTAGAATGGAAAGGAACTCTGGGGTCCCCCCCCCAAAAAAGCTCTGATCATTATATCCACCTTGCAACCTTCCTTAGCTATCTAATGAAGGAGAATTCGCCATCTTCTGAGGTAGTCCATCAAACAGCTCTTACGGTTATGACTTTCCCCAAGATTCTCTTACTTGCAATTTCCACCTGTTCAGAACATGTTTCACCACAGGAGGCAAAATGGGCTGTTTACATGCCTTAATCCTGCCACACATTATCATTACCACTAGGTGGCAATACGTGCCTAGTAGTCCAGTCCCCCGCCCCACTCCAATATCAGTGGAAAGACTTCGGACCTCCTTGCTTTTCTGAACTGATACTACTACTACCAAAGATTTTCTACCCACCATGCAGAACTCCACACTCTGCTCAAATTCAGCAGGCACCTCTGTTGCTTTTAAGTGAAAATAAATACATTAGGAGATCCAGCCACAGAATTCCCATACAATATAGGAAGCTGCCTTAATACTGAGTCAGACCATCTATCTCAATATCGTCTGCACTGACACCTGTTCTGCCCTATATATATGTAAAGCAGTATTTAAACAGTCATGACTTCCCCAAAAGAATCCTGGGACGTGTGGTTTGTTAAGGCCGCTGAGCATTGTTAACAGACCCTTATTCCAATCCCCAGACTAGTTTAACAATCAATCCCTCTCCATAGAGAACTCTGGAAATTGTAGCTCCATGAGGAGAATGTGGGTCTTCCTAGCAACTCTCAAAGAAGAGTTGCTATTGTTTTGTTTTCTATTTATTTGTGCTTTTATCTGTCTTGTGAATCACCTTGAGAACTTTGGATGAAGGGTGGTATATAAATTTAATAAATAATGACAATAATGCGTTTCCGGCCTCTCTGGCCCTCAGGACTCTCCCCAGGCCACGCCATTCCCTGGTCCTGCTTCACCCCCTCCTTGAGTGTTTTTGCTTGGCTGAAATGTGTTATTGACCTCTGATAATGCCTCTTTATTGCCCTAATGGAGGGTACAGAGGAGTGTCTTGTGTGTGTGTAGAAGCTGGTCTGCTGTAAAAAAGAAAAAAGGGAAAAAAAAGATGAGATTTACATGAATTGCTCCTCCCACTTTTGTCTCTAGCCACACCCACCACTGGCATGTGATTCCTGGAAGTTTCCTTTTGGAAGGGAAGGTGGCCTAATGCATGAAAATTATTCCCGATCTCCTGGCCTAAATTGTTTTTTCTCTTTACCTCAGGCATCATTAAGCGGCGTTCACCAGTAGCACTTAGCACCATCCTAGAAAATGGGGAGGTTACAGCAACGAAATTAAACTAAGATGCATAGAATTCATCTCCTGGGCAAGAAATGGCCAGTCTCTCTCTCCCCCACCCCCCACCCCGCAATGCCTTGATCCTAATACAGCGCTATTACCAAGACCAGACTTTGTACCTGTCGTTTTTTCTCAAGAGTTATTACAAAGGTGACCTAGGCTTCTTGATCTGTGATTACATCCCTAACAAAGCTTAAAATGAAGTTAGGGTTGCCAATAGCTTTTGGGCATGCTCCTGTGCCTTTAAAAGCAGCTGGTTCTGCAGCAATTGATATCTCTGTGTTATGGGAAGTGTTGTGACGTGGGGTTTGTGATTTCAGCTCTCTTGACATAATATGCTGGAGACAGTTCTCTAGTAACACTTCTTTATTAAAGCAACAAGACTGAGACCTGAGGAGGGGAGAGCTACATTTATAGGGACAGGGAACTAGCTAGAAGGGATACATTTTGGAGGGATCAATATCAGGCAATCACAGTCCTGCCTTTTGGAGGAAACCAATAAGACAGAGGATCCAAATACAGCAGCTTAAATGAACCAATAGTAGCTGTACCCTCTGGAACCAAAAGGCAGTTACTTTACCCTAATACAAATACAGACAATAATAATACAGATATAAAATCCTTTGACTCAATACACAACAGGAAGCTTTGCCTGTTAATTCCTGCATCTCAATAAGCTGTTAAAAGCATAGCTACAGAGGCAGTTTGAAAAGCTGGCAGTCCAGAACAAAGTCACATGTTGAGCATTTCTGTGCAGGCTGTCTCCTAGGAAAGAAAGGATATAGTTATTTGCCTTATCCTGAAAACCCAGAGCAACCGGGTTGCTTTGTGGTAGAACTGCAAGCATTCTCAGAATAACATGGTTGCCTGGACCCACTTTCTAACTCCAGGCCAGCTGAGGTAGTATAGATTTCCTCGTTGTATGAATTGACCGTTTCACATGACAAATATTTTTCCATCAATGAGTTTTCTTTTTTCCACATTCCAGGCAAGTAGGGCGGGGGGACCTTGGGCCAAATGTGGCCCTCCAAGAATCTTTATCTGGCTCTCACGACTCCCCCCAGGTGCCACCCTTCCACAGCTACACCTTCCTCCAGCGTTTTTGCCTGACAGGAATGTATCTTTGATTCTTGCTTGCCTGGATATAGGCTAGGGAGGGTTGTGTGAGTGTATGGCCTACTATCCAGAGGTAAAATTTGCATTCGTTGCTCCGCCCACTTTTGCCTTTGGCCTTGTTCACCACTATCATGTGACCTCTGGAAGGTTGGACTGAAAAAGGTTCCCCAACTCTGACATACACCCATAATTCATTATTATAAATGTATGAACATATGTAATTAATCATGTTCTGCACAATGCATCTTTTTTACGTTGGTTTCAGTGCAATAATAACGGCATACAACTTTTCCTTAAAATTGTATCCTTCCCTCCTGTAATTGTATTTCATAACCTTGATAAACACATGACAAATCTCCGTGATACTGCTGGATGCTGCAGACTGAGGCATGGAAATTATTTGTGTAACTTGGTGACCCAGATGGCAACTTGCTTTGCATGACGTGGGAAACTGTGCTGGACCTTTGGGTGGCAGTTTTGCCCATTTAGATTGACCACCATGGTTTATTAAATGAACAAAGGGAAACAGCAGTTTCTGCAGCTGAAGAGACAAGCCCACACTACTCGTCTTAAAAGGTGCCGTGCCTCTTCTGCATTGCTGCTGTAGCAAAACAAGAAGCAACTTCTTCCTTTGGATCTCAGCTTCTTTCTATAATGAAATAGAACCCTTTCTGAAACATTTGTGGCTTTTAAACCATGGCTTTATTTTAATAATTGTACTTGACATAAAATCTTTGAACAGGCTAAAGGCTGGATTAAAATTCTATGGTGTTGATTTCAAACGTTAAGGCACTCTCAAAATTAATTTTAAATTGCAGCTGGGTTCATGTTAGTTTAACTCATAGCCCCATCCTGCATCTCGTATGTGGAGACACAGATGACCTCATTTCCAAGTGCCCTCAATTTTACACCTTCCACAAGCTCTGTGGCTGCTAAATGAAACAAGACCAAGGTCTTCTCTCCTCTCCATCCTAGTTTTCAATACATCTGCAATGGGAAAAGCAGTATGAGCTCTGCCATTGTGTGTTTATATGTATGTGTGTGTCATTTTCTGTGTGTGTATATATAAACATACACAGAGAACACGCACCATTGCCAAGGTTGTGTGTGCACACATGTGTATTCATGAAATGAATTAGTCTTTTATATGCAAAGTCTCTCCCGCACTCATCCTCTCAACTGTGCTAGGTGTAACTTGTTACCGTTAATTAACGAGTTAACACGCTTATAATACCCCACTATTCTTTCTTAAAAGTAAACCAGTGAACTAAATGGACCAAACATAGACAAACAAACCCATTTTTGAAAAAGCAGTTAACTCATAAACATAACCAAACTTCAAGCTTATATTTGGTTATAGACATAATACAGTGGTACCTCGGGTTACAGGCGCTTCAGGTTACAGATTCTTCAGGTTACAGACTCCACTAACCCAGAAATAGTACCTTGGGTTAAGAACTTTGCTTCATGATGAGAACAGAAATCGTGTGGTGGCAGCGGGAGGCCCCATTAGCTAAATTGGTACCTCAGGTTAAGAACAGTTTCAGGTTAAGAACAGACCTCCAGAATGAATTAAGTTCTTAACTCAAGGTACCACTGTACCAAGATGGTATTGTTGGGAGGCTGATTCTATCTCCTCTGACAAAACATTGATCTGGGCAGGCTGAACTTCCACGGTCCTAGGACCCCAACAGACCAACCAACACTGGTATCTGCCCTAGGACCTCCATGCCAGCTGGTTATAAGCCACCATTTTTAATTTCCGACACTGCCCACCAGGCATCCAGCATAGGGGTATTCCCTGCTCTGCCTCTCCTGGACCTCACTTGGGCTTGGGTGGAGAAGCAGGGAACTGGAGGGGACAGGAAGGTCAACCTGCCTGGCCCAGCCTCATCCACCTGATGCTCGCTCGGTCCTCCTCACTCTGTCTGCCCCCTACCACTGCCTGTCCACACGCTGGGGAGGAGTCACCAACTTCCAAGCTTCCCTATATCTGGATTCACTTTGCACACACACACTCTATCTCCAGTGTGGTGTAGTGGTTAAGAGCGGTGGACTCGTAATCTGGTGAACCGGGTTCGCGTCCCCGCTCCTCCACATGCAGCTGCTGGGTGACCTTGGGCCAGTCACACTTCTCTGAAGTCTCTCAGCCCCACTCACCTCACAGAGTGTTTGTTGTGGGGGAGGAAGGGAAAGGAGAATGTTAGCCGCTTTGAGACTCCTGAAGGGGAGTGATAAAGCGGGATATCAAATCCAAACTCTTCTCTTCTTCTTCTCCATGTGCCCTTCCTGCTAAAGTGGGGTGGTTCCCTGTTTTATGCTATTTCACTTCTGCACGCGGGGGCTTGGAACATAACCGCCGCATAAATGGGGGAGGGGGAGCCTTTATATCCCTATGTTATTTATTTCCTTTGTGGCTTAGCATTCCAGCCTTTGCTATTGGAGGTCACATGATTTAAAAACAGTGCAGAGTGACGGTTACCGCAGAAACTGTTAGAGAAAAGGCTGGGTTTTACAAGAGAGAAGGTAGCTGTGTAGTCATTTTACACTGCAATCCTGGTAAGCCTATTTACTCAGAAGTAAATCCCGCTATATTCAATTGGGCTTACTCCCACGTAAGTGCAGCCATACCGTGCAAGCTACAAAACATGTCTATACCCAGGCACATGGAGTGTTATTGTGCGAAATGATTACACAGAGTTATTCCCAAGATTGTTGCCTTCATTTTTCAGCCCTCCTAAGGAATAGCAAAGGAAAGGAGTCAAGAAAGAAAACGCATTTTATTGAGATGTAAATTACGTTTTAGCTCTGTGTATTATTCAAATATGTTGCTGAGGAAGAAAGGAATATTTACTCGTCTTGGGTTGCTGCTGACTAAGGAAACAGGGGCAGGGGGAGGGAAATCACTCAAACATAAATATTTTATAGAGACGCTCTCCAATATTTCTATTGTTAGTGCTGCTCCCATCATCTATTATATACCAATTGCAGTGGACATTCAGGGTGCTTCCAGACGGCCACTATTTTGGGGTAGGATTCAGTCATATCTTATCAAATTAAGGCTAAGTTGATGGAGAGGTCTTGCACAACAAACCTCTTCCCCCAAATATTGGAACCCCCCCCCCCATAATTGCTGGGGAACTGTGCTGGAAAGTGTGGGGTAGCATTTTCCTTGACACAACATCATCTAATCTCCCCACAAACAAAATGATTTTTTATTAAATAGGCAATCTCATATAATAACAAATCAGGATGGATGCTCAACAAGCAGGTTGTCTGGAAGAGCCTCCGTGTTGCTCCAAGACATGTACAGTGGTACCTTGGGTTAAGTACTTAATTCGTTCCGGAGGTCCGTTCTTAACCTGAAACTGTTCTTAACCTGAAGCACCACTTTAGCTAATGGGGCCTCCTGCTGCCGCCGCGCCACTGGAGCACGATTTCTGTTCTCATCCTGAAGCAAAGTTCTTAACCTGAAGTACTATTTCTAGATTAGCGGAGTGTGTAACCTGAAGCGTATGTAACCTGAGGTACCACTGTATTTATTGTGAGATGAGGATTCTTCATGCATGCAAGGTTTTTTCAGCAAACACAGGATGTTGTTCACATCAAATGCCAGCCCATATGCCCCCCACCAATGTCGGTTATGACCTGTTTTTGACATCTTATAGTCTGCATATGCTAAATTGAAGCAATGTCTGGAAGCCACAGTAAGCATTAAAGCATACAAGTGAAAACTAGGAGTCGTTCCCAACATTTCATGTAGTCAAGGATGAAGAGTCTTGTGGCCCTCCAAATAGTTTTGAACTTCAACTCCCATCAGTCCTAGCTAACATGATCAATGGTTTTGGATGATGGGAGCTGTAGTCAAGTAATGCTTGAAGCGGCACAGGCTACTCATGGCTGTTCTATATCCGGTTATAAATGTAAGCATTTTCTAGCCTTGTGGCTGGAAATCCAAATCAGGGTACACTAGTACACACTCTCTCTCTTACTGAAGGGATGGGGAACCTGTGGCCCTCCAGATATTACTGGACTACAACTCCCATCATCACTGACCATTGGCCATGCTGGCTGGGATTGATGAGAGTTTTTCTTTTTTTATCTACATAACAGACTAGTCAGAACAACACAAAAAGCAAACTAAAGGAAAATAAAAAGCTAGTGTTTTGTATAGTTTGGTGCAGCAAGAGAATAGCCACGTGAACAGAAAATGCTCAGAATTAATAATAATCCTACAAAAGCAAATACAGTGGTACCTCGGGTTAAGTACTTAATTTGTTCCGGAGGTCCGTTCTTAACCTGAAACTGTTCTTAACCTGAAGCACCACTTTAGCTAATGGGGCCTCCTGCTGCCGCCGCACCGCCGAAGCACGATTTCTGTTCTCATCCTGAAGCAAAGTTCTTAACCTGAAGCATTATTTCTGGGTTAGCGGAGTCTGTAACCTGAAGCGTATGTAACTTGAAGCATATGTAACCTGAGGTACCACTGTAGAACTTGATTTGGAGCCAGTCCAAGAAGCCAAATCACAGGAGCATTTTCCTAATCAAGATATGGAAATAATTTTGCTCGTATCTTTATATTTTACAACAGGAGTGAGGAAACTTTGGCTTGCAAGATGCTGCTGAACTACAACTCCCATCAGCCCTACCAAGCATGGCCAATGGCAAGGGCTTTTATAGGAGTTGTAGTTCAGCAACATCTGGTGAGCCAAAGGTTCCCCACTCCTGTTTCATAAAAGCATCTGCTTGAAAGTTATTTTCATGAATCAGAATCTTTTGTTCCATATAAGTCTTTAGCTCTGAAATCCTGATGGTTCATTCCAAGCATCCTGAGGGACCCTATCCAAAGATCCCTTCAGACCACTCAGTTTTGTGGAGCTGAAGTGTTTAAGAATATCTGTCATCACCAATTCTGTTGTGGTATTTCCACAAAATCCAGGAAACTCATTGAACCATTGAGTCAATCAATTCTTATAATACAGACAGAAGGAACATTATTTCAGCTCAACTGAGAGTAATATGTGTCACCCAGAGCCGTAAGATTTGCTGTAGTGGCACAGAAACTGAGAAGAAATGTGTTGCCACAAATGCTGCAAACTGTCAAAATAAAATGTGCTTCAAAACATAAGGACTGCCTACATGCACCCTGTTCGTTCCCTGCTTGTTTGGGTGCAGTTTTTTTATCCTATTCTTGATTTCATCTTCCTGCAACGATGTCCAACTCTTGAAGCAACCTAGATTATTTAAAACATAGTATTTCATTGCAAGGACATTGCAAGTGTTTTGAACATGTTCAGTAATTGTAGTCTTTTGGAAAGGCACACTGGACAAGGATGTGACTGGTAACATTCATTTAATTCAAGGTTAGAGCTGTAAAGCTATATATTTCTGGAGGAGGTTTGCAGACAACTGATAGTATTTTTGCTAACTGTGGAGTATCTATTTCAGCTTCTTGGGAATCTTCAACCATTCCATGTTGGATTGGTTTTCTCAGATTTTGACATTAGCTCTGAAGAAAACACTTAAGTATTAAAGAAGACTGAAAGGAAAAACACCAACCAACCCATTTATTGAAAGAATTGCCAGTTGGGTAGATGTGCCTGAAGGCTATATACTTCTGAATACCAGCTGCTGGAAATTGGAGGAGAGAGTACTTTCGAGACCTGTTTGTTAGGCCTCCCAGAGGGATCTGTTTGGCCACTCTGAGAACAGGATACTGGACTAGATCGGCCATTGGCATGATCCAGCAGGCTCTTATTATGCTAGTTTTTTGCAGCAAGAACAATAAAGAGTCTTGTGGCACCTTCAAGAGGCATAAGTCTCTTTGTAATACTTACTGGAAGTTGGAATTTAGTTGTCAATTTCATTGGCCAGGAGCTACCATTGAGGAAGCCCTCCAATAGACTCCCAAGGGTGGGGGGTGTTCAAAAGGGCATCTCCAACAGATAGGATGCTGCCTTATAAGGAGCCAGATCATTGGTCCATCCAGCTCAGAACTTGCCTATACTGAAATCTCCCAAGATTTCACGAAAGAGATAATTCACAGTCCTATCTGGAGATGCTGAGGATTGCACTATCTACATGCAAACCAGGTGAGCCACTACTGAGCTGGTACCAGGTTGTTATAGAAGTGTTCTGTCAGATGCTTGGGAGCTCAAGCTGCTTAGGCTTTTAATGAAGATCACTTATCACAATCACACATGTCCACTGTGTTTGTTTAGAAAGAAAAACCATCACGAACTCATTTGCATTTCCAAGTCCTTCAAATTTGGATGGGTAGCATTTAGGACAGGGATGGGGATCCTGTGGCCTCTGGGTATTGCTGGACTGTGCACCAATCCATCATTCCCACCCACAATGGTGTAGTAAGTACAGTAGTAAACATGCAACTCTTGAGATTATTATTTTTCCTGAGCAGCAGTGATGATTCCTCACCTGCCAGAGAACCAGAGTAATTGATGGACCCTCCTGGCATTGACAAGTGTGAATGAGGTGATAATGAACCTTTCAGGTTTGATTGTGTCAGATTAGCATAGAGGAAGTGAGAGATGGGGGTGGGGGCAGAACTGAGCAGAGACTTATTTTCTTAGATGGGATTCCTTCTAAATGCTAGCAGTTTAAATGGTAACACTTTTTTTAGGAGACTGTTTGCATTTCTAATTGAAAGCTGAAGTTTGCAGCTGGCTGAACATCCTAGGTAGATCGAAGCGAGCACCACTGAATTCAGCAGAGCTATTCCCAAGAAAACATGCACAGGAGTGTTGCCCTTCTAATCTTAATGAACTGGGTTTTATCTATCCATTGCTGCTATTTATCGTGTGGGTGTGGGTGTATGTGTATGTGTATGTGTGTGTGCGCGCACACACAAAAAATAATGGACGGACACAGCTGCCTCTATTTTTTGACTCTCCAGTTGGCAGAAGATGATGACAGATGCCTATGTTGGGGCTGTCATAACAATGAGCACCTGCATTTCAAAACTGACCACTGCGCAGTCAGCATGGTCAATGGTAAGAGTGGTAGTCCAATGACATTCAGAGGGCCAGAGGTTTCCCATCCCACGTTTAGAATGACCCAATGCAAAGGGTGGCAGAGCTCTTGGACCTTTTCACAGCTGTGTAAAATATAAGCACGGTGTGACGCAGGAGTAGGCAGAAAGCAGGTTCTCTGCTAGTCAACCTTCCTAGGGTCTCGTGGCTGTAACAGGTAGAGTCGGAGGCAAAAGTGTGTGCAGCAACCAACACATATTTTACCTTTGTGCAGTAGGCAAGTTTCTGCAACCATTCACACACCCCTCAGCGCCCCGACAAGCAAGAGGCATTATCAGAGTTTATGCGACACGTTCCAGTCTGGCAAAACTTTCAGGGTGCATAGGGCCAGTGAGAGGGTGTGGGCTGAGATTTCAACAGTCCAGACAGAGAATGTGGACAGCTACACTTGACCCTCAGATCTGACACTCTCCACAAGTAAAGAACAGAAAAACAAAAGGCCTGATTTTTTCATTCTTTAGAATTCTAGGAAGAATCAGATAAAACCTCTCCCTCTCTCTCTGTTCACGTATTTCTACGAGTGATGGTGCACAAGCCTTCAGTTTATTACAGAATTCTTACTGCCCCCCCCCCCACAGAAAACAATTATTTCAGGGTTTTTCCTCTAGTTTCTTCCCACATCATGAGTCTTCTGTGTCCTCCAATCCCTGGAGTTCCCTACATCAATGAACTGAGACTCTACGTTGAGACACATGACTATGAAGTTTATTGATCATGTCTGCGCTGCACAGCCTCCGTGAGGATTCGCACAATGCTATGTGAACTCCTGAAGTCTTTCCCAGCATGCACTTGGCTCTGTGTAAATATTGAAAAGCAGCCTCTGGGGGGTATCTATCTTTGGTTCTATGCAGCCATCTTCATGTATTTGGATGGAAATGTCCCAGGGATTATTAGGGAGCATAATATTCTGATAGCAAACTGCCCATGCTGTATTTAATTTATTAAGTGCAAATTGCCTGCCTGGTGCATCCTAAACAAGCCGTGTTGAATTTAGCAGGCTATATATATGGCATTTTTAGAAAGAGAGAAAAACAGTGAGCCTGGCTGTGTCTCCTCAGGTCTGTTAAGTTATATATCAGAATCCTACCACTGATGCTTTTCTTCATGTCTTGTTTATCCTTGCATATTCTGAGAATATAACTGATCTTTCTAGTTCAGGTAGGCTTAAAGATTTGGGAAACTGAGAGGGGAAGGGCTCATGGGTGTAGCCAAGGGGGGACAGGGAGGGGCAGCTGCCCCCCATCAATAAAAATACATAGCGATTACGTATGTCCTGTTTTTACATGTTGGAAACTGCCTTGTGAGGGCTTGTTTGGGCCTAATAATAATAATAATAATATTGAATAAGTAAGCAAGCCTAGGACAGATGTCCGAAAACTATATTAAAAGTCAAAGTGAAGTATTGTTGTACCATGACTACAGAACGGGTTGGGATCCAAAGACCTGTAAGGAGAAGGCTTCTTCAACATTGGGTCTTCAGATGCTGTTGGACTAGAGATTCCATATTCCTCAGACATTTTAGCCAATGTTTATGGATGATGGGAGTTGTAATGCAACAACATCCAAGGGCCCAAGGTTGAAGAATACTGTTTATGAAAAGTAGGTTCTAGAGGCGCTATCAGGCTTCCACTTGTACAAGTGAATGAGTAGCTTTGCATTTTACTACCCTATCAACATGCAGCGCTCTGTGAGATGTAAACAGTTCTTTCTTGAGGGGGGGAGGGGAGAGACGCCTTTTGCAAGTGAAAGGGCACCTTTGGATACAGACTCATAAAACTATATTATGCCGAGTTGGATTTTTGAGGGGTATTTGTCATTAAAGTTTAATCATTTTTGCATCCTCCAAAGCAGGCGAGCATTAAACGTATGACCTCCCACATCTCTCCAATATCTTGCATGAAAGGCAGGAGGAAAAAAATCAATTTTCTCTTGAACATTAGGAAGTCAAGTGGTGTTTATATTTAACCTCAGAGCAATAATTAATTAAAATTACCAACAGGGACTTGCAGCCAGAGATTGGCCTGGATTATTTTGCATCAACATGTGAAACTGATTCTCCACCGTGCTTCCTTGCACCCCAACATGCACAAAGAGTGCCTTGGCCTCTTTTCTGACCTCATCCCACTGTCATCTCCTTTTCTATCCAAAATGCACAATCCCTCTTGACCCTAGGCCTCATGCATACACAAACACACACAGAGCCACCGTCAATCTTCCATTTCTTTATTCGGCTACATTCACACCATACATGTAAAGCACTGTGGTATGACTTTAAACAGTTATGGCTTCCCCCAAAGAATTCTGGGAGCTGTAGTTTGTTGAGGGTGGTGAGGAGGCCCCCATTCCCCACACAGAGCTTCCATTAACCAGCTATCGCTCTTCACAGGGAACTCTGGGAATCGTAGATCTCTGAGCCCCCCAGAGCTGATAGCCTAAATTTGCATCTATTCATATACATCAGGATACATACATTTTATGCAAATTTGTGTCATGGGCCTGTGCCACAGACATTTAAAAATACTCCTGGAGTGAGCGTATTTGCATATTCATTTTACTAGCCCTCAATTGCTTTAATTTTTTTTTTTTTTAAATATGTGTTTTGTGTCTTTATATTGTGATTTTAGGTTGTGAGTTGCCCTGAGACCTCTGGGTATAGGAAAATATATTACTACTACTACTACTAATAACAACAATTTGTTCTCAGTGACATTGTCAAACCCAATTGGTTGTTATTTTATTTACTGATGTCCAGTAAACACAACACGTAAACCCCAGCATGGTGATGTCATCCTGTTCATTTCGTGATTCCTGACTGGGAATGTGAAATTATTCCAAAAGGAGGAAGAAAAATCAGCCAGCTTTTGGGTGTTTGGGCAGATGTACATATGTTTGTGTGTGTTGGGAACTGTGGTAAGAAGCAGCAGCTAGTTAACAGCAGCATCAAACAAGATGGGGACAAGGTGAGCATCTTCACAATCTAAAAGTCTTTAGTTACAGAAAAATGTTCCATCCCATAGAAATTGTTAGCTTGACCCCCCAAAATAGAAACTGGTGAAGATTTGGTGCAGAGTATATTCAAGAACTTGCAGGAGACACAGTTTAAAATGTTATAGGGAAACTGGCCTATGTCAAGCAATACATAGCATTTTAAGAATTCTCATTTTGCCCCAGTGTTAATCAAATGCTTTTCAGGAAACATAATAATCTGTTTAAATATTGCAGACGGATGGATTCACCTCCCCTAGTTCTGCCCTAAGGCTAATTATCTGGCATGAACTCCTCTCTAATTTTTCTGACATGATTGTCACACCTCATTCAGACTGATGTGGACACCTTGCATTATGAGAGAATAATGCTTATAGCTGGAGATAGTGAAATGCTATGGTATGGAAGTCACGTGTTAACGTAATGAGAAAGATCAAGAGCTTAGCAGCATATCCAAATCTATTTCATTTTCTCCAATCTGTACAGTTCGAAAGCAGCTTGGTGGTTAGTGTAAGTGACTAGAGAACTTGCCCAGCTGTCTACAAAAGCCAGCTTTGATCTCACCTTCCAAATGACTTTGCATGGTTCTAACTCCTGACCCAGCTATTTTGTGCTTTGTTTGGAATAACATTTCTAATGGAGAATTCTCAACATGTACAACACCCTCAAGTATGTGTCATGAATGTTCACGTGTCTCTTTTATTGTGCAAACATAGCAGGAATCCACTGGTCTTCAGGATGGCTTTTTTGCCACTGTGAAAAAGACTTGTGAGATCCTTATTTATTTCTTTTTTTAAATTTAAACACATATTCCCCACTTCCTCCCCCCCCCCCAAGTCAGCTTAGCATATCCATGTCAAACAGAAAATTATTCCTGATGTTTAGTCGGAATCTCCTTTATTGTAACTTGAAGCCATTGGTTCAAGTCCTGATCTTGTAGTGCATGCATGATACATGCAATTTCCTATTACGCCTATGTAGGGAATCTGGTTTGTATTAAATGCCACTCACTCTCAGCTGTAGACAAAGGCTTTTCTGCACAATGCGCCCAGTGTGATCTTATGAGTTTGCTGCTTGATCACTGGTTTTGCCTAAGCGACTCAGGAAGGGAGTTCCTAGGCTTGACAAAAGAACCTTAATGTTCCATGATGGCTGAGGATATTTCTCTGAATGGGCAGTTCCCCTTTTCGGGGTGTGTGTCTGGAATGAGGATTTTGTTGTTGCTGTTTTTGTTTAATCTGTCTGACTCTTCGTGACCCCATGGACCAGAGCACGCCAGGCACTCCTGTCTTCCACTGCCTCCTGCAGGTTGGTCAAACTCAAGTTAGTAGCTTCAAGAACACTGTCCAACCATCTCGTCCTCTGTCGTCCCCTTCTCCTTGTGTCCTCCATCTTTCCCAACATCAGGGTCTTTTCCAGGGAGTCTTCTCTTCTCATGAGGTGGCCAAAGTATTGGAGCCTCAGCTTCAGGATCTGTCCTTCCAGTGAGCACTCAGGGCTGATTTCCTGAAGAATGGATTGATCTTCCTACAGTCCATGGGACTCTCAAGAGTCTCCTCCAGCACCATAATTCAAAAGCATCAATTCTTCGGCGATCAGCCTTCTTTATGGTCCAGCTCTCACTTCCAGACATCACTACTGGAAAAACCATAGCTTTAACCTTTGTTGGCAAGGTGATGTCTCTGCCTTTTAAGATGCGGTCTAGGTTTGAGGGTTTAGAAGACTACAAAAAGTTGATTTGGCATGACAGTTTTTGAAGAGAGGAAGAGAGAGGCAGGGGGCCATGCTGTGACCTTTAGCACCTTGAGGCGAATGACCTCTTTGGGAACACCTGATCTGGGGTTTGCTTTATTTCAGATATTTCTCAGTCAGCTTCCGAGACTACAGCCTTTCTACCGAGGCTTACATTAATACGAATGATAGTTTCATTAAAAGCAAGCATTAACAAACACACAATGAAAAAATCACCAAAAACTGGCCAGTTTAAATAAGTCTAACATAGCAAAATTCAACAAGAACCAACAAACAACCAGCACCTGCCCAGAGAACAATAAAATATTTAGAAGGCAAGGAAAACAGAAACGCATTTCATCCTCTCCAAAGGTTTAACTGAAGGATCCAGCTCTTTATCTCTCAGAGCCGAGTCGTCATTATAACTGATCTCAAAGGCAGGTACCATGAGGTACGCTGACAAGCTGTGGAGTTAGGGGAGAGCTGCGAGGGAGCTGCAGGGGGCGCTGCAACAAAGACTTAGAAGGCAAGAGGCACAGGGTACCGCTGAAATTCGAAAGCCCTAAGTCTGCCATCGCATGCTGCAAACATTGCCTCAATGCTATGTAGAAAACAAACTGCTCACCAAACTGTCCAGAGGGTCACAAGACAGGACTAGCTTTTGACGTAAGAGTGCCTCCATTGCCATGCTCATAATGAGGTCATCAGCGAACAAAATAGTTTTACTACATGATCTCAGCCAAGCAGAACCTGACGCCATCCACAGGCTCGGAAGCAATCCTGACATCATAATTAAAGAGACCAACCATGGCTCCTCTCTCATTCTGAGTCTCTTCTGCAGAATACAATCTTACAGCTTATAAAAATTACAGAGATGATGGGACCTCAAGAGTCATTGTACAGGGTGAGTCTTTTAAAAGAGGCCCCATGGATACAGAGTACACATATTCCACAGGGCCTATTTTAAAAAACTCACCCTGTATATCTGTATATCTGCAACTGAGACAAAATAAAAAAATTCCTTTCAGTAGCACCTTATAGACCTCGGATAAAAGCCAGCACAGCCAGCAGATCATTAAAACTGTCGGATAAAAACAGGGGAGGATAAAAACCGCTTAAAACTTTGATAAGGGTAAGCAAAATTACTTGGTAGCTACCTTCGCCGCCATGTTGGGTGGAGTCCACCTTATAGACCAATGAAGTTTGTTATTAGTATGAGCTTTCATGTACATGCACACTTCTTTAGATACACTTCTTTTGAAGAAGTGTGCATGCACACGAAAGCTCATACCAATAACAAACTTAGTTGGTCTCTAAGGCAGTGTTTCCCAACCTTTTTTGGGCAAAGGCACACTTGTTTCATGAAAAAAATCTCGAGGCACCCCAGGGCGCCCCATGCGCCCCCCGGGGGCGCAAGGCTTGCCAACACGAGCGCGGAGCACGGGGCGTCCTCCGGAGGGCGCCCCGTGCTCCGCGCTGCAGGCTGCTGCCCGCAAGCCTTGCGCTCCCGGGGGGAGATCCCCCGGGTGCGCAAGGCTTGCGGACACCTGCGCGGAGCACGGGGCGTCCTCCGGAGGGCGCCCCATGCTCCGCGCTGCAGGCTGCTGCCCGCAAGCCTTGCGCTCCCGGGGGGAGATCCCCCGGGTGCGCAAGGCTTGCGGACACCAGCGCGGAGCACGGGGCGTCCTCCGGAGGGCGCCCCGTGCTCCGCGCTGCAGGCTGCTGCCCGCAAGCCTTGCGCTCCCGGGGGGAGATCCCCCGGGTGCGCAAGGCTTGCGGACACCTGCGTGGAGCACGGGGCGATGGGATGTGGGAGGGAGCTCGCTCCCCGCCCCGCGTGTGCTCGCCGCCGCCGCCCCGCCTCTTGCCGCCCGACTCGCCCGCCTCCCTCCCACGGCACACCAGCCGACGTCCCGCGGCACACTAGTGTGCCGCGGAACACCGGTTGGGAAACACTGCTCTAAGGTGCAACTGGAAGGAATTTTTTTATTTTGTTTCAACTACGGCAGACCAACACGGCTACCTACCTGTATCTGCAACCGAGAGTTACATTTCATGCATCTGCTGAAGGGAACTCTAGTCCATGAACGCTTGTCATGATAAGCATTTGTGGCTTTAAGGTGCCACAAGAATGCTGATCATATAGGAGTGACACTCGTCTCCACTTGCGCTCTGCTAGTATAAAGCAAATTTTATCAAATTGCAGTGCAACCTCAGTGTCCCCACATCCAAAGGAGACTTCACCCTGCTGTTTTAAGTGCAAAGAGCACATGGCAGTGTTTGCTGTGAAACCGATGCGTGTGCCACCATTCCCACACTTTTGAGAATTCCAGGGCTCCTCCTACTTTCTCTCTAGGTGGAACTGCCCAAAGAGGAAGGAAGTAGGGACAACAGATGCCTTCTCCTGCTCCCACACTTCCCAGTTACATTCCCACCCTGAAAGTGGCAGAACTCAGAGGAGGCGCCCCTGGGGAGTTGGAGCTCCAGCAACTTTTGGGCCGGCTGTGTGCCTGACTCCTGGTCATTTTCAACCTCGGCTGCAAAGCAGGCGAACAGAGTAACAAGAGAGCGTCTTTAACTCCCCCCCCCCCGCCCTGGGGAGTGAACACGCATCTGCTTTACGACCTGTCTGCTGTTCCTTGCCCATCCCTTTCCACCAGCCCTTTCTCCTGTCTCTAGAGCCGGTGAGAAGAAAACGAAGATCTCTCCGGCATTCACCAAGAAAAGGGGAGGACTTGAGCGCCGCCGGCCTGCAGGCGCATGCGCGCCGGGCGAGAGCAGGGTGCCTATAATAACAGAGGAAGCGAGGGAGTAGCGAAGGGAGCCCCGCGCGCGCACCAGCAGCCAGCCAGTAGCTCCAGGAAACGGAGCCTGGAGCTGTGTGCAGGCGCTGCTGGTGGCGTGCCGAGCAGGCTTGGCTGGATAGAAGCAGAGTTTGTTGCTCGCGTTGGAAAAAGCCAGACCGCCGGAGTTTCCTGCTGGCCTCTCCAAGCAGAGCGCAGAGGCAAGGAAGGGAAACTCCTCTCTCCAGAACTCCTTCCCGGCTCCACTTCCACCCGCGGCGCTGCCCCGAAGTCGGAGTTGACTCCCTGGAAGGCCGGCGCGAGATGCGGACCAGGAGCAACGACTCTTAGGCGCGCGGGACCTCCCTGTCGGGACTGGCTTGGGCAGACGGGGGCCAGACGAGGCGCAGCCGCGACGGTGCGCGCGGGTAGAAGGCGAAGCGCCAGGAAGGGGAGTGACGCTCCGCTGTGGCGGCGGCGGCGGCGGCTGGGGTCTCCCTCGGAGGGTCTCCCGCCTGCCCACGGACTCATCTCGCCGCAGGCGCCCCCTCGGACCCTCGCTGTGTTATGGTTGCCGGAGCGCCTGGCTCCGTCCCGCCTCCCCGGGGGCATCTCTTCACCCGCCACAGCCCGGGCTCCCCTGCCCTCCCGGCTGCAGAACTAGGCTGTGGGGGTCGCTGCCCCTTCGACGAGCGGCCGGCGGCTGGGCCGGCTCCCTCGGCGCGCTCCTCCCCTCGGCGCCTCGGCTCGGGTTGCTGAGCAGGGAAGGTCCCGCGCGGGATTCCCAGGCGCCTCGCCGACAGCCAACTGTTCGCGCCGCAGTAGCCAGAGCGGCAAAGGCGCCACCTCCATTAGCGCCGAATGACTCCGCCGTGGGGCGCCGCTTCCTCCTCTTAGGAGATTGTCCTGGATTCCGTGGGGCTTGACAGAAAGGCTGGACTCTTTCTCGAGGGCTGCGCTTGCTGCCCTCGCCGGCGAGGGGACGGGCTCCGGGAGGCTAGCGCGCTACTTCAGCCGGACTCGAGCCCTTTCTGGGAGCTTGGATATTTCTCTGCGCTCCTTTCTCCTGCCCAGCAACTGCGGGACTTTGTTCCTGGCGCCCCTCACAAGTTGGCTTCTTGAGGGCTCGCCGGCTTCCTATCCTGCACTGACTTGGCGCGCCCATTTTCAGGCGAGGCGAGCCTGGACACGCGGCGCCAACCTCTCACGCGTGGCTGTCCCTCCCCTCCCACGGCCACGTGCTTTCCGCACAGCGGGGCTTGTGGCACACACGTGTCTACATAACCACCCGCAGCTGCTGCATTCACACGCGCCCCCTCCCCGCACACTCACTGAGTGTGCCTCGTTTGTGCCTCGCCCCAGGCTGCGAGGAGAGGGGCGCCCGCCTGGTCTCCGAGGCCCGCCTGCGGGCGCCCCCTCGCGGTGCCATGTGGAGGGGGCGCTGTTCTCTGGGAGGGCGGCCTGGGGCGTCGCTGCTGCTGCTGCTGCTTGTGGGGCTGGCGGCGAGCGCGCGGGCCAGCGGCGAGTATTGCCACGGCTGGCAGGACGGGGCGACTTGGCGCGACGGCTTCCAGTGCCCGGAGCACTTCGACGACGGCGACGCCACCATCTGCTGCGGCACGTGCGCCCTTCGCTACTGCTGCTCCCGCCCGGAGGCCCGCCTGGACCAGGGCGTCTGCGACAACGACCGGCAGCAAGGGGGAGCCGAGCACGGCCGGCCCGACAAGGACATCCCCGACGGCGCAGCAGGTACAAAGCGGAGGGGAGGGACACGGGAAGCTGCCTCGTGGCCTGATTATGGAGTGAGCTAGTTTGGTTGAGCTCGGTATTGCCTACACAGACAGGCAGTAGCATCCCCAGGATTTCAGAGTCTCTCCCCGCACGACCTGGAATTGAACCTGGAAGCTTCTGCATGCCAAACAGCTGCCCTACCACTGAGCTACAGCCCTTCCCATATTTATCATAGTTGCATTGCTTTCTTTAAAAATGAAACAACCCATCTATTCCTACATCTTAGCCCCCACCTTGTCTCAAGGCCCAGGATTATTATTATCCTGCACTCAGGGAAGATACACACACAGGACTCATCTACACAGCTGCAAATAAAACGTTTTAAATGTGTTGGAAAGTGCAATATACAAATGCGACACTAGATGGCAACAGTGAGCTATGCAAAATCCAATGTATTTTTCAAAACTTTTTTTAAAAAGCATTTTCACAGCATTTTTAATATGTACATAGATTCTACCACAGACTCTGAGAACAAGGTACTCTTCTGCTGCACTTATTAATACCGCAGTCAATTGATTTCTACCCACCAACCTATTACCTGCCCACTTAACACAAATAAGTTTCTTTAGCAAGTCTATAAATACAGCACTTGACTAGTCTCTTGGGGTTTACCCATGTGGCGTGCATAAGGCATGGCATGTGCCACTTGTGAATGTTGTTCTTGGGTAGAAAGAACTTTTGTAAAAAATATTGTGGACTATGCAAGTTGCAACCAGTTTAGGACTTCTGTTCGAAATAGTAATTCTCAAGCTTCTTCAGGGTCAGGTTCACACATGACACTAAAGAAATGCACTTGAGCCTTTCTCACATGCTATTTAGGTGCAGAAGAATGTTGTTGATGCAGGGCTGAAAGACATTTTTAAATATTAAGATGGCAGCTCCTACCCTGCCTTTCCGCTCAAACTCATCTCTCCCTCGCCCACGTGTCTGTAGAAAGTTTACAACAGGCTATCAAGTTTAGCAGTGCCAGAATGGTAATTGCAATATGGGGGCCATCGGGTAGAGGCCACTCAAAAAATGCCCCTGGCCCTCTTTATACACCAACAAAAGTCAATGTTACTTGGTGCTTTCATTCATGATTGGTGTTGTTTTTCTCAAGTCGATGAAGCATGTGAAGCAGTAACCTTCCCTTGCTCAGTTCCCACAGCTGGAAAACCTTCCATTCCTCAATGCTTGGGGGGGGGGGGAAGAGAGAGAAATAAACAAATAGGTGGATCCTTTCCATGCTGATACACTGAGGAAGTAGCAGCCAGTTTATTTTCCTTGAAGTGGGGGGTTGGTTAGTTATTGCAAATTGCTCCATTTGTGCATAGATGCCAACTCCCTGGGGTGCCTGAGCACCCACAGAATTCCCCATGAAGGGGCCAGGCACCCACAAATTTCACTACTAGGGCCATGATTGCTGCATGACACCCATGGCCCCAGGCACCCATGGTTGCAGGGCCAAGCTGGCATTCCTGCTTGTGTGCATGAATATTAAGAACAGGCATAGGCAAACTCGGCCCTCCAGATGTTTTGAGACTACAGTTCCCATCATCCCTGACCACTGGTCCTGTTAGCTAGGGATGATGGAAGTTGTAGTCCCAAAACAGCTGGAGAGCCAAATTTGGCCATCACTGACTTAACTGGCCTTACCTCTGAGTGGACACATGTAGGACTGTAAGCCTCACTGCTTTCAGAGGGAAAGAGAAGCACAAAGCTAAACACACTCTGCTGAACTCTCCTACTGAAATAAATGGGATTTAAAACTTTGGCTGGATCACATTTTCATTTTATTTACTCATGATGTAATTATTTTAATGAGCTATGACAGCCCACTAAGAATTTCAAAATAAGTTCAAAAATTCTGGAGCTGAGCACTGCAGTCCACCTTCTTACGAAGTCATTATAACTTTAATGACTTTAAACTAAAGTGTATACAGTGCTGCCAAAGTATTTTTGAGAACATAGATGAGGTGACAAACACCCTGCTAATAAGCACAGTGGTTATAAAACAGGCTAGAGTTGCATGCAGCTAAGCTGTTGACTTCAATGGGCCCAAGAGCACTTCCTTGCTGGGTAGTGACCAATACCTCAACTCAAGTTCCACTGAAATCAGTAGGTCTTATGCAATGCGCTTAGGATTTTTATGAAGCACTGTTCATCAAAACTTAATAACACTTAAGTTTCCAGTATCTGAGTAATGAGGCTTTTTTTTTAATGCTCATCTAAAAAAAAAAAATGCAAGTAATAATAAAAACTGCAGGTGGCAAACGTCGCCTTAGAAGAGTCATCTCCATCTTTCTTTTATTGCATGCACAACTGGGAGCTTGACTTCTAAGAAGAGGCTTGTTGTGTCGTGAGTGTGTCATCTGAAATGAAAGGGTTGGGTCCAGGGTTGCTCTCAGTGGAGTTCTGCTCTTGCTGAAGGAAGGAGGCAGTGTGTGGTCTTTTCGATGTCCTCCTTCCCTTGCCATTCCTGGAAAGCTGTTGTGGGAGAACTTCACCAGAGCATCATAAAGAGGTTGCATAGGGGGTGATTGACAGGTGGGTGTAGGAATCAGCAGGGAGTCTCCACTGGACCTCAGTGCGTTCCATGAATGGAGCTCTTCCATTTGTGAAATGGCCCATCTAGACCCTAACCATAGAAATTAAAGCTGCTTCCTTCTGAACTGATTTTTTATTGTTTTTTAAACTTGCATTCCAATTTAATAAATTAACTCGCTAATCATGTAAAACTGATATGATTGACTGACTTAAGATTTCTTTAGCTGGGCAACAGAGTACCTTAGCCTCACAACAGTTCTTATGCTATATCATATAGAGGGGGAATATTAACCTCATGGCTAAGCGGGAATTTCAACCTAGGTCTTCCCACTACAGGCTTGACTCATTGCCCCACCCACAACAGCCTAAATTCTGGAAGAAACGTTATTGAATTGGGACCTGTACAGGACATAGCTCATCCAATAAGGCATGCAAATCAGCTATCGGATGATCCTGTGCAGAGCGGTTCCAAATGCTCAGTTCAGGTTGCACAGTTTGGATGCGCCTTCCCATCCATCTTGTGATGCAGGTAGTCATAGTAGTAGCAGTGATTATTATTCAAGTATAGCAATGAGAGCTTAGTTCAGTGGGAAGGGCCAAGTTATGGAAAACAGCCAGGATCTGAAGCAGGTTTACCTGTGAGTCAATCAGGAAGCAGTAAGACTTGGGTAGCCAACGTGGTACTCTCCAAATGTTTTAGACTGCTGCTCTCATCATCCGTGAACGTTGGCCGTGCTGGCTGAGGATGATATCCAACTACATATGGAGGACTCCATTTTGGTTTTCCCTGGGCTAAGAGATAGCCGTATTTCCTGAGGCTGCTTACTGAGCTTTATGGCACAGGTGATATTTGAACCAAGACTTCCCAAGTCTGTCTCTTAGCCACTGTGTTAAGGTGAAGGTGAAGGGAATGCGTATCTCCAGCTACCCTCAGAGTAGCAATGAACAGTCACCGTACTAGCTTGTAACCGTATAGATTGTTCTTACCTTGCTGCTCAGGGGGAAGAGAATAAAATGATTCTGAAACAGAAGAGATTGTATACAAGCCGATGTACAATATGATGCAAGCCGTTCCTCTTTGTGTAGCTGCTGAAATAGAGGGAAGTGGGGAATAGGCAGACACCAGTGGCTTGAGTGCACAGCTGCAATGCTACTCAGCCATTCATTCATGCTTTACAAATGTCAGAATTCTGAGTTTCCCCTTTATCCCTGTTTTGATAGGATATGGTGTGTTAGCCTCAGTATTCTAGGTGGCAGCATTACCCAGAATATCTCGAGATGAGTTGTATTTCAGACCTGACATCCTAGCATGCATTGATTTTTGTCTCCCAATTTAAACAAGAAAATCCCAGGAAAGACAAGTTGTTCTGGGGGAGGGAACCCCCCCCCCCCAAGCAACGTGACACTTAATTTCGCCTCCAAACCCTACCTGTTGCTGTGTGAATAAACAGAGCGCCACTTCCTAATCATGTATTTATGTGATTGGATTTCAAAAGGTAAACTTCAGCCCTCTTTGGGAAAGCCTGGTTGCTTCCCAGCGCTTCCCCTGCTGTTCATGAATCCTAAACACATCAGAACTAGCCTGAAGTTATGTTATAATTAGAGCTGGTTTACTCCCGGAAAGTGTGCTTGTTGCAGCGAGAGCATTAATCTCAATAAGGTTTGTAACAGGGTGCCTGTTCCCCATTGAAATTGATGGAGAGATTGCACAACAGCAGCGCTTCGGGGTTTACTTACAAAAAAGAACAGCAACACTTCGCTATAAACCACCTTTCTCTAGTAGTTCATTGCCTTATTGAGCCAGCTTTTATAGACTTTGCAGCAGTGCTGTCGTGTACATATATATTCAGATGTGAGCCTCACTGAATTTGCCTGTTTACTCCCAGGTAACTGCACAAGATTGCTGCCTTCATGTTAAAAGAGATGTGGTTTTTCTCCTCTCATATCTTGCAATGCAGGGACGCGGGTGGCACTGTGGGTTAAACCACAGAGCCTAGGTCTTGCCGATCAGAAGGTCGGTGGTTCGAATCCCCGTGACGGGGTGAGCTCCCGTTGCTCGGTCCCTGCTCCTGCCAACCTAGCAGTTTGAAAGCACATCAAAGTGCAAGTAGATAAATAGGTGGGGAGGTAAATGGTGTTTCCGTGCGCTGCTCTGGTTCACCAGAAGCGGCTTTGTCATGCTGGCCACATGACCTGGAAGCTGTACACCGGCTCCCTCAGCCAGTAAAGCGAGATGAGCGCCGCAACCCCAGAGTCGGCCACGACTGGACCTAATGGTCAGGGGTCCCTTTACCTTTATCATGCAATGAAGGGGCCATAAGAAAGCAACAAGGCAATTTAGTGTGAACTAGAGAAGAGCTGAAATCCGTTATTGGACTTTTCCCCCTACTAAATATCTGTGTCCCACTTTTACTCACCCATCCCCATAGAAAAAGGCCACTTAAAACAATTTTCTCCAGATACTCTTCTCTACTTAAGTGTTTTGTGGTGTCTGCTATTCCACTCCTTTTCAAGGCCCTTAAACAATGCCCCACTCAGCGGAGGAAGCAGCACAATGTTGGCCAGCTTTCCAGCAAAATTGCTTCTGCTGCTGCTCGTAGTTGTCACAAATGAAAACTTTTAAGATGGCCCAACTGCAAAGTCCCACTCCCCTCCAAAAGTTGGAGTATTTCAAGTGAAATGCCGTTTCTCCAGTTTCCCTGGAGTTTCACAGGTAGAGTGAATAATTTCAAGAGGCTACTTGCACACAGGTGTAATGAGAACCAGGCAGAGGGCCTTCTCGGTAGTGGCGCCTGCCCTGTGGAATGCCCTCCTATCAGATGTCAAGGATATAAACAACTATCTGGCTTTTAGAAGACATCTGAAGGCAGCCCTGTTCAGGGATGTTTGATGTTTTATTGTATTTTTAATATTCTGTTGGGAGCTGCCCAGAGTGGCTGGGGAAACCCCTGTAGTAATGGAAGCCAGATGACATGATCTTGGCATGCAGTGTGTTTCTCACAGTGGCTGTCAAATATGTGGAATAACCGTGGGGGGGGGGGGGAGCACGACAGGATGATACCATACAGTCGATACTTCTTCCCTTCTCCATGTTGCCCTCACAACAACCCTGTGAGGTAGGTTAGGCTGAGAGAGGGTGACTTGCCCAAGCTGCATGGCTGAGTGGGGATTTGAACCTTGGCCTCCTGGGTCCTAGTCTAATGCCCTAACCATTATGCTACGCTGGCTGTGACTAAAGAACGAAGGAAAAACATCTACTACCCTCTCAGCTTATTATGCGCTTTCAATAAAAAAAACTTGCTTGCCTCTTTGTTTCCTTAAAAGAGTTTTTCTTTTCTGTTGGCAGTGCCTATCTACGTGCCCTTCCTTATTGTGGGCTCTGTTTTCGTCGCGTTCATCATCTTGGGGTCCCTCGTAGCAGCTTGCTGCTGCCGCTGCCTGCGCCCCAAGCAAGAGCCCCAGCAGAGCCGGCCTCCTGGAGGCAACCGGATAATGGAGACTATTCCCATGATCCCAAGTGCCAGCACCTCCCGCGGATCCTCGTCGCGTCAATCAAGCACCGCTGCCAGCTCCAGCTCCAGTGCCAACTCAGGTGCCAGACCTCCCCCTACCAGGTCGCAAACCAACTGCTGTTTACCAGAAGGGACCATGAATAATGTATACGTCAACATGCCTACTAATTTCTCAGTACTGAACTGCCAGCAGGCTACGCAGATAGTGCCTCACCAAGGCCAGTATTTGCACCCACAGTATGTGGGTTACGCTGTACCGCACGACTCTATGCCCATGGCCCCTGTGCCCCCTTTCCTCGACGGCCTGCAAAGTGGATACAGGCCAATTCAGTCTCCTTATCCCCACAGCAATAGCGAACAGAAGATGTACCCAGCAGTGACTGTGTAGGGAAGAAACAACAACAGACACCCAAGCAAAAAAAAGAAACAAAATAAAAATATTGCTGCAACAGACTGTGAGCAGAGGAAAGGAATGCTTTTGGAAAGAAGCTTGCTGAACTTCATTTGTAAATAATTTTGGAAGTCTCATGCATGTCGGGACAGTATTTATAGACTGTTTTCTTTTTGTTCAGTTCAGTTGCCAAAAGAACTGTATGAAGAAACCTTTGATTTAACATTTCCAGATAATGCTTCCATTCCAGTGCATGATTTACAGGGGCAAAGGATTATGCTGAAGAGGCAACTACATTTCGGTTAGACAAGTGTGTGTGTGTGTGTGTGTGTGTGTGTGTGAGTGATTAAATGCCTGAGCCACTAAGTGCCCTTGAAGGTGCTACACAGTCGATGGTATTTACCTAGTGAATAGAAAACCAGCTTGTTACATGGTACGAAATAATTGTTTTAGAAGTGTCTTTCCCCCAGAGTTTTAACTACCCTTCGTATTGCTGTTCCGACAATCACACTGACGACAGAAGGATAAACAGTGCAATCCTGGTTAGTTACATAGTCCTAGAAGTTTGACTTGAAATTACAGGGAGGGACCATAGCTCAGTGGTAAGGTGCATGCTTGGCATGGAGAAGGTCCCGTGTTTAAACCCTCGCATATCCAATTGTTCTTGTTCTTGTTCTTTTTAAAAGCAGGGATAGTTGTCCTGAGGTCTCCCAGTTGTGTCTAGACTCCCAACTCCCATCAGCATGGCCAGTGGTCAGGGATTATGGGAGTTGCAGTCCAGCAACATCTGGAGAGCCAGAGGTTCCCCATCTCTATTAAAGGACCAGGCAGCAGGTGAAGGAAGGACCCTCTACCTGATAGCCTGCAATCAGGGTAGACAGCACTGGGCTAAGTGGACAAACAGCTGTGACTTCATATAAGACGGCTTCCTACGTTCCTAGTATCTTATCTACACCCTTTGTCATATCGCAAACTGCTTTTGAAAGCCTGCTTTTGCATCGTGAAACAGTTGGCCGTGTGGTATTGGTAAGGGAGCTGTTGTAGAAGCTCAAGCCCAGATGCCATTCAGGTGCGTGGATGTAGCTACATGCTTCTTTGGATCCTGGCAATGCTCAGGAGCCAAGCATTTTGCAGAAGTGTGGCTTACCTCAGCAATTTTCAAAGCAGAAGTGAATGTGAAGGGTTCGCTTTTATTCCAGCTGAAGTACCCACAATAGCCTCAGTACCCGCTTTGTTTGCGCATGCCAACAAAAGTGTAGCTGCATTTGTTTGCAAACGCCACTTGCAATGCTCAAAAAACACCTTTGGAATTTGGGCATTGGTGGTGTGAGATTAAGTGGGTTGCAGCCAAGACGTTTTTCCCAGCATGGCTCCCTGTCTCTATTTCCAGTTCAATGGACAGATCCTGGTGCCTTGGACCACATGGAAATGGGATTCGTATCTGACGCAGATAGAAGTGGTCAGCCCAAACAACAGAGCAGGGAAAGACTTGCAGAGGTAGAAAAGGTGGCTCCCTGGAAAACCTCTTTTTGTCGAAGTACAGAGAATTCCCCGGTTGCACGGGGGTTGCTCTCTGGGTCATTGCATGCTTGCACGAAATCGTGCACAATTGGAGCACCCATTGAAAAAGTCTGCAAACACCCTGTGCTTCCCCCCACCCCGTTCCACCCCTTTTTGTGACGTTTTTGAATCCCTTCCTGGTTCAGCACAATGCGTGTGCATGTGGTCATGCACATAACCATCATGCACCTAACCAGTTGCTGCCTGTAAAAGTATTAGAAGCATGACATCACCACACATTTCCATTGTGTACAGATTCATTCATTAGCGAAATAATTCCGCATGATGGGAAGGTCTTTGGGCAACTCAAGGGATGATATTGCACTAAACCAGGTTGATTTAATCTTTATCAGCAGCTAAGTTTCTGGCAGTCATTATAATAGAAGCGGAAGGTCTGTGTTAATTGTTAATGTATTTCGTGCTTCAGAAATCCAGGATTTGCTTTCTCGTTAAAAAAACCACCCAGAAAACCACACCACTATGTAGCAATATAATTCATTTATATTGTCTGCTGAAGTTTGACACTTGCATATTGACACTGCGCCAAGACTTTGTTCCTCCTGCCTCACCCCTGATGCTGTGCGCGCAAGAGATAAATGCAGGAGAAAGAGATGCTCTTGAACAAGGAAACAGAAGTGCATGGGCACATTGCCCCAGCATACTCTGATCCAGGGAACTGAACTAAATGGAATTTACCCCATGCAGCTCTTTCATGTGTGCATAAGTGCTTTTGCACCCATAGGAATTCATTGAATTCATTGTTTCTGCTGCTTGTTGTCCTCAGAGCGCTACAGGGTCTAGATCAGAGGCTCCCAAACATTGGTTTGTGGTCTATAAGCTTCATTCATGTGATTGCAAGGCTATCTATACTCACTCGTGCACTTGATTTTTATTTTTTTTCTGATGGCAAAGACTTGGTCCCTTTTGGCCATTGCCAGATTTATACAACAGGCAAAAAAGACCATAGCCTAGGACCTGTGATTTTCACAATAAGGTGCTGATGCAGTCAACTAATATTTCCCTAGCTATTAAATAGGACTTACGTGTGTGCTTTGATTTTTAGAGCAAAGTGAAGTTTACTGAGTGATCTGCCAAGACCTGCAGCAATTTTCAAATGGTGGGTTTGAGAACCACTGGTAAGGATCACTTGTCCAATAGGTACCTTTGCAGCTACCTTACTCTGCTTATCATGTTTGTTTAGTAAAGTCTAGCTCTCAGTTTGAGAAGTGCTGCTGGGAATTTCTTGCAGCGCAATGGATGCCCTTGATATTACGTTTGCTTGGAAAGAAACAGAAGGTGCTGAGCAGTTTCCTGGATTGGGCCCACTGTTTCACTTCTGGGGGATGGGCTCAGAGACCGATGTTAGGTTTTTCCATTTGTGGAAAAAAAAATAGTTTACACTCTTGTGCACAATTGCCTGGGAACAAGTCCTACTGAACTCAGTAGGACTTACTTCTGAGTAGAAATGAATAGGATTGCACCCTTCTGTTTCCCAGAATTCACTGTATTCATTGCACATGCCGTGTTACTTATATGAAAATCAGGTGAATCTGTTTGTTTACTTGTTTTTTTTAAAAAATGAATAAGTTAAATCAAAAGTATGTAGAAATTAATTTACATTGAAGAGGGGAAATGCTTTTGAGTTGTAATAAAAAAAAGTTTGTGACATGTGGTGTTTTATATGTCATGTATAATAATGTAAAACCAATGTTAATGTTTGGTATAATTTTTTAAATTTCTTAAAGGGCACTTGAGTAAGTGATTCTTACAAGTGAAGAAAAAAAGATCTTTTGTTTCATATTAAATATTTTATGGTGTGATTTTTCTCTCTATTTGAGTTTGTTACTCATTTCTCATTTGCTTTAGCGTGTATCTACTGTTTGAGTTGTAGATAAGACACGATCCAGCCAAATGTAGAAATCCCATTGGTTTTAATGGGAGAGACTTCAGTGCAGTCCTATTAAAAAAATCAACACAAAATGAAGTCCTGTTGAGTTCAGTGGGGCTTACTTGCAGGTATGTGGGTATAGGATTGCAGGCTCAGTTTCCCACTGAAATTGAATTCTTAAAATTTGCATGTATATGTTAAATGATGGGGAACCTTTGGCCTTCCAGACATGTTGGACTTCAGGTCCCATCAGCCTCAGCCAGCATGGGCTGGATCTAGACACATCAAAGAAGTGTTTCAGTTAAATGTATTGCAAACTTTGAGAAATTGGGTTAGCAAAAAGGGAACTCCACAGCGCCATCAGGTGTCACAGTGTTAGAATAAGGTTACCAGACATCCCTGTTTCCTGGGGACAGTCCCTGGATTTACAAATCAGTCCCCTAACAAAACCCATCTATTTAGTAGGAAGTTGAAAAGTGTCCCTGGATTCATTTTTAAAAATCTGGTAACCTTACGTTAGAACGTATAAAACAACGCATATAAAGCGTTTTTTCTTTGCCAGTGTAGCTGAGTCCATGGTCAATGGTCAGGGATGATGAGCTACAACTTCAGTTAAAAGTAAGTTTAGGATGACGAAAATTTGAGTTGTTGATACCTAATAGAAGTGGCCCAAGAGCTCTCTTGCTTTGTCCGTAGGTGTGGTGGTGTTGGCAGACATGAGCTTTGATGATTCAAAACTAGATGAGACATTCATAGAGAAAGGGTGGGGAGCATTAAGCTCAGGGGCAGTTTGGAGATGTGGCCCTCCAGACCTCTCTGTTTGGACCTCGGAACTCTCCAGGCCATTCCCCATTCATTCATTGACCCTACTGCACACCCTCAAGCGATTTTGAGTGCATGGAATGATCTGTGACGTGTGATGATGCCTCTTGCTTGCCTGTGTGTGTGGAAACCCCTGAAATACAGCCTACTGTACAAAGGTCAGAATCGTATCCATTGCTCCACCCACTTTTTGCTTCTGGCTCCACCCACCCCTCCAGGTTACCCACAACTTGTCCTCTAGGGTTTAGCCTGCCTGCTTCACTGCTTTCTGTTGCTTTCTCCCTCCCTCCCCACAACTTTGCCCTCCTGCTCTGCCCACTTTCCAAGCATTATGCCACCCTGGTCTCTTCTCCAAGTTCACCAGACAATAAGGGATAAGGGTTGTTAAAAAATTGTAACACCTGGGTCCAGAAATACTCTGCGCAAATGAATAAGTTGAGTGCAGCCGGAGCTTGTAAAATGGCAGTTCTTGGACAGAGTACAAGGCTGAACGGTTTTTAACGAGGAGAAAAAGGAGGTGGTAGTAACCAGCTGATCTCAGCCCTGGCAAGTCCGTTGTGGGCTCTGATGCCACATCTGTTTCCCACTGTGCTGCCATTGCCTCTGGGTGGAGGTTTGAAGTGCCCCATAAGCTGTGGGTGCCCAGACCTAATCCCCTGGCCAGAGGCCCCATTACTTCCATGGCTGCATGGAAGAGGCTGTTTCTGCAGGTGTGGCCTTTTCACCCCTCCAAGTTAAGCTTTACCTGCCACAACTGGCATTTCTTTTTACCCAACCAAAAGGCACAGGTTCTATACTTTGCCTTGGGTCTATCCGTGGCTGTCTGCCATGGTATCTAAATGGACCCCACATCCCCAGCGGCAGGGCACCTGCTTTGCATGCAGAAGGTCCCAGGTGCAACCCTGACATCGCCAGGTCAGGCTGGGTGTGTCGCCTGCCTGAAAACCTGGAGAGCTGCTACCAGTCAGTGTAGGTAGTACTAAGCTAGATGGACCAATGGGCTGACTATAAGGCAGCTTCCCATGTTCCTTTACCTCTGATTCCCTAATGCTGGGAATAAACAATAGGGTACAATCTTCAGGGTCATTCCTCACTTGTGAGATACGACATGCTTAAAGCCATGAGAGAGAATTAGGAGTTCAGCCAATAAAATGTTGAACTGAAAGTGTTTTTCTTCACTTAAACCACATTCTTCAGTGAGCACCAATGTATGAGGCTGTTTGGGAAAGGGCAGTGATTTCAATGCATACCCGTTTTGCTCATGCGCCCATTATTATTATACAGCTACTTGGTGATTTGCAACACATTTTAGGGCAGTTCATGGCGGAGTTTCTCCCGGACTCCTTGAGAACAAGGCATTGTGGCCTTGGAAGCCGTACATCTTCAGTAATAAATTTCAGAAAGCCTATACAAAGCGAGGAACAAAACGCAGCTTTTGGGGTATGAGGTTTCTTTTGAAAAGGAAGTGCTTTCACTCGGAGCCCTGCTCACCAAGGTATTCAAGCGTGCGTTTTAACTTGAAGCGTGCAATTAAGCCCTGATTACAGTGGCGCTAGTCTCCTTGCTGAATTAATGTCTAAACTGTTTCTCATGGAAAGCTGCTGTGCTGCAGCTCCCCACTGCATCCAGATCATTTATGGTCGTTCACATTACAGCCTGCACCTGGCAGTATCACATGAAGGACCCAAATCCTGCTCCCATTGAAGTCTTGTGGGCATGTTGCCACTGGCTGCAACTGGAGCCGGAGCACGTACAGTTTTTCCTCTCAGCGGGGAAAAAGGTGGTATAAAATGATATCGTTTGCTGAATAGCTTGCCAGACTCTTTAAAATTTGTATTCCTAAATTCGAGGCATTTTGAGGGGCCCAGGAAAGGTGCAAGGAAGAAGGCAGGGAGGGCGAAGCTTCCCTTAGTACTAATTTCCACAGTAACGAGTCAAGATAATTGCTTTAGCAAGCTCAAGGAAAATGTATGTTTCCATTAAAGAGGGGACGCTGTGCACATTCACGGCGCTGCGTTTTTCTCACGAGGATTGCAGCAAACCATAATAGGGTAACCTAGGCTGCTGTAAACTTTGATTTAATGTCAGCAGCCACAGATGGAGAGTGTTCTCTTCCTGGTGTGTAGCCAATACATTTTGATTGGGGGTTGGTGGTGGTGCGAGGCTCACACAGTGTGTGCCCTTGCTTGTGTGAATCCGCCCAATGAGCCAGTTCAATGTGTAAGCCAACCTCTATATTACCCTGGTACAGACTCTTCCCATGGTTGCATGCCTGGGAATAATTAGATAGGTTACACAAACAAGCTATCGTGGGAATGCATTTGCCATGTCATCTTGTGCAGATGTTACCTAGTTAACATACCAGGTGAGCTGATCCTGGGCATCCATGGATGCACATTCACCTGCTCAAAAGAAATAAGAGAAAGGTCAGATTTGGTGAATCTCTGCCTCTCCAGAAGTGGTTGGACTTTGACTCCCATCATCCCTGACCAGGATTAGGTATCTGAAGAAGTGTGCATGCACACGAAAGCTCATACCAAGAACTGACTTAGTTGGTCTTTAAGGTGCTACTGGAAGGAATTTGTTTTGTTTTGACTATGGCAGACCAACACGGCTACCTATCTGTAACAGGATTAGCTTGATTAGGTAGTTTTCGGAATCTTCCCATTTACACAGCTGTGATCAATCACACTAATCCAAGTGGTTTCTTCTCCATTGACAGCAGGTGTTGCTCAGAGTATCTCCATTGATAGTTAGTTTTTGTGCTCACATGTTCTTTTACTCTTAATCAATCACAGACTTGGGCACAACTCTCCTGAGATATAGGCATAGTCACACCAGCACAGAGTTCATGAGACGGATTGAGCCAGAATAACTAGTCCTCTTACTTCCAGATGACCTGCTCACTGAGAATTCATCCTGGTTTGTTTACAAGGAGATTAGATGACATGACATTGGCCAAATAGTGAGCATTCATTCTGATTTGTTTGCTGGGAGATTAGATAAAGCTGGCTATTTAACAAGCATTCAATTCTAGTTTGTTTGCAGAGATGGCATCCAATCAGGCAAGTGTTATCCTTTCTGGTGCATTTCTAAATTTGAATTTTAAACGTTGCATTTTGTATATTTTTATCGTTGTCAGGCACTTTAAGGCATGGGTAGACAAACTAAGGCCCGGGGGCCAGATCTGGCCCAATCACCTTCTAAATCTGGCCTGCTGATGGTCCGGGAATCAGTGTGTTTTTACATGAGTAGAATGTGCCCTTTTATTTAAAATGCATCTCTGGGTTATTTGTGGGGCATAGGAATTCGTTCAGCCCCCCACAAGGTCTGAGGGACAGTGGACCGGTCCCCTGCTGAAAAAGTTTGCTCAGCCCTGTTAAGGCCTTGATGGTTAAAAGCAGAATATGCTTTTTAAAGTAATAAATAAAAAAGCAATGCTTCCATTGTTCCCCATTAATATTTTGGGGAGACAGGCTTATTGTACATGAACTCCAAATCAGCTTTATTTGTGCAATTCTGAATTTGCTGGTTTGTGACTGAATCCCACCTGAAAATAGCACCAGTTTGGAAGTGCCCTCTTATGGGGAGTGCAAGACAGAGCAAAAGCCCAGTGTACTGCTGGAGGAAGGATGTATGTATTTAAAGCACCCCAATAGTACTTAGCACCCATTTGCTCAGCTCCATTGAAATAAATGTCCAGGCTTTCTTTGTGGAACTTGGTGCATTTTGCAATTTCATAAGCTATGTGACTTTGGTGCTCAGTTTATTGTTTATTTTTTCAAGGACTGTGGTATTTTATGTGTTGTGAACATGGGCGAAGCCAGGTTGTACGTTGGGGGGCAGCTTCATGTTGGCGGGGGGCAGAACCTCAGTTAAGTATTTTTATTGATTTACTTGATTGGGGGGTAGATGCCCCCTGTCCCTCTGGTTGTGAATTTGCTGTCATTTTTATTGATTATAGCCCAGTAATGATTTATTGTGATTCTTGGGGGGTGATTTTCATTTTATTTGCTGATTTTGAGAGTTGGCTTTTTATCCTGGAATGTTATATTTCAAATGGATTAGTACTGACTATTACTTTAATTGTTTTAAGTTGTTTATATTTGTAGTCATGGTTTTCATTATGGCTTACTTGCAGTGGAACAGAACTTTCTAGGTTGTGTGATCTTTATTGTGTATTTTGTCATTTCTGATGGCTTCTTGGCTGCCTTCTATATAGGCAGTGTAAAACGGTGGTTTACAAATGAAATGGGGGAAAGAATGAAACCAGTAACCAGTGAACTCTGCAGGCATGTTGGAGCCCCCATGGCAGCAGCAAAGTTTTATAGAATTAGAGCACAGAAGGTGTTAAAAGTATTGATATAGTTGGTGTTGTTCCTTCATTGCTGTGTGTGGTGTTTTGTAAGGGGGCTGATCTCTGCCCCAAAGAATTTACAATCTGTCATTCAACACAAGGCAAACAATTACGCTTAAGGTTTAAAGCAGGAATATTTTAAATATTATCGATGTTTGGCTGTCATATTCTAAGTTCAGCTTTAAAACAGGTACCGTATTTTTTGCTCCATAGGGCGCACGGGACCATAGGGCGCACCTAGTTTTTAGGGGGGGAAATAAAGAAAAAAAATATTCCCCCCCCCAGCCCCAAAGAGCAAAGAAGCCAAGACAGCGAGCGGGCTCCGACCCCAGCCCCCAGAACAGGCTGCTATCCGCAAGCCTTCGGAGCCCGGCGGGAACTCCCGCTGCGCTCAGAAGGCTTGCGGATAGCTGCCTGAAGCCTGGAGAGCGAGAGGGGTTGGTGCGCACCGACCCCTCTCGCTCTCCAGGCTTCAGCAAAAGCCTGTATTCGCTCCATAGGACGCACACACATTTCCCCTTCATTTTTGGAGGGGGAAAAGTGCATCCTATAGAGCGAAAAATACGGTATGTTGTTTTTCTCTCCTGCCTCCTAACTTTGGAAAACAGCACTTTTAGAGGTTTCTGAGTGCATATTCATTATGCACTCTAGGTGAGGACAACTCTTTAAGGCCATCCGGACACGATACATCTGCACATTCAGGCATTACAACACAGCATGTCTCAGGCCTCTGTAGCCATTTCCTCTCTGGTGCAGAATTTCTCCCAGCATTCTGATCCAGAGCGATTTCACTGCCAGTGACTCTGACGGGGCAGGAAATGGAAGGCAGCCGATGTTTTCTGTTTGCTCCAAATGTTGTTCCCATTACTCACGGCTGTCCACTTGGACCACCCTAAGCCATTTCTCTCCTCCTGCCACTTGGTGCTAACACTACTCCGATTTATGTCTCCCCTTAGACATAACTCAACGGCACCACAGAGGTTTAATCCGTTGTTTGTATAAATGAACCGCTGCTTAGTTAATTCTTTTTCCTCTCTGCAGTCTGGCAGGACTGTACGCTGTGTCCTTGACTTGACACCACCAAGCTTATACAGGGAAGGGTTTGTTTCTTGGTTGTTCCACGGCACCAGATGCACAACCTCATCTCATTTTTGGAAATGTCAAAGCTGTATATTTCCCCCTCCCACGAACATATGTGATATGCACAGCGGACAGCTCCGTAAAACCCAATGCTGTCTGAGGCTCATAGGAAAGCATGGCGCCATTCCTCCACCCATTCGTTCATTCGTTCCATTTTCAGGGATACCCATCTATGGAAATTATTTGGAAACAGCCCTCTGGCTGGAAAACGCAGTATCTGGCTCAACTCTTGCATATTGGTGTTTGCGACAGAACACGTTCTTGCCCCACATTGCGATCCTAGGCACAACCGCTCAGAAGTCGGTCCCATGGAGTTCAATGGGACTTATTTCCCAGCAAGTGGATAATAGGATTGCAGCTTTGATAATGTACGTGCACCAGAAGAAACATCTCTAGTGTTCTTCAGCACTGATTGCGCATTTGAGCTTTCCCCCTATGTCAATAAGTAAAACTATTTCCATTTCATTTAATGGGCCTTAGACAGAATTGAGTGGGAATGTTATTTAAGACTTCTCTCTCTCTCTCTCTAGATCAGGATACATCAAATGTTTATTGGTGGAGTGAGTCTGGCTGGCACTATCATTATCTTCTGTTCCACATGTTGATTATACAGTGGTACCTCGGGTTAAGTACTTAATTCGTTCCGGAGGTCCGTTCTTAACCTGAAACTGTTTTTAACCTGAAGCATCACTTTAGCTAAAGGGGCCTCCTGCTGCCGCCGCGCCATCGGAGCACGATTTCTGTTCTCATCCTGAAGCAAAGTTCTTAACCCGAGGTACTATTTCTGGGTTAGCGGAGTCTGTACCCTGAAGCGTATGTAACCTGAAGTGTATGTAGCCCGAGATATCACTGTAATTGCCTTCATAGGTTCCTGGGTTATCTCCTTTCTCTGTACTTCTTGCGTTTCCAGTAAAACAAGAATCATAGAATCATAGAGTTGGAAGAGACCACAAGGGCCATCGAGTCCAACCCCCTGCCAAGCAGGAAACACCATCAGAGCACTCCTGACATATGGTTGTCAAGCCTCTGCTTAAAAACCTCCAAAGAAGGAGACTCCACCACACTCCTTGGCAGCAAATTCCACTGTCGAACAGCTCTTACTGTCAGGAAGTTCTTCCTAATGTTTAGGTGGAATCTTCTTTCTTGTAGTTTGGATCCATTGCTCCGTGTCTGCTTCTCTGGAGCAGCAGAAAACAACTTTTCTCCCTCCTCTATGTGACATCCTTTTATATATTTGATTTTTTTTTTTAAAAAAAAATTATTAAGAGTTTTGTTAATACAATAAAGAAAAAAAGACAGAATAAACAAAAAACAGAGAAAAAACAAACATAAAATTTTACATCTTATAATAACCATCTTTTCTTCATTTTTTTTTTTTTTTGGACTTCCTCACATCTCTCGCTCCTACGTTCCAAATTTATAAAACTTTAGCCAGCAATTTATCACCTTATTTCCATTCTTATTGTACACATTTCCAATATTTTATCCCTAACTTTGAGTATTTTTATCTAAATCTTAAATACCTAGTTTTAACATGATATTTATTCAAAATTTATCTTTCTCATGAAATTCACTCATTTTCATAATCTTTTCAGCTAACTTTATGGTGCCCTGTTATTTTCAAATCTCTCATCCTTCTTAGCACTCATATAATTTACAATGTTTTTGAAGATAGTCCTTAAATTTCTTCCAGTCCTCTTCCACTGCTTCCTCTCCCAGGTCTCGGATTCTGCCGGTCATTTCTGCTAGCTCCATGTAGTCCATCAGTTGCATCTGCCATTCTTCCAGCGTGGGCAAATCTTGAGTTTTCCAATGTTTGGCGACAAGTATCCTTGCTGCTGTTGTTGCATACATAAATAATGTTCTGTCCCTCTTTAACACCCTCTGGCCAACGATGCCCAGAAGGAAGGCCTATGGTTTCTTAGGGAAGGTATACTTAAATACCTTTTTCAGCTCATTGTATATCATTTCCCAGAAGGCCTTAACCCTGGGGCAAGTCCACCAGAGGTGAAAGAACGTTCCTTCAGTTTCCTTACATTTCCAACACTTATTATCTGACAGGTGATATATTTTTGCAAGCTTGACTGGGGTCATGTACCACCTATATATCATTTTCATAATATTTTCTTTCAAGGCATTACATGCCGTAAACTTCATACCGGTGGTCCATAACTTTTCCCAGTCAGCAAACATGATATTATACCCAATATCCTGTGCCCATTTTATCATAGCTGATTTAACCGTTTCATCCTGTGTGTTCCACCTCAACAGCAAGTTATACATTCTTGAGAGTAACTTAGTCTTAGGTTCTAACAGTTCTGTTTCCAATTTCGATTTTTCCACCTGAAATCCTAACTTTTTATCCAGCTTAAAAGCATCTTTAATCTGAGCGTAATGTAACCAATCTCGCACTTTATCTTTTAGTTTCTCCATACTCTGCAATCTCCAATTGTCTCCATCTCTTTCTAGTATTTCCCAATATTTCGGCCATTTGACCTCCATATTGGGTCTTTTCAAAGCCTTAGCTTCCATTGGTGATAACCACCTTGGGGTCTTGTTTTCTAATAAATCTTTATATTTTGTCCAGACGTTAAACACTGCTTTCCTTACAATATGGTTCTTGAAATTCTTATGAATTTTAACCTTGTCATACCACAGATATGCATGCCATCCAAAAGCATTGTTAAATCCTTCCAAATCTAAAACATCAGTGTTTTCAAGAAGCAGCCAATCTTTCAACCAGCAGAAAGCTGCTGATTCATAATACAACCTTAAGTCTGGCAGGGCAAACCCCCCTCTTTGTTTAGCATCAGTTAATATTTTAAACTTAATTCTGGGCTTTTTGCCCTGCCAGACAAATTTAGAGATATCTCTTTGCCACCTCCCGAAACACTCCATTTTATCCACAATCTGTAAAGTCTGAAAAAGAAACAGCATCCTTGGCAATACATTCATTTTTATAGCAGTAATTCGGCCCAACAAGGAAAGTTTCAGTCTTGACCAGCTTTCTAAATCCCTTTTAATTTCTGACCAACACTTTTCATAATTGTCCTTGAATAAACTCAGATTCTTTGCTGTTATGTTCACCCCTAGATATTTTACTTTTTTCACCACATTTAACTCTGTCTCTTTCAGAAACCTTTCTGACTCTGAAGATGTCAAGTTTTTTTCCAATACCTTAGTTTTTTGTTTATTTAGTTTAAATCCCGCCACCCGACCAAACTCTTGAATCAATTGTAATGCCCTTTTCGTACTAGATTCTGGCTCCTGTAGGGTCAAAACTAGGTCATCTGCAAAAGCCTTAAGTTTGTACTGTTTCGCTCCGACCTGAATTCCTTCCACCAACCAGTCCCCTCTAATCATATTCAAGAGCACCTCCAGGACCGAAATAAATAACAGAGGGGAAATAGGGCAACCTTGTCGTGTTCCTTTTTCAATTTTAAACTCTTCTGTTTTTTCCTCCCTTTATAAATTGTTATTCTGTGGCTCATGCATTTCAGTGAGTTAGCTCAGAATGTTTGTGGCTTGTTAGGATCATAGAATCATAGAGTTGGAAGAGACCACAAGAGCCATCGAGTCCAACCCCCTGCCAAGCAGGAAACACCATCAGAGCACTCCTGACATATGGTTGTCAAGCCTCGGCTTAAAGACCTCTAAAGCAGTGTTTCCCAACCTTGGGCCTCCAGCTGTTTTTGAACTACAATTGCCATCATCCCTGACCACTGGTCTTGCTAGCTAGGGATGATGGGAGTTGTAGTCCAAAAACAGCTGGAGGCCCAAGGTTGGGAAACACTGCTCTAAAGAAGGAGACTCCTCCACACTCCTTGGCAGCAAATTCCACTGTCGAACAGCTCTTACTGTCAGGAAGTTCTTCCTAATGTTTAGGTGGAATCTTCTTTCTTGTAGTTTGGAACCATTGCTCCGTGTCCGCTTCTCTGGAGCAACAGAAAACAACCTTTCTCCCTCCTCTATGTGACATCCTTTTATATATTTGAACATGGCTATCATATCACCCCTTAAGCTCTTCTTCTCCAGGCTAAACATGCCCAGCTCCCTTAGCCGTTCCTCATAAGGCATTGTTTCCAGGCCTTTGACCATTTTGGTTGCCCTCCTGTGGACACGTTCCAGTTTGTCAGTGTCCTTCTTGAACTGTGGTGCCCAGAACTGGACACAGTACTCCAGGTGAGGTCTGACCAGAGCAGAATACAGTGGCACTATTACTTCCCTTGATCTAGATGCTATACTCCTATTGATGCAGCCCAGAATTGCATTGGCTTTTTTTTTTTTGCATTGGCTTTTTTAGGGGACCTTTTTACAAATTGAGGACCACATTCCCTGGTGGGCGAATCTTCATGCAACTGGTAGGTGGGGCCAGAGGAGGAATTGAGTGGAGCTACATATGCAAGTCTTATCTTTGTATAGTAGGCTGCGTTCTAACCATGCAAAAGTTAAGAGTTTGAGAAGAAACCCACAACCCCAATTTCTCTGGCTTCCACCCCGGCATGCCACACTTCAAGGACACATTCCAGCCAGGTGGAAGAACTCGAGGAGGGTGTGCAGCAAGACTGATGAGGGGTGTGGCTTGTAGAGAGTCTTGAGGGCCAGATAGAAAGCCTGGAGGGCCACATGTACCCCCCTGGGCCTGAGGTTCCCCACCCCTGAAGTGAAGCAATGAAACTGACAATGCAAGATTTTTTGGGTGGGCACACTCACACTGCATGGCTATTGACATCAGGCCTGTTTGAAACATCTTCCTCTGAAACCTCTCCTTATGCTGGTCATCGCTGTGTTTCTATGATCCGTCAGCTGAGGGGTTGCTCAGTGCTTGTTACCTAGAGACCACAAGGAGCTACTATTGCACGAATAGAATAACTTGCACTCTTTTATTTCCCTTCTCTTCCCCCCCCTTTTATGAAGATCACCTGCTCTGAGACCCCACAGCTAATTCTCCCCTGGCCTCCTCGCTGGCCCAAGTAGGACCAATTCAGCCTGCTAGCCCGGGGGATTATCTAATTGATTTTTTATTTTTATTGTTATTCATGTTTTTATACCCTATTTTATGCTGCTTTGATAATTAAGTGTTTTAAAGTGTTTTAAATTTGTTGTTAGCCGCCCTGAGCTGGTTTTAGAACCGGAAGGGTGGGGTATAAATATTTTTTTTTTTAAAAAAATTATTATTATTATTATTATTATTATTATTATTATTATTATTATGCCCCCCGGATAACAACTCACTTTCAGCGGGTGCCAGCCTGTTTCTAACCAGGGAAGGGCTCAAGTGCCTGCATTGGCTCCATCAATTGGGAAAGGGCTCTTTAACCCACTGCTGCCTAGCAGAAACTACAGCACAACTCTTTCTCAGATCCCCCCCCCCCCCCCGCCGATGTATACTTCAGCTCTGCTCATTCCCATTTGCCTGTGTCCTGGCTTGCTTTGAGGAGTGAGCAGCTGAGGTGTACAAGTGGCAAACTCTCACAGAGCCTCTGTTGTTGATCAAACTGGGAGACAGGAACTTAGAGCCCTTTTGCCTGCGCCCCAGCTTGGGGAAAATAATTGGCATGTTTTAAGTATGTGTGCATGTGTGTGTGTAATCAAGGGCTATGCTGGGGCCAGATGACAAACCTTTGGGGGCGGATTTGGCTCTCGGATCTCCATTTGCTGGTTGCTAGACTGTGCTGTCACATTAACAATCCTTGATCTAGTTCAATCTTTAAATCCAAAAGAAGTAGCAAACCAGGAAATCTGTTCCTGTTGCAGGATTTGGTACTTCCTGGATTAGCAAGGTGTTACTCCCCACCTTGTTCTCTGCCTTGAGCCGTCTTGCAATTGGATAGTGGCGATTGTATTTTCTGCCTCCAATTCTTCCTTGTATTTGGAAAGTCTCTCACACCCTGGGTTTTCTTTTCATGTTGCTTCTTAGAGCAGTCTGGGGCCATGAATGCCTCACGTCCCTTGCGCTTGTGCAGGCCGCATTGCTTGTAAACATTTTGGTGAGATAGAAGGTGGCGAGTTTGCCAAAAACAGTGATATGCACCAAAAGAAAGGATACATATGTACATAAAATGTGCATGTTGCAATATACATATGCAAATTTAGAAATGCTGGCTGGAGTTCAGTGTTGCGCTATGATGAACATTCCATTCCTGCAAGCATGTTGGCCTGTCATGCGCAGTGATGCCTCTCTTCTCCTGCCATGTGCTGATCTGGGGAGGGGGGGGGCAGTTCTCCCAATCCCTCTTGAGCCAATTTTGGGGGGTGCCTGGGAGGAGGGGAGAGGGGAGAAAGCCCCTTTGTGTAAACCGAAGTTCTTGCCACAACCACATTCACACCATACATTAAAAACACTAGGATACCACTTCAGACAGTTGTGGCTTTCCCCCCAACCCTTGGAAGCTGTTGTTTGTTAGAGGGGCAGAGAGTCTGCGAGAGCTAGGCCTAAATGAAGTTAAACAAACCCCATCTGCCTTGGATGTAAGCAGAAGGCATGTTGCTTCTCAAGTGTCCTTCAAAATCGGTTTCCAGTAGATCACTGTTGGACAAGATAGAACAGTATGAGCATCATGAGAAAAACAATCAGGAAGCCCAAACTTTGTACATTCCTGAAATGATGCACAGCAGGCAAACTCTGGGGCCCTGACATGAGCACGTGGATTCTTTAATTGGATTATTTTTAAGGGTCTTGATTTTGTGTTTTAAAATGTTGTCTGTTCCGTGCCTTTAAAAAAGAAGTAAATTTCTTTCTATATACAGTATAACGGAATACATTAAAGCTGCAATTCCACAGAAAGCCTCCATGGGGCTTACTTCTGAGTAGACATGCACAGGTTTGCACTGTAAGTAGAGCTTATGAAAGCTTAAGGAACAGATGAGGGATGTTTGTGTGTGTGTGTTTCTTTCTATTGTCTTAGTTTTTTTGGGAGGGACAGAAGATTGGGCTGCAAAGGTATTTTTTTTTTTTAAGAGAAAGTATAAAACCCTTTGTGGATGGCTCTTCAGGGGAATTTGGAGCATCCTTTCAGCATTCCTTATCAGCCACATTCTGATAGTGGTCTCTATGTCTAAATTAATTGAGAAGCAGGATCACATTAATTCCCCCCCAAGCTAAAATACTAAATTAATTTGCTTGGAGGTGTTATTTCCTTTCAAGATTAGCACAGAGGTTCCCTCCTCCTTGCTCAATTATAAATCCAATATATTTCTCCCCTCCCCACCTTTTTTTTAAAAGAGGAAGTCCCTTCTCCTGCTGCAGAAGATTTGAAGCCAGCCGCTGTTATCCATGCTGGGCGACAGAAGGAAGAATAGTTAGCGCCGCTGCTTTGTTCAAGACTAATGAACTGCTCTCATTCTCCTGACAGCGGCAGCAACCCAGACCCACCCAGCCAACTTTTGCCTGTAAGCCGACTCCAGCGGCTCCTCCAGATCGCAGGTTGCCAGCCTGTAGCGCCCCGTGCAGCGTGCACTGCAAAAAGAATTTTTAATCAAAACAATGGAAAAGTGTAATTTATGCACAAGAGGCTATTTGGGAAAGCGGAGGGGAGAAGCTCGACATTGGGGACAAGCCAAGGGTTCCACTTTATTATTTAAACAGTCTGTTTGACTGAAGTTCAACGAACGTGGAGGGAAGAGCGCATGGGGGTAAAAGCAGGGAGGTGGGAACCTCAGTCTAACCAAAACTTTTTCAGGTCATGCAAAACGAGGATGTAGGAAAAGTTTCTTGAGCCAGGGTCGGCCACCTCCCAGGGCTGAGGCACACCACAGGTGCCCCGCAGTGGAGAAGCAGAGCTGACAGTGGTGGTGGTTTCCAGTGAGAAATCTTGAGACACCTTGGTGGAACTTGCCATTGTCACAGCCAATGCACACACAACTGCTGTGCAGCCCAGGTGTGGGAGGCTTTGGTGGTGGCACAGCCGCAGCAGCAGTAGGATGGGGCAGCACAGTGGTGTAGCGTGGGGAGGGGGCCCCAGGGGCAGTTGCCCTGGGTGTAAAATTGTCAGGGGTGCAATATTTCAACATCTGGCGCTGTCTCAAAACAGCTGCCTGTCTCAGCCAGGCTTCTCCACCAGGAACTGACCTCTCCAGACAATAGAACAACTCTTATTTTCTTATCATTGCGGCTGTGATCTTCTGGGTGATGCGGATGCCATGAGGCAATTGAATGTGCATGTGTACTCTGTCTGTTTCTCCCTGTCCCACCCACGGCCTTCTGCGTGGCCCCAGGCACTGGCAACCTGCGCTATGCCACTGGAGTGGCACCTTACTATTTTGTCGCAGGAGGTGAAATGGGACACTCTGCCTCTCTGCTGCCAACAGGACTTTTAGGCCCAGGACTGAATGTTTTTTGTGTCCATTAATTTCCACCCAGGGACACAGGAACATGGTTTATATCAAGTCAGGCCACTGGTCCACCTAGAGAGTCAGTGCAGTGTTGTGGTTGGAGCGTTGGACTAGGACACAGAAGACCAGGGTTCAAAGCCTGCTTGGCCGTTAAGCTCACTGGTTTACCTTGTGCCACTCCCAACACCTCACACCTAGCCTACGGCACACAGTTGTTGTGGGGATAAAACAAGGAGGCGAGAATCATGTACGATGTCCTGAGTTCCTTGGAGAAAAAGGTGGGATACAGATGCAATCAATCAATCAATCAATCAATGCTTGGTTGGCCAGCATTTCAGGCTGTGTTCTCTGCTAGCCCTCCCTGGAGATGCTGTGATTACACCTGGGACCTTCTGCGTGGAAAGGGTGGAATCTCCATGCTCTGCCCTCCCAACAGATTCACCTGTACCTATATGTATCTTTGGCTCCCCTGCCCACCAAAAAGTTATGAGCTAGGACACACTGGCCACCAGCAGAGGTAGTAAAGTGCCAGTGTTGCCTGTATTTTTGGTAATAGGTCTATAAACAGCAAAATCACAGGGTTTCTTAACATATTGGTAAAAGCTGCAGTGAGACTGCTGAAAGGGATGGAATCCCTGATTGCAGTGGGCTCAGTTATCTCAGGGTGGAGCTGAAGGAGAGAGGAACTGGGCATTTGTAGGAAATATGTTTGTGTGTGTGTGTTCTAGGTGGCGAAAAGGAGCAGTATGTGTCAGAGGCAGATGGTGAAGCAGCGCAGCATGAGGTGTGTGATCCTGGCTGTAGTGTAGGATTTTTAAGAGCCAGAAAACAATACCCATAGAAGATTTTGGCCTAGAGTGTAGGTACTGCTCCATACACACCTTTGTTTTGATCTGTCCATAACAGGTACCCTTGAAGTAGGACGGTGATTACAGCACCATGGAGAGTTCAAAGGGAGACACTTGCTCAAAGAGGGACCCCTAATCAAGCCCTCAAACTTCAACCCTGTGACTCCTTAAAGGGCCAATTCCTCAGTCGGAAGGTGAGCACATTTCCTCCTTTGGGTGCCTTCCCAGGCACATATAATGAAGAGGGAAGTTCCTTATTCCTCAGGCCACTCAGGATTAGGAGAAGGCATCAGCAATTCATAAAGACCAGGCAGGCTTTCTCCCAGGCAGACATATGTTTGCAAATACTAGGAACATTATTGACGTCTTGGAACTTTTGCAAACAGATATAAATACAAAAGCAGTGTTAATTTTTATAGACGCGGAGAAGGCCTTTGACAATATCTCTTGGAAATTTATGAAGGGAAATTTGAATGAAATGGGAGTGGGACGGGGGTTTGAGAATGGGATTGACGCAATATATTCAGAACAAAAGGCTAAACTAATAGTTAACAATGTGGTCACAGAAGAGTTCAAAATTGAAAAAGGAACACGACAAGGCTGCCCGATTTCCCCTTTGTTATTTATTTCGGTTCTGGAGGTGCTCTTGAACTTGATCAGAGGGGACCGGTTGGTGGAAGGGATTCAGGTCGGAGCGAAACAATATAAATTGAAAGCTTTTGCAGATGACCTAGTTTTGACTCTGCAGGAGCCAGAATCTAGTACGAAAAGAGTATTACAACTGATACAGGATTTTGGTCGGGTGGCAGGATTTAAATTAAATAAACAGAAAACTAAAGTGTTGGGAAAAAATTTGACAGATATAGAGTCGGAAAGGTTTCAGAGAGAAACAGAACTAACTATGGTTAAAAAAGTAAAATACCTAGGGGTAAACATAACAGCAAAAAACCTGAGTCTATTTAAGGATAATTATGAAAAATGTTGGTCTGAAATTAAGAGAGACTTGGATAGTTGGACAAAATTGAAGCTTTCTTTGTTAGGCCGAATTGCTGCTATCAAGATGAATGTATTGCCAAAAATGTTGTTTTTGTTTCAAACATTACAGATTGTGGACAAAACGGAGTGCTTCCGGAAGTGGCAGAAAGATATATCCAGATTTGTCTGGCAGGGCAAAAAGCCCAGAATTAAGTTTAAGATATTAACAGATGCGAAAGAAAGAGGGGGCTTTGCCCTGCCAGACTTAAAGTTGTACTATGAAGCCGCAGCTTTTTGCTGGCTAAAAGACTGGCTACTTCTCGAAGACACTGACGTGTTGGACTTGGAAGGTTTTAACAATGCTTTTGGTTGGCATGCATACTTATGGTATGATAAAGTTAAGATTAATAAGGCCTTTAAGAACCATATTGTCAGGAAAGCAGTGTTTAATGTCTGGACAAAATACAAAGACTTACTGGAAAATAAAACTCCAAGGTGGCTCTCACCTCTGGAGGCTAAGGCCCTAAAAAGACCCAATATGGAGGCTAAATGGCCAAAATATTGGGAAATATTAGAAAAAGATGGAGACAATTGGAAATTGCAGAGTTTAGAGAAAATGAAGGATAAGGTGCGAGACTGGTTACACTATGCTCAGATTAAAGAAGTTTTTAAAAATGATAAAAAGTTAGGGTTCCAGGTGGAGAAATCGAAGTTAGAAACTGAATTGTTAGAACCAAAGACTAAGGTATTATCTAGAATGTATAACTTGCTGTTAAAATGGAATACACAAGACGAAATGGTTAAATCGGCTATGATAAAATGGGCACAGGACATTGGGCATAACATTATGTTTGAGGACTGGGAAAGGTTGTGGACCACTGGGCTGAACTTCACCGCATGTAATGCTCTGAAGGAAAATGTAATGAAAATGATATATAGATGGTACATGACCCCAGTTAAACTTGCCAAAATATACCATTCGTCTGATAATAAATGTTGGAAATGTAAAGAAAACGAAGGAACATTCTTTCACCTCTGGTGGACATGCCCTAAGGTGAAGGTCTTCTGGGAAATGATATATAATGAGCTGAAAAAGGTATTTAAGTATACCTTTACTAAGAAACCAGAGGCCTTCCTTCTGGGTATTGTCGGCCAGAAGGTGTTAAAGAAGGACCGAACATTCTTCATGTATGCAACAACGGCAGCAAGGATACTCATCGCAAAAAACTGGAAAACTCAAGATCTACCCACACTGGAAGAGTGGCAGATGCAACTGATGGACTATATGCAACTGGCCGAGATGACTGGCAGAATCCGTGACCTGGGAGAAGAGAAGATGGAGGAAGACTGGGAGAAATTCAAGAAGTATCTACAAAAACATTGTAATTTGGTTGAATGCTAAGAAGGATGCTAGATTATAAAAAACTGGCCACCACTAAATTAGATTTGAAATTTGATGATAAGTGAGACTAAAGAAAATATAAAATTTTTTTGGAAGAAGTGCTAGATTATATTTGAATGAGTGGACACGAGATTGTAAACAAGTTGATAATTTGTTTGGAAAAAACTTTTAACGATGTAAATGGGAGAGGGAGACGTGAGGGAGCCCAAAGAAGTGATGAAATTATGTCTGTGATAGAAGTAAGACTGTTTATTATTTGTGCATTTATATTTAAAAACTTTAATAAATATTTATTAAAAAAATAAAAAAAAAAAAGGAGAAGGCATCAGCAAGAGTTCTCACTTGGGTTCTCCAGGCTCCTGACTGCCAGCCTTGGGTTGAGTATCCGGAACCTGGTCTCAGCTGGTGGTACCTGAGACCTGCTTGTCTTCCTCTGTGACGAAGGTAATGACTATGAGAGTACAGTGGTACCTCGGGTTAAGTATTTAATTTGTTCCAGAGGTCCGTTCTTAACCTGAAACTGTTCTTAAGCTGAAACACCACTTTAGCTAATGGGGCCTCCTGCTGCTACCGTGCCGCCAGAGCATGATTTCTGTTCTCATCCTGAAGCAAAGTTCTTAACCTGAAGCACTATTTCTGGGTTAGCGGAGTCTGTAACCTGAAGCGTATGTAACCCAAGGTACCACTGTATTTAATAATAACAGCCCGATTTATAGACACACCCCTTGAGTGCATTTGATGTCAAATTTCACATTAGCTTGGAGTTTGGATGGACGGGGGAAAAACAAATGAAAAATCCAAAATAAGCAAAACCCTTCTTGACTCTTTTAATAAAAGTTTTATTGGAAATATTTTTTTGCGCATACACACAACAGCTTGTTCAAAGCTACAGATTTGCTAATTCCCCTCCCTGCCAAACTGTCCCAAAGTATAAGTACAAATGATCTTTCTTTGGTCCCTCTGGGAGGGAAACAACCCCAACTGTAATATAGTGCTGTACTTAAACTACCAGAGGGCATTCACAACACCTGAGGAATTGAGGAGCAGTCCCACTCAACCGCCAAGAAGTTTCTCCCAGTTTCTGGGAGCCACTTAAACGTTCTCCTTAGATCAGAGATGTTTCTCCTGCGGCATTCTCTTTGGAGCCAGAATTAAACCTGAAAAAAACATTTAGACTGCAGTCCCATGGCCACTTACCTGGCAATAATCCCTGTTGAACTCAATGGGACTTCTGAGTAGACAATGATGGGAATACACTGTTAAGCATTTTCATATTATCAGACAAGGAGGCTCAGACCTCCTTTCTCCAATAATTATTTAAAAAAAACGATACAGAAGAACCCTTCCACTTAAGATTCAGGCAGGTAGCTGTGTTGGTCTGACACACTAGAAATATATATTTAAAAAATTGTCCAGTAGCACCTTAGAGACCAACTAAGTTTGTTCTTGGTATGAGCTTTTGTGTGCATGCGCACGAAAGCTCATACCAAGAACAAACGTAGTTGGTCTCTAAGGTGCTCCTGGACAATTTTTTAAATATATATATATTCCCCCAAGATGGCTGATATTTGACCCCTGCATAATGTGGGTGTAATGGGATGCACTTTTGAACTTGAAGGGAGGCCACTCTGCTTCCCACCACCCACCCCGTATAAATCTCAAGAGGCCGAATTGTTTAATTTGAGCTGGAATCCCGTTTCTGGAAGTGAGGCAAGGAGAAATTTTAATGGCATCTGAACTCAAATAGCCTTCATCTATTTCCTGAAGGAAGAAGACCAGAGTGGAAAGCAAAGACTGTGGACACAACAGCTGTTTCATTGTGTTTCCTAAGCAGCCCAGCAGATGTCCCCCCCCCAATAGATTCATTAATGCCAAAATTACATCTGGAAGATCTTCTCAGTGAAACCACCCAGTAAGGTAGTCAAGACACAAAACAACCGGCTCCTACTCTTAACTTGAAAATCTCTCTCTCTCTCTCTCTCTCTCTCTCTCTCCCCCCCCCTTTCTCTCTCTGAGTCTTTCCCACTTAATAATAATGGTAGCTTCTCTTCATCCAGTTCTCTGGCCATCCCAGTTGAGTAGCAGCGCTCACCAGGACACAGCGTAGCCCATGTCTGATCAAGGAGCGAATGCTTGCATCGAACAGTGGGGCAGCAGCGGCATTGTAGCATATTGAGACAATGCACTATGGGGTTTTTATGGGCTAGAACTCCTTTGCATCTGCCTGAAGGAAAGTAATCCATGCCATTTGAATTAATATGAAATAATGCAACTTGGCAAAGTCCTTTTGATCAGGGTAGGGCACTCCCCCCCCCAACCTTGTGGGGAATTCCTGCAGTGATGGGTGGTGCCAGAGGCAAAATTAGTCAGAGCAATGGATGTGACTCTTACCTTTGTACAGTAGGCTATATTTGAGCCATGAGGTTTCTTTACACCTTGAGCCAAGGTTTCTTTACACACACTCCATCTAAGCCAGCAAGACACATTCCAGCCAAATAAGACTAGGGCAGGTCTAGTGAGGGGCTTGGCTTGGGGAGGGGGGATGGGCTACGGAAACTCCCAAGGGTCAGAGAGGCTTAGCAAACATCATTTGTTCCTTTCGATTGACTACATATTTCAAGTCTAACTTGAAAGCACAGAGAGGAACCTGTCTATTTCTTTTGACAATTTATAAGCTACTTAATTACAGTCGTCTCACAAAAGGTGTATGGACATTTTGAGAAAGGTTCTCAGTCTCTACTGAGAATTTTTTGGCACAGTTAATACTGATAAATTTTACTTTTAATTCATATAGGCGGATGAAGGAAGCAATGGGGCTGCCGGGAGCAGGGGCCAGATCCATGGCTTCTTTCAACATTATGAAAATACATTAGCTTAGAAACACAGCTGCGCCTGAAATTCTCTACCTTGCTAGGTGGAGGAGTTGCAGGGAAATTTTTTGCCAGGTATTCTCTGAGATGGGACTGAAATTCTTCAGTTGCTCCGATCACAACTTATCACACAAAATGGGGTCCAGTGTGCTGGGGATCATTAAAATGTATCTCTCGATTTGATTGCAGTTTTTGTGGGGTTGTGTTGGTTTTTTTTTTTAGCATATACATTTTGCTGACTGACTCCAACAGTTTGAAGGAAGTCTGAGAAAGAAAATCCTCAGAGAGTTCTGAGAAATTTTGGCCCAGCACTAAAGTACACATGCAGTACTTTTTTTTTTTTTTTTAAAAAAAAAGAAGCCCTGATGCATTTAGAAGAGGAAAGAATGTAGAACAGTCTGCAGGCATTCAGGAGCAAGTATCTTCCACCATAAGCTAAATGTAAGTTTCAACTTCAGATACATGAGCCTTAAGCTGAAAGAGAAGACAATCGTTCCTCAAAGTACTTTTTTTTTTTTTAAATAAAGGTAAGGCTTTTTATTTACATGAATGATAAGTGCAGTAAAGCCAGGTATGTATGGAAATTATACAGTTATGCTCTTGCTCCTTTAAACAGAAACATTACAAAGTATTACAGTTTGTGAAAGACTACATAAGAACAGTGGATTTTAGGTTTCTCTCTCTCTCTCCTTATAGTGAATCATCTGTTCATGCCTCCTCAAATGTAACTGGGACCATTTTCACATGTGTCACCCCCCTCACTCTCAAAATACCCCCTCTCGCTCATGCTAAAGAGGCCATGTGTAAATGTCATTAATGTGGAACGAAAAGAGGGATGGAGTCATGCAGAGACGTTCTAGTGAATGTTTGGGGCCAGTGGTTAGGGAGATGAGCAACAATGAACAAGCTGAACCTAAATCCAGACCAAAAAGAAGGGATGTTGATGAGAAGTCTGGGTGTTCAGGGAGAGGTGGCTTAGCCAACCACCGACATGGTAGTGTTGCCTGAGGCTGCAATCCTTTACCGTCTTACAAGGGAGGAAGCAGCACTGAAATCGGTGGGTCTTACTTCCGAGTAGTGATGGGTAGGATTGCACTGCAGAAGCTGCTGTTCATCTGTTAGGGTTGTTCCCAAACCTCCCCCCCCCCCCCGATGGACCACTTGAAAATTCCTAATGGTTCCCCCCCTCCAACTGCTGTAGCCATCACAATGCACTGTGCTAGATTCTGTATGGGTTTTAATTGCATTTTTGTTGCTTCTTTTATTTCTTATGTTGTATTTTAATGTTCTGCAATGTGCATTCCATGTGCTTCTGTAAAATACAAGAAGCAATACAAATACTATTAAAAATCGATATGAATATTTAACATGCACATGCCACAGTCTACATGGATGAAGCTGGTGGACTGCAATTTGGGAACTCCGATCCATCACATTTTGGGTTCTAAATTGTGGACCATGCTTTGGATGTGTGCCCTGCTTTCCTATGTCAATACACTCAAGCAAATCACACTGCATGTGGTGCAAAGTCACAGGGCTGTAAATAGGATAACTAATATTTGCAGATCCTGGTGGCAATTTCAAGCCACACGTAGCGTATTTTCAGAAATCTTCCTCTGACAGTTTTTCTCCCAATATGTTTCTCTGTCTTTATCGGACTTTATTATGTTTTGTCTTTCTTGGACTGCCCTCCGCCTGTGCTCTTTCCTGCTTCTGCTATGTCTGCGCTTCCTTGAAGTGATCTGTCTACTTCCCAGTGTAAGAACCGCAGAGCAAATCTCAGTTCTGTGTGGGGCATCCCAACAACTCTCTGCCAGCTTTGTGCTCAGGGGATTCTGTTGCTGGAAGCAAAGAACCACAAATAATGCAAGGCGAACCACACTATTTTGTCAAACTTACTTTGGTTTTAATTATTTAGGATAACAACCAATCATCCGCTGGTAAACACAGCCCTGCTTGTTCTAAAAATAATGTAACCGCAGTAACTGGAGACTTTGCTCCAGCATCTGCTGTTTAAAACAGTTGGCTGTGAACTAGAGAGAAAGTATAGATTTTCTTTTTGTGCCTTAAAAAGTGTGTGGTCCGGCAAAGTGCAGATTAGCAAGGCTAGACTGTTATCTTAATTTACAGTCCATATACTTCACATTTGCTCTGCTGGCACATTAAAAAAAAAAAAAAGATTCCTTTAGCAACTGGCCTTGACTCCGATAGTTTTATTAGCAATTCACTGTTTCTTCTTGACAAGTTATTACTGACTTCCCTGGGTAGCTCCCTACAGCAAGACCGGGAGCCCTGTCAAGAAACAGAAAACGTCAATGGATTTCTCAGCAGAGCTTGACTCAAAACCTTGCTCCATGTTTTTTAATTTGTGACAAGACACTTGTTAAAGGAATGGCATCCCTTGCATGCTGGCCCTGGCACAGCATCATATATTTGTCCAAAGGAACAAGCCGTATCTGTTTTTTAACAAGGGAAGGCAGGCATTTGGCTTCTCCCCTGACTGTTCAAGAAAAGCTGGCAGGTTGGTCAATGCAGAGAGCTGCTAAGGAGAGCTTTCCTTTCCTCTCAACATTTTTATTTTTTTTAAAAAATTATCAGCATGGAATCCTTAATCTAGACTGCCAAGCAGAAACCTTATCTTATTCTGCTTTGCTACCCTGTTGAGCTGATAACAATTTTCTGCAACATTTTCAAAGGTGACTCTCAGCCAATAGATGCGGAATATGTTTGTACAAGGGTTTGATTTCCCGATAATGTGGCCAGGATGCGCTCTCTCTGTCTTGTTCACGATTGGCTTGTTCACTAAGACAAGAAGTCAAGGAAGGCGATGATAGGATAGGTTTGTGTTTGGAATGATTTCAGGGGACGTGAAGAATGCCAGGTCATGACCTGGGTGGGTTTTGCAGGATTAACCCACATCCAGATTAAGGTCTCCTCCCATGCTGACAAAGGTTTGACCTGCCGGGCCTAATGTCACATACTATATAGCCGCATGACAAGAACTGAGTCTAATTTCAGTTGAGCATGCACCTAACACAAGTATCTCACTAGTTACTCTGCAGAGAGCTTGAATGTGACACTGGCTGACCTCAGTTTAGAGACAGGTCAGAATGACAGCCCCCCCCCCCATCGCCTCTGGTAGGAAAATAAATCTTGTCAATAGACAGCCCCTCCTTCCCAACCCTGCTCACTTTGCCTGATTAAGCAAATAACTGGGGCAGGATGAAGAAAGTACTTTTTAAGAGAGTTGGAAAGGGTTTGAGAGAGGGGCCACATTGCTTCCGATTGCCCATACACTTAACGTATTTTTCCATGTATAAGACTGGTTTTTTTGCTTTAAAAATAATGTCAAAAATTAGGGGGCGTCTTATACTCTGGGCCATCTCCCCCCCCCCCATTTTCTTAAATCTGAGTCCCCTAAAATAGGGGGCATCTTATACACGGAAAAATATGGTATACTGTATTTCTTTGGTTCCACTGGTCAAACAGGTTTTCCATGCGTAGCACAGAAGCAAGCCATTGGGCCACAAATCAGGAGTTCCCCCGTTTGAATCTCACCTCTGCCACAAACACACAAGGTAGGATGCTGCATCTCAGCCTAAGCTGCAATATGGGGGATGATGATAATAATAAATTTATTATTTATACCCTGCCCATCTGGCTGGGTTAATAATACTGACCTTCTCTAACGAACATAGGTAATTGTCTTGTACTGAGCCGGACCATTTGTCCACCTGGCACACCACTGTCTACACTGACTGGCAGTGGCTCTTGAGGATGTTAGGCAGGAGCCTTTCCCAGTCCTGCCTGGGGGTGTCAGAGACTCGAGCTGGGACATTCTGCATGCAACATGTGTGCTTCACCCCTGACCTCACAGGGTTGTTGTGACAAGATACGTCATGTGAAATACTCTGAAAAATCAACAGCACCATTCAAAAGCTAAGTATCGTTATAATCGGAATCAGTGTTGTTATTGCAGAAACAAAATAGAAAGCCCTGCATGTCCTACATACCAGAGACAAGCAGAGATCCTTGTTTCACTGCCTTCAGCTATCCTCTGCCTCCAGTTTGAGTAAAATAATTTCTTTCTGTGCTATCTCTCTTTCTCACACATTCTTGTCTCACTGTATGAGCCAGAAATGCTCATCGTATCCAGTCTACTTTAATGAAAGGGGGAGGGAGCTATTGTATTTAAGAATATTGCATGGAAATAGCTGAGTATGTGGAATTTGTTGTAGATCAGCTTTCTGCAACCTGGTGTTTGGGCCTACAGCTCCCTTCAGTCCTAGCCAGCATGGCCAATGGTCTGAGAGGATGGAGTCGTAATCCGAAACACCTGGAAGTCGCCCAGTTGGCAAAGGCTCTCTTTAGGTGCTCATCTGGTATTGTGCTTTCCCTTGTAGAAAGTGAAACTTACTAATGGGGAACTGGCCCCACCTTGGCATGGGTCCTCAGCATGCCCTCCTCCCATGAGTGATGAGTGCCCACATCTCCCATCTCTCTCCTCCCCAATGCTCCATCCTCCAAGAAAATCTTATCTGCAGGTGGGCAATGTGGATGGAGGCAGCAGAAGTGGCACTGCAACTGGAGGCAGTGGAAAGGAGGTGGTGCCAAGCCACTGGCCAACCACACTGCCTGGTGCCACCAGGCCTGCAGTCTCCATGCTGACTTAGGGCATGAGTCAGCCAAAGCTTAGCTGCATTTAAATCCTGTCCATCTCAACTGCAAAATCATTCTCTGCATGCACTGAAATTCAGGGATGGCAAACTTGTGTCTCTCTAGATGTTGCTAGACTACAACTCTCATCGTCCCTTAGCACTAATTAGAGAATAAAAGACTCATAAGCTATTCCGTAAATCAGAAAATGCTAGAGTGATTCTGAAGCGTGAGTCTATGAAGCGCTACTCAGAAGCAAGTCCCAATGAGTTCAATAGGAAGTCCTAGTTAGCTTGTTTCCACCTTGAACAGATTGTTCACTTCCCTTGGAATCTTCGTCACGCTGCTTCTCCTTGTTGTACACTTATGAAAACACATGGAAACACAATCTCACACTCACATTTGGCCCCTTGACATCCAGAACTATTGGCAATTTTTCTTTCAGCTTTCCCTTTTTGCATAAATGTGTCTGTCTCCCTCCTTCTCCCCTGCCCCATTAGCAATGCAAACTAGCAGGATGGAGAGGTTTCTACCTCCCCCCTCCATTTATGGTTGAAGCAAAACCATGCAGAAGGCTGCTGGATCATTAAGCTCTGCGTTCCATGTGGGGAGGGGAGGCCAGAGGTGGCACCAAGAAGGGACTGGATGGTGGCACTCAAGCACTGGAATTCATCCTTTCGGATGATTCGGCCAGGGCGGGAGCCAAGAGGCTGTTTTCCTTTGGCTTGATGATTATAAATATTCATATGCGGATAGCTTTTCGGATACACTTAAATCAATATTTAAGCTCCAGAGGGTGGTCAAGGAAAGGGCAAAAACAAACCCCAAGCCAGCATTTTAAGGGCCTATGCACAGCGCATGGGGTAACCGAGAAATGTGGCTCAAGACAAGCAACAGTGTTTACATTATGCTATTCAGAAAAGTGGTCTGGCTACAAGAATGAATAAGGATTGTTTGAAGAACAGCACTGGGCGAATTCAAGGGCTCGTGCTTCTTCCAGAACCTGTTGCACTCTAGATGCTGTTGGACGCAAACTCCCAGCCAGAATGGCCGGTGGATTCAGGGGTGATGGGAACAGCAGCCCAACAACAGCCGGAGGCCGAGAGGTTCCCCACTCCTGCTCTAGAAGAAGACGACTGGATGGGGCATCCAGAAAGCAAGACAATCAACAAAGCAAGAGTTCTCTGCGTTTCTTGTCATTTCAGAAACACACCTGGAAACCAAAATGCAAGGGCTGTGGGAACTCGCCTCTGGTGGCCCGGTGAACCAGTGCTTTGCCAACTGTAATGCTAACTAGGCATGTCAATGTTTCCCTCCCCCTCTGGCAGGGGGCATTCTGTGCTTTTGACAGCTGCATGAAATAGGGAAACACGTCCCCCCCAATTACTACCTCCTTTGCTGAATTTCTCCCTGTGGTCCCACTGTTAAAGCACAGGAGCCCTGCCAGAAAGAAAGCTGGCAACCTTAAAGCCAATGCTGTTTGTAAGATATAATCTCTGGCTATTTGTGAAAAATATTTCCCTGAAGTAGCTATGCCAGGATGGAGATTTTCTTGTTCAAGATTTTCTTGAGCCATTTCTCTTAGGGCTGAACAGAAAATGAGAAACTTAGGTCAGCATGAGGTTCATTAGTATCTGATTTTTCTGATCCTTTGTACATTTCCTCTACCCTCCTTCCCTTCCTTCCTACCTACCTACCTACCTACATTGGCTTCCCCTTTACAACAAGCCTAATTCACAGGGTTGTTGTGAGGACAGAACCATGTATGCTGCCCTCAGTTCCTTGGAGGAAAAGAGGTACCTAAACGTAATAACAAATAAAGGATCTGCAATATTTTACCAATCTGGTGGAGAAAAGATTCTGCTGCAGGTAGCATAGGCTCGTCCAAAATGGGCTCTTGCTCCCCTTTCCTCCCAGAAGTGCTCATTGGTTCTACAAGCAGAGAATGTTAAGGCACCAGCTGTTTGGACCTTCTCAGAAAGGCCAGTATGAAGAGCGTGAGCAAAGCGGAACAAAATGCCGAAATCCACGGCTGCCTACACAGCATACATCTCTGGCACATTTAAAGCATGTAGCTTCCCCAAAAGAACCCTGGGAACTGTAGTTTACCCCACACAGGGTTACAATTCCAGGAACTCTTAACCAGCAACAGTTCCCAGGATCCTCTGCAGGGGGCGGGGCACAAGTCATGTGCTTTAAATGTATGGCATGTATCTAGCCCACACTTTGAAAGCTGGGTTGTTCCCTCTGCCCTCTTTGCATATGATGGGAGATGATTTCTGTGGATCGCAGGAAATATATGCAGAGCAACTAGAATTGCTGGTGCTTTGGGTGTCCAGAGAAAAGGCTGCATTCTAAACTGCTGTTTTGAGCTGCCTCTTGAGCAGAATGCCATGCAAACATCACCCAAGTCCCTCCATGCAGACGACCGGGGTGATGGATAGATACTGCGGCACAAGGGGGCTTCTGTAGGTGTGCATACACACAGCCATGTAGCTAGCTTATCGGGCGCCCAGGGGTGAGCCACCTGTGGGGACAGGCGAGCTGGGCAGGGTGCTCTGGCTGGGGCCTGCACGGAGTCTGTCCGCCACCTCCCCTCCATAGCTGCCCTCTAGATGAGGATGCAGTGGTGGGCGGATGCGAGCCCCACGCCACCCTTTCGGGCGGCACGGTGCCTGCAGGTGCCCAAGCCACCATGTCACTCCCAGGAGGGACCTGTGGCTCGGGCATGCTGCAGGCCCTACGGTAAGTGGTGGCCCCTCCCCACCACACTAAGCTGCTGCGTACATAGCCAATGTCTCTGCAACCTATTTTATATGATGCTGGCTTGTATCTCTGGGCACTTATTCCTCCTGAAGAGAGCTGGCCATGTTTGTTGCTGGAGCCATCACTCCTGCCCTCCCACACTCTCTCTCTCCATGATGCATTTGTTTTCCTGGCCTCCCAGCTCTCTCCGCGAGCCTTTCAGTCAAATAAACAGTGAACATTACAAAGGTTTCATACATGCACCCTTTGCGCGCTTGGATCTGGGCATGGCAAAACAGGAAATGCCAGCGCTCCTATCCAAATTTGGCTGATCTCTCACAGAACATACAACCTCTGTTACTTCTTTCCCCAGAACTACTACTTCTCCCCACCCCCACCCCTCCGCTTCCCTTTCTTTTTAAAACCGCGGCAAAAACAAAATGGTTTTCAATTTCACACCTCGTGGAGCACAGCCAAATTGCTGCATAAACAAGGTAAACAAATGTGAGGCAGAGCAAGGCAGCCGGCTTCAGATGAGGGATTTGCCCTACGATGTGTGCTCAAGGTCTGCGAGAAGCGTACATAACAAACTCGTTGGCTAAGGCCACAGTAAAAAGGGTTTTCTTTTCTGGTGTTTACGCTGCTGTTGCCAACCTTAGTCGAGGATGTATTAACAGTGGACGCATTGATCCTGATCTTATTACTCCATCCACCAGCCAAGCAAAAGGACCGCCGTTATTCGACGCCAGGTCTCTGTTTCGTCGTGTCGTAGGATCGGACGACTTGAGACTGGGAAACGACCCCGTGCTCCTCTTGAGAAAACGCATACCCGTCTGGAGAAGAAGAGAAGGAACAGCGCAGAGGGGAAGTCAATGAAAGAGCATGCCTTGCCAATAGTTAAAAGAAAGTGCCACAATGGTGGAATGGTTAGAACAGTTCCATCACCACCACCCTCCCGCCTTTCTTCCAAAACCAGGACTCAAGGAGGCTCACAAAAATCAAGACAGGCATGAATAAAACCCAGAAAGCTAAACGTGAACAGAAGACAATAGGTAGAAAGGATCAATAGTTAAAACAGTAGAGTGGGAATGGGCCTGTGATACCTAGGTTCACACCACTTAGATGTAGATGGCTTTAAAAGAGGATTGGACAAATTCATGGAGGCTAAGGCAATTAATGGCACTTGCCATGACAACCATGCTCTGCAGCACATGGGATAGGGCAGCCTGTGGATAATCATGAAAAAAGCCCTAATAAAGTTGATACTCCAAGGGTAGACAATCTGCTGCCCTCCAGTGATGTATTGTGGACTACAACTCCCATCATCCCTGGCTACTGGCAGTGCTGGCTGGGGCTGATGGGAGTTGTAGCCTGCACTATCCAGAAGGCACCAGTCTATGCTACTGTAAAGAAACCATGTGTTGGAAGCAAGAGGGACATGCTTTTCACAATGGGAAACTTAAGAGCTGAAGCCCGTAGATTGAGCCCTCCTCCACTCCACCCTCCCAAATTTGACCGGGACTCCACCAGATACAGCACTTAGCATGATGTTTAATCCAGCTCTGCCTTTCACTACCACCGGAGAAACAAAGAAAAACTGTTGGCATATATTTCTGTCTTCCCCTACATGTGACCCAAAAGTTGACTAATTGCACATTTCCGCTATCTTTAGAAACCAAACAATGAAAGATTCCATCTCTGGCTTTACAATAGAGCCATTGAAAGCTTGAACGTCTCCCCAACTCTCCTCCCCCCTTTTAAAAGCCGCACCTATTATTCCATTCTCTGGAACAAGCCACCCATTGTTCGGAGCATGTACAGCTGCCCAGGAGTGCAAGAGCAGTGTCACAGAGGCTCTGGCATAACACAGGTCCCAAATTCTCAGCCTCTTCAATCATCTGAGACTTGAGGAGGATTTAGAAGTTATCTGATGGCGTGTGGGAAGGAAGGCTTGCAATATTGTGAAACTATAGGTTTTCCGATTTTCTGGAGGATATCAGAAGTATTAGAAGCATATTACTGTTAGCTTGGATACCCTTCTGGGTGAGAGATTACAATTCAAGTTTATCTCCCATTTAAGGAGTTATGACCCTTCTCAGTGCAGCTACCTGATCATTTTGTTAGTGTTCCCATTGGGTGAGGTGCAGTAGGTACCCAGAAGCAGCTCATCAGGTAGGGAGGATGCTAGGGTAACTTCCTGGCAGGGCAGTTGTTGCTGCTTACCAAGAGAAGGGAGAGGCATATGGGAGGTCAGCACAGTGTGAAAAACATCAGTAATCTTGTGCTCCTGCTACTGGTGTGTTTGCACCACACTGACCTCCATAGAAAGGAGTATAGGAAGATGCCTTCTACATTGAATCAGAACATTGGCCCATTTAGCAGCAGCTCTCCAGGGTTCCAGAGGACAAACATTGCCAACCCAACCTGAAGATGTTAGGGACTGAACCTGGGACCCTCTGCATGCAAATCAGATGCTCTTATCATTGAGCTAAAGCCCTTAAACAACCCGTATTCTATATTTTCTCTGCAATTCAATGGGGACGATAGTCTTTTACCTGCTTCGGCACATGCCTTTATCAGGCAATCTGATTTGGTAACAGACCATTTTTGTATTACTGTACAATACACGTTTCTTTGTTGCATGAACTGCACTGCTAATCATTTTATTATTGGGCATCCAACCCTTCCCCTGCTCCTTTTCCTGGTGTGCTGCTTAACAGTTTCTATTGATAAGGGATGACAGAAGTTGTAGAGGATAATGGATCAGCCCCTTTTTAAAGTCTTAAAAATACAGTGAAAATTTATGCTCATGAGAAAAACAGGTGGGTGAGGATTGCAGCAAAGCCTAACTGGCACAGCTCATTTAACGCTTAATCATTCGTATTTATGGGGGACATGCTAACAGAGGTAAAATTTATTTTAGTACCCTCTTCTTATTTCCTGTGGCTTATCAACCTGTTAAAAGCTGGGGGATGCCTTCAACAGTGTGCACAGCCTCATAGATCACACCTGACAGCACAAGCTTTCTTCTTGTGTGTGCCAGAACATTCTTTTTCTTCACACTTTTGTTCTGGAGGGTCAAGCAGCCTCTCGCATTCAGAGCGTGTCTGAAGGGGAATGACATTTCATTGTTTTCACCTGCTTTTTAAACGATGCAACTCTGGAACCAGTCCAAAGCCTAAGGGTGTAAATCGGCAATGATTTACATCTCTGTACCCTGCACAAAAAATAACCTCTAAACAGGAAATTCCCTAAACAGGATGGACATAAGAACAGCCTTATATGGTGAGACCAATGGTGGTCTGCGTAGTCAGGGAGCCCATTTCCAAGTGTGGCAATAAATTCCCTCCCAATAAAGAGAGCAAAGACCAATGTCCCATATATACGTATTCGGAAATGAGGATGCCCAATGCCACAACATTGGGGACCCCAGGTCTATAACATGGATGGGGAACTTGTGGCCCTCCAAGTGTTGTTGGCCAAAGCTCAGGTATGATGGGAGCTGTAGTGCAGCAATATTCCCAGGTCTGCCCTAGTCTTCCTGAGGTTGAACAGGGAACAACACACTTGCAGAGTATTCTCTGTATGCATACCTGACCAATGAGGTCATAGGCTGGAAGGAGGTATCTTGCAAGCACCTTAAACTAGATATTCCTGAGCTGCACAAACCTCCAAATACTTAAGAGCCACCCAAACAAAATGAATAGCTGGCGGCAGCTGGCAGGGAGGGGGTGCTAGCATGCTGCTGGCCTCTCCAGCAGTGGCATCGCTGTGTGTGCCAGGAGGGAGAAAGTGAGGAGGTCAGTATGGTGCAGAGCCAACCTTGCACTCCCAATCTTTGTATCTACAGTGTGCTGATCTCCCCACGACCTCTCCCTCACTAAAAGGGCGGAGGTGCCCCTGATGGGAAGTCAGGTGTTTGTCGCTGCCCCCCCCCAAGCCACCCCCCAGTGAAAAGCACAACAGTATACACTCTGGGCAGGGCATAAGTTATGCTACAACCCCCCCCGAACTGCACATCATTTGATGCTGAAACAATATGTATAAAGGTAAACCTTACTGCATGCCAATGAGCGCACTGAGGAAGCAAATAGTGTAATGATGTTGCCACAGGGTCAGGCTGAATAAAAGGGGGCGTGTGACTCTGCCATTCAATGGCAGCGTTAAAATATCATTTTTGATTATTTTAAACTTCAGCTGGTATATTTTTGAAATACAGTTTAAAGGAGCGATCGTACTGTAATACGTTTCTCCTGGGCCTTGGGTGTTGGTGGGATATGGAGGAATGAAAGTTTTTGCAAATGTATGAGGATATTTGAAATCTTGGGAAAGGCACAGACCCTAATTCCAGTTCCAAATAGGAGTGTCACTGTCAGCCACTTTGCTTCTCTGTTGGATCATCTCTCCCTAGCCCTCCTTTTGCAAAAGGGTAAAGGTAAAGGGGTCCCTGACCATTAGGTCCAGTCGTGACCGACTCTGGGGCTGCGGCGCTGATCTCGCTTTATTGGCTGAGGGAGCCGGCGTACAGCTTCCGGGTCATGTGGCCAGCATGACTAAGCCGCTTCTGGCGAACCAGAGCAGCGCACGGAAATGCCGTTTACCTTCCCGCCGGAGCGTTACCTATTTATCTACTTGCACTTTTGTGCTTTCGAACTGCTAGGTTGGCAGGAGCAGGGACCGAGCAACTGCCGACCTTCTGATCGGCAAGTCCTAGGCTCTGTGGTTTAACCTACAGTGCCACCTGTGTCCCTTTGCAAACGGGTACAAGCTACTAATCTGAGCATAGTGTGCCGCACTCTGCTTTCCATTCATTTCTACAGGGCTTCGGATGGGAGTTACATGCCAACCCAACCCTGCCCGTTACTCCTGCAGCATTTCAGGACTGAGTTCTATTACTACTTACGTGAGACACCTTGCTGGACAGAATGAGCACGGAAGAGACTTGGAGGGGTTTTTCTGCCAAGCCTTTTCAACAAGTGGTCCCGTTCGTTCATGCTGCAAGAAGAAAGAACAAACCTAGTGAGACGCTCATGACATGAACCATTAAATGGTCTCTTTTAAAATCAAAGAAGAAAACAAGATGTGGACACCACAGTGATGGTGCAGGATCTACATAGCTTCTCCCAATACCTTTCAAGTGTAAACAAGCAACCAGCCAATTCTAATGTGCTCATGGCAGTGAGCCACCACTGTTTAGAGAACATACATATTCCAAGTTAGTTGGAAGGTTCTATAAACTTTCATTGCACGGCATGCAAACTTCCTTAGGGTCACAACTGCTGCAGAGAGAAAGGGCAACATGATGTTATGTAGGATATGTTAAACTGTTCTATTCAGAAGTACCGGTCTTGGAATATTTCCAGATTTTTTTAAAAAAGTCAAATCACTGGTCCATTGAGCTCAGTATTGTCTGCACCGATTTGGAGTGGCTTTCGAGGGTTTGAGACCGTGCTACTTCCCAGCCCTGCGTGGAGGGCTGACGACTGAACCTGAGACCTTCTGCTTGCAAAGCAGATGCTCAACCACCGAGTCGCAGCCAAGAAAAGCCAAGTGCAATTTTCTAAAACTTCACAAGGCGGGAACCCCAGAACTGCAAGCAGTAGATAAACTCGCCAAGGATCTTCATTCCACTAGGAGAGTAAACTCTATAATTTCCTTTGCTCCCGAAAAGAACAGTAAATATAAGAAAGAACTATTTTCTGCAACGCATGCCAGGACTATTGCACTGCTCAAAATCCATGGCATTTAGGCTTCCAGCAGATAAGCCAACACAAACATACTAATTCCTCCTCAGGATATTATGCAAACTGTAACGGCTCCCCTCCATCCCGACACGTGAGGCAAAAAAAAACTCAGTCCAGAAAGGTTTGTCTGTATGCTTCTCCTTTGTCTGCAGAACATGTTACAACATGAGCAGGAAAAAAAGTGTTGTGGGAGATCCTGGCACCAACATGGCTCCTGTGAGTTGGTGGATTATGCCAGCGTCTCCATCTCTTCTGACTTCAGTGTGGGCAGCACCTTGGGGACAGTGCAGGCCAGGACAATCACTAATAAAGGCCTAATAAAGTCAATACATGGAAGGGTAGCCAACATAGTGCCGCCCAGTGATGTGTTGTGGGCTGCAACTTCCCTCATCCCCGACCGTTGGCCATGCTAGCTGGGGCCGGTGGAAGCTGTAGTCCACAATGTCAGGAGGGCACCAGGGTGTGGAAGGCTACACAACAAGAAGAACCCACAGCAGAACTCCTGGGTGTAATCTCGGTTCTCTCCACAAAGACTCATCCATGCATTTTAATCATCAGTGCTCTAATGATGACATGACCTCCATCATCATGATGTTTTCATCCCCCCAAAAGTTTTTGATTTGAGTTTCCATTGAAATGAGGCTGTATTTTAATGTTTTAATGTTGTATTTTAATCTTATTTTTAAGTTGTATTTCAATCAATTTGTTTTTATATTGGGTGTTAGTTGCCCTGAGCCCGGTCCTAGCTGGGTAGGGTGGGGTATAAATAATCATAATCATAATCATAATCATAATCATAATCATAATCATAATCATAATAATCATAATAATAATAATCATCACCGACTGAAGACAGCCAGCTGTTTGTAAGGCTGGAGGTGACAATAGAGAAGGATAGTAAAAACAACAAAAGCAACAGGAAATCCATTGCAGAGAGAGAGAGAGAGAGAGAGAGAGAGAGAGAGAGAGAGAGAGAGACAGATTTGCACAGGATTTGTATATGCTCATTTAGTTATTTATTAAATTTGTATATGATTATATAGTTATTTATTAAATTAAGTCACTTTATCTTGCCCAGGGCAACCTAAAGCAATTTAGAACCAACCAAACAGACAGACAACCCTCGGCCCCGAGATATATGGAAACCAAGAGGAAAAAGAAATAAAAAACATCCCACTCACCTCTAAAAGGCCAGGTAGTTTTTAAAATTAGTTTTTATGAAATATTTTCTTGTGCAACAAACAAACCAACAAACCAAATAAAAAGAAAGGAAAAAAGGCCAGATAGTTAAAAGGCCAAAGGCATGATTATAGAGGAAAGTTTTTGCCTGGCACCTAAAGATATATAATGATGGTGCCAGGCAAGCCTCCCTGGACATAAGGGATGATGGGAGTTGTAGTCCAACACCATGTGGAGGCCACTACGTTGGCTATCCCTACATTGTATGTACACAATTCTTTTGTTGTACTCTCACCTCCAGTCAAACTAGGTTTTCAGAATAATACAAAGAGTAACATATTGGACCAGAGAAGAAAGTGACAGTGATCGTTCTTTTAAACTACCTTTCCCTCTGGCACAAACCTTCAAGGGTCTTCTCCAAGAACTGTTGCCTATGGAAGAAATGGAATTGCCACATAGAACTACAGATATCCTGATGGGGTTTTTGTTGTTGTTACAAATCTTGAACTGGGCAACAGGACAGATGCTGCGAGACAGCAGGGAAGAATGAAACATCACTCAGAGCCCTTTGGAGTTCTCTTTGCTGGGGACCAGCTCTATTAGTTCCAAGCTTATCTGGATTTGGTCCTTTGTCTTGGGCCAGTATCTATGAGATACTGATCCCGTTTGCATGTAAATGTGAAGCCAAATCATGGCTCAGCACAAGCATGGAGAGATCATGGCCTCTAGGCTCCTTCTCTGGTCCTGCTGCTTCTGGGAGCTAATACATGGCTTGTGTCATTTGAACCCACATACATGCTTTGTCTTGCTCCAGACCAAAAACAAGCTGTACCCATGGTCTGTTCTTCATTTGCACCTTCTGGTTCATCTGGAGGAGATAAACCTCCAGGTTTGGATGACATACTAAACTAAACTATGGTCCAGTTCACAGCAATGCAGCAGCTTCAGTTTCTGTTCTGGGAGTTTGTGTGCTTGCACTAAGCCATGATTTGGCTTTGTGTTATGTGCGAACTAAGCCTATGATTTTCAGGTTCTGCAGTTCATTGTTTAGAATTGAAATCTCACTGTCACTGTTACAAATGCTTGCGAAATGTGATGGGGCTCCTAGCGAGTGTGGGAAATGTTAAAGTTATCAATTCTGCTAGTGATGCGTATGTCCTGTTCGCTGGCCCCCAAATGATGCATTCTTTTCCCCACCTGGGAAAAGGGGGTGGGTTGGGAATAATTGTTCTAGGGCATCAGCTAAGCCCCAATTAACTACGGTAAAAAGGATCCTTTGTCTTTTCAGCCCCTCCCGCAAAGGAAAGGAGTCCCTAAGCCTGGGCAAAGAACATCTGTCTTTACACATTCAGTTGACAAGCATCAAAACAAACAGAATAATTCAAAGCTGACCACAGGGTCCCACTGGCTTATTCGTTGGAGTAATTAAAAAAAGATGAGCTTCACCACCAATTAACCTACTGAGCGCTAATTAGTGTTAATGAGGATTCGAGGCACTTGCTGCAGCTTGACCCAGAATGTCCTCCAGAGTTCACTAATTGGCTGGTGGCAAAAGCGAGACACAGACAGAAGGGAAGGTTAAAGTGGATGCAGGTGTCTTGGTGATAGAACAGGCACATCCTGGGAAACTGGGTGCCTCTGCCGGGGTTTTAAAAATTCAGGTTGTCCCTCCTCCAGCTCTGGCCCCTAACAAAAGAGCAAGTTAGAAGCTGTGCTCTGACATGATTTGTGAGCAAAGCGACAGGATCCTGGTGACGGGAGGGGGATATTTTTTAAAAAAACAAACAAACAGAAGTCACTCTCATCTACTGGGGATTTCTCCTATGAAAACCCCACTGAAACGTGCAAGATTTCTTATGCACATTTCATGCATTTTATGTTGGGCTTACTTCCAAGGAAATGAGTTGAGAAGAGAGGAAGTCATTAGCAAGCAGCAGCCTGGGAACTTGCTGGTAAAGCGATGGAGCTCACCTGCTGACATCCGCTCGAATAATTAAACAAAAGAAAAACTAGGTGAACAAGGAAGTGTTGGAGTGGACAGGGAAATGCACTCAAGTGCCTGGCTCAGTTTATATATATATATATATATATATATATATATATATATATATATATATATATATAAATGCTATCAGGCTTTTCTGCATTTATTAATGCCGTGCCATGAAATAAGCAATTTCCCCCCTTAAATATGCAAATTGTTCTGTGAAATAAGCACATTTCCACTGTGAAATACAGGCTGACACATGGCCTACTTTAGCGTTGTCTCTAGCCTTACACTTCCCCTCTGGTTCTTTTCCAAAAATATAATTAATAATAATAGTAAAAAAAAAAAAGATTTCCATTTGCTAGCATATGTGGCTATGGGTTGGATTTTAATTTATATAGATATTTCTGTAAAGTGACAGCTCTCAGAACTAAACTAAGTAATGAACTTCTTCTGTTCAGTTTAAAACCTCATTAAGTCGGTACCCATATCATCACTGGAGAACAAAGCCCCAATAAATAGGTGGGGTATAAATAATAATAATAATAATAATAATAATAATAATAATAATAATAATAATTTCAAACCCTTCTGATTTAGGCTGTTATTTTCTGGCAAGTCCAAATGAAATGCATGCATCAGTTTGTTGGATGTTACTATGTCTGCTTCTTTCTCTCTCTCTCTCTCTCTCTCTCTCTCTCTCTCTTTCTTTCTTTCTTTCTTTCACTTTAACAGAGGGAGTTTCATGATTTGACCAGCTAAATAAGATACCCTGTTTAAGAACCGAACCCAAATTCTAAAAGTGTATATGCCTCTGAAACGTTTGCTACATTTCTTTTATTTTTAAAAGGTAGTCAGACAATGGTAAATTCCTGGCTGTTCATACTTTTGCTCTCCCTACCTGGACTGGGCTTCCAAGGTATAAAGGGACAGGGCAGTACCCAACTAATGCATCTCCATCAACACAAGGATTTCCACTTATGCAACGGGACTTTCCTCCATCTCTCCTGCCTCCTACAACTGCACTAGAGGGTTGGAGGAGTCTCCAGAACAGATTTAGGGACTGCAAGGGGGAGATGGGAGGAGTCCCATTTTGCAAGTGGATGGGAGACTTACTTAGTGCTTTGCTGGACACAACTCACAATGTATGCCTTTTTTCATAGATGTATAATTTTACAGGGAGCTCACAGTCATTCTAGGTTTAAAAGTGCTAACTAAGTGTACCTGATCCTAAACTAAACGACCTTGACAAATTAGAGAAATGGGCCAAAACAAACAAGATGAATTTTAACAGGGAGAAATGTAAAGTATTGCACTTGGGCAAAAAAAATGAGAGGCACAAATACAAGATGGATGACACCTGGCTTGAGAGCAGTACATGTGAAAAGGATCTAGGAGTCTTGGTTGACCACAAACTTGACATGAGCCAACAGTGTGACGCAGCAGCTAAAAAAGCCAATGCAATTCTGGGCTGCATCAATAGGAGTATAGCATCTAGATCAAGGGAAGTAATAGTGCCACTGTATTCTGCTCTGGTCAGACCTCACCTGGAGTACTGTGTCCAGTTCTGGGCACCACAGTTCAAGAAGGACACTGACAAACTGGAACGTGTCCAGAGGAGGGCAACCAAAATAGTCAGAGGACTGGAAACGATGCCTTATGAGGAACGGCTAAGGGAGCTGGGCATGTTTAGCCTGGAGAAGAGGAGGTTAAGGGGTGATATGATAGCCATGTTCAAATATATAAAAGGATGTCACATAGAGGAGGGAGAAAGGTTGTTTTCTGCTGCTCCAGAGAAGCGGACACGGAGCAATGGATCCAAACTACAAGAAAGAAGATTCCATCTAAACATTAGGAATAACTTCCTGACAGTAAGAGCTGTTCGACAGTGGAATTTGCTGCCAAGGAGTGTGGTGGAGTCTCCTTCTTTGGAGGTCTTTAAGCAGAGGCTTGACAACCATATGTCAGGAGTGCTCTGATGGTGTTTCCTGCTTGGCAGGGGGTTGGACTCGATGGCCCTTGTGGTCTCTTCCAACTCTATGATTCTATGATCCTAACAAGCCACAATCATTCTGAGCTAACTCACATGCATGAGCCACAGAACAACAATTTATAAAGGGAGGAAAAAACCCTTCCTCCTGTATGATTATTCTGCCCTTGCTTTACTGAAATCAAACTATAAGTGGAGACCCAAGGATCACAACTTCTCCATTGTGCCACCCCAATTTTGGAACTCGCTACCCAGGTACATCCACCTGGTGCCTACCCTTTGGAGTTTTTAACATGCAAGATGACAACATGTTTATTTTACCATGCTTTTTAAACTTCAGGATATTGGTTTAAAACCAAACAAGAACAAATCAATGTCACTTTTAATGACATTTTATTTTTTAGCTGCCATCGCTTCTAGTATTTCAGGGTCATTTGCTTATTTTGATGACTGGTTTGGACTTTTTATCTAATTTTTTGTTTATTGTATTTTCATTGTATAACTTGATTTGGAAAGCCGCCTTGAAATGGTCTCTTTTAAGACATGGCATAAGTACCGTATATCAAATAAATATATATGTGTTCATCTCCGCTTCGATCTCCAGTAATTAATAAATGGAGGCTTTTCAAAATGTCTTGTGGTTTGTTTGCCTTTTCTCCCATTTTCACAGACTCTGTCAAATTTGCCATTTCAGCTATTTTCCAGCTTTGGTTCAGTCGTGCTGTTGAGAGAAAGAATTTAACAGCGACACCATTTACTTGCTACTGATATTTTATTTGCCTTTAAGAGGTTCCAGACTAGTTTGACATGGATTTTGCTGATGGGCTTAATTTAAATGGTCTAACAAAACACTGACAGGATTACTGGGGATACGGTTAGATGTGATTGCTTTGTTTCTGAGAAGGACTTTTCTCTATCCAACAGTGCAATCCAGTACAATGTCAACTCAGAAGGAATATCTGTTGAGTTCAACAGGACTTACTTCCAGGTAATTGTGCATGGCAACCTCCACCAATCTGGTGCTCTCCAGATGTGTTGGACTACAGCTCCCATTGAGCTGAAAACATCTGGAGGGCACCAGGATGGCAAAGGCTGGTGTATGTGATTGCAGCCGTATTCTCTTATTTTTGCAGAGTCCTGCCCAAGGTGCCTAAAATAGCTTTATGTTACCAGAACTTGAATTCTTTTCCATTTTCAATCAATCAGCCTGGTACTGTAAGGTAAAGGCAAAGGGACCCCTGGCCATTAGGTCCAGTCGTGACTGACTCTGGGATTGCGGCGCTCATCTCGCTTTACTGGCCGAGGGAGCTGGCGTACAGCTTCTGGGTCATGTGGCAAACATGACTAGGCCGCTTCTGGCAAACCAGAGCAGCACACGGAAACGCCGTTGACCTTCCTGCCTGGAGCGGTACCTATTTATCTACTTGCACTTTGACGTGCTTTCGAACTGCTAGGTTGGCAGGAGCTGGGACCGAGCAACGGGAGTTCACCCCGTGGCGGGGATTCAAACCGCCAACCTTCTGATCGGCAAGCCCTAGGTTCTGTGGTTTAACCCACACTGCCACCCGTGTCCCATCTGGTACTGAGTCAGAGCATTTATTGGCTCACCTAGCTCTCTGTACAGTGTCAGGCAGGGAGTATCCAGGGATTCAGGCAGGGAACTACCCTAGGTCTATGTGTGAGATCTTTTGCATGCAAAAGATGTGCTCTTCTTCTAAGCTACAACCCTAAAATAACTAGCAATGATCCTAATTATTATTTTAGCTGCACTGCTGGTGTCATCACTGACACTGATAAGACTATCAGTTATCTGGCGAGAAAGTATAGGTCTTATAATTGCTATAGATGGGGAGCGAAAGGCTTTTGACTAGCCCTTGTTTGTTTGCATGTGTATTCTGTTCTTTCAAAGAATCAAGGGATTCCCACCCCCCTTTATCCTCACAACTCTGTGCAGTCAGTTACCCTGAGCATGCTGTGTGTGGATTTGAACCCACGTCTATTCGGTTCAAATTAAGCACTCTGTTCATTTTATAATTGCTATAGATGGGGAGCGAAAGGCTTTTGACTAGCCCTTGTTTGTTTGCATGTGTATTCTGTTCTTTCAAAGAATCAAGGGATTCCCACCCCCCTTTATCCTCACAACTCTGTGCAGTCAGTTACCCTGAGCATGCTGTGTGTGGATTTGAACCCACGTCTATTCGGTTCAAATTAAGCACTCTGTTCATTTTGCTACGCTGGCTTTTTAGGTATATTAACAAATTGCTGCTTTGGTAAATCTATTCCAATGGGATATCTGATTCAGAAACTCAAAAGAGGACCAGGGATGCTTTAGTTGTGATCGCTGCATTGCGAGGGGTTGGACTAGCTGGATCTTGGGGTCCCTTCCAACTCTACAATTTTATGACCAAATTCTCTGAACTTAAATCAGGGTGAGGGAACCTGTGCCATCCAGCAGTTGTTAAATTATAGGTCCCATCACCTCCAACCATTGGCTTTGTCGGCTCATGGGAGTTGTGAGTCCAACAACAGCAGCCCCCCTGGTATTTTACCAGCTTTCCCCCAGGTTATGAGGACCATTAGTGGTGTAGACGAGAGAGAGCATGGCAGGGGGCACAGTTCTGGGATTTTTATTTTTTGGAACACCAGGATTATTGAGGGATTCTCTTTGCTCTGGCAAGCGAATTAAGTAATAATGAGACTTTCTACTCTGTTTGTATCTGTTTAGCACAGAGGAGGCCAGAGGAGGAGGGAAATAATCTAGCTGGATACTTCTTTCCTTTTATTTGATGGTGTTCCTACTTCATGCCGGCAGTTTAAATGGAAACACATTGTTTTTTGCCAAAGCTCAACATTTTTTACAGGCTGAACCTATGCTGTCAGGATGAGTTCCAAAGAGCATATTTCCAGGAAACTCTGCATAGAATTGTAGTTTTGCTTAAAGCTTTTTAAGATTTGTGCGAAGAGGAAGCAGTAATGCTGCCATGTCTGTGTAAGTCTTTGCAGGGGGTCTCAGCAATAAATCAGGATGGAAATTTATTCCTCTTCCAAGAAAACTCTGGGAACTGTAGCTCTATGAGGGGAATAGAAGTCTCTTAACAACACCCATAACACTGTAATTCCCAGGATTCTTGGGGGGGGGGGAGGGAGCCATGGCAGTTTAAAGTAGTATAATAGCACTTTAAATGTATAGTCTGGATGGTGCTTTGGTAAGAAGACCTTCCTCTTTTAAAGCAGAGCTCTTTCCCAGTCTGTATTATTATTATTCTAATTTTATTTTTTTTGATTGAGGGGCAGACTGAGGTTAGTGGGGCACTGCCCTTTCCACTGTAATAAAATACCCTCTACTAGACTGGATCAGGGCATCCTGGGAGTGGTGTGATTCAGATGCATCTCAGACGCTTTCTTTTTGTGTCCCTGGGGTCTTCTGGAAAGAGAGGGTCTTTCTAAGCCCTCATGTCAGCAAGGCTCCATGCTGGAGTATATATGTGCTGAGAGGGGGGCTGTATCTTGCACTGCTATTTCAGGGACCAGATAGGCATCTGTATTCATGCCCCGAGTAAAAAAACCCCACAAAAAACCCCAACAACAACAACAACAACAAACCCACACACACTGAAGAGAAGTTAAATAAAGAGCTGGTCCTTTTACCAAAGCAACAAGGTGCAACCACAAGCACTTACCGTATTTTTCGCACCATAGGACGCACCGGACAATAGGACACACCTTGTTTTACAGGGGGGAGAACAAGAAAAAAAATTTATCCCCCTCTCTGCGCAGCGCCCCTTCAGCGAAGCGGCAGGAGGTGCTGCGCAGAGAGGGGGAGAATTTTGCCCCTCTTGTTTTCCTGCTCTAAAACAAGGTGCCGTTCAGCTCACTCTCCAGGCTTCAAGTTCCTTTCGGCCTGCTCTTTGGGGCTGGCGGGGGAAGTCCACCACCAGCCCCAAAGAGCAGGTCAGGGAGCAGCAGAAAGGCGCAGTGGAGAGGCTGCTGCCATAGTCCCGCGTCACCTCTCCAGCTGGGAGAGGGTCGCGGGGCTATTGCTTCTTTAGCCCCGCGCGCGCTCTCCCGGCTGGAGAGGTGACGCACAGCTAAAGAGGCTCATGCCATAGCCGCGCGTCACCTCTCCAGCTGGGAGAGGGTCGCAGGGGGCTTCTTTTGCCCCACGCACGCTCTCCCGGCTGGAGAGGTGACGCGCGGCTATGGAGGCTCCAGCCATAGCCGCGCGTCACCTCTCCAGCTGGGAGAGGGTCGCGGGGGGCTTCTTTAGCCCTGCGCGCGCTCTCCCAGCTGGAGAGGTGACGCGCGGCTATAGAGGCTCCTTCCATAACCGCGCGTCACCTCTCCAGCCGGGAGAGGGTCGTGGGGCTATGGCGTCTTCGCTCCATAGGACGCACACACATTTCCCCTTCATTTTTGAAGGGGAAAAAGTGCGTCCTATAGAGCGAAAAATACTGTAGATGGAAAAGAATCCCCCCTGCAACATCATCGCTCCTTGTTGGTCAGAGACAGTGTGGAGACTGTGGGGATCTTTGGTTTTTAAACCTAAGAATGAAGGAAGATCAGGTTTGTTGTGCCTGATTAAAATCAAAGAGCCAGCTAAAAATGCCAGAGCCTTGTGGTGGTGAACTTAAAGATTTTCAGTTACAGGAGGCAAACGAAAACTTGGGGCAACTTGACACTTTTGAGGCTTATTTTTGTCTGCGTGGGGCTACTCCTCACAAAAAAGGCATGTGCAAGGGGCTAGTTGTGGCTGTTATGAGAGCCAGGAGACCCTCAGTCCCAGCGCTGATGGATTTATATCACAGAAACATGAAATGTTACGAGCTGGAAGGGATGCACAGGGTCATTTGTTCCAATCCAGAACATTTATTGCCCACCTTCCTTCCATCATGGAACTGAAAGTAGCACCCATGAGGTTCCCAGGCAGTCTCTTACCCAGGCACTGATCAGACACAGCTCTGCTTCACTTCAGCAAAGCCATTCTATACCTTTAGATTATGCCCTATAAAGGCAGTATGAGGTTCTTTCCTCCCTGTTGTGTTTCAAAACACATTTGCACATTGTTGTGGACATGGGTGTGGTTGGATGTGTTTTTAAGTCACACCAGCGTATGTTCTGGTAGGAGTTGGGGACATCAGCACATAAGCTATGAGGAAGAAAGAACCCAACATAAGGGTGTATTGGGAAAGCTGGCATTTATAGATTTTGGGACTTGTTTTTTGTTTTTTTTAAAGCAGTGTTGCTTTTCACAGACAGATTTCAAATCTTAGTCATTTAGGTGTGGTTGGGGCACTATAAATGCAACCGAGTTTTACAAATCTTTGCAAACACCTGTTTTTTTTTAATTTTGAGAATTTTAATAGTTTCATTTTGCTTTTGTAAACCACTTTAAGGTTTTATTATATTCAAAAATGTTGTAAAAAAGAAGAAGTTCTCTTACCTATTTTCTTATGCTAGTCTGCAAAAGGAGCTGAACGAAAAGGACCAAGCAGTTTAGAGCATGGGACTAGAGAAGCTGATTGTGATGACAGTCTGCTTATCTTCCAGAACTGCCTGAACAAAGCTAACCCCTCGTGGGAATACTTGCAAGAATTCTCCCAAGGAACGCTAACATTTCAGCAGAAGAAACTGGGAAAACGCTACTGCAACCTTAGCATAACTGCCTGCACACCCATCCTATTCATAACTCACTAGAAACAAGGCGATTGTGATTACACACTCACCTCCCTAGGTTTAATGATACACAGAAACAACATAGTTATCAGTGCAGGCCTACAGCAGATGTGAGTTAGAAGAACTAAAATAACACACCACAATTTTCACTCCCCCCAAAATTAGTATCCAAATAAGACAGACTGTCCCATCAGGAAATTCCCAGCGTATAGGTCCCCCACCCCCCGCAAACCGCCTCCCTTCCCCAAAGACAAGCACATGTTTCCAAGCAGGTGTGAAAGAGCCAGGACTCAAACAAGGCGATAAAAGACAGAACAATTCTCAGAAGGCACACAAGAGGCCTCATCATAAGCATGACACATCAACTTAAGGCCGGGCAGAGAAACTCCACTATTATCTAGTTTGCAGATGGACCACCCAGAAAACCTGGGTGCAATTAGGAAGGAGAAAAAACAAATGTGTGTTGGGGGGAAAGAGGAGGGGGATCCTTTGGGGGAAAGGCAATGGACCAAAGGAGCTGGCAGTGATTCCTTGTATTGTCCTGCATGGAAGCCTTCTGAGAATGAGGGAAGCCTGTAATGAGGAGGAGTACAGATGAAAGCATTTGGGAAAGAGAACGTAATGAAATAAATGGCTATGAAAACATACAATCGAGGAATGAATCACAGCATGGCAGTTGCATTTGGGGAATGCCAAAACAGTAACTCAACATGACTGGGGAAAGCAGATCACACAAGAGACAAGAAACACACACACTGCGTTACACTTAACACATGCACACAGCCTTCCAGGTGACAATGATCAAGAGATGATGACTTTATAAACAATGGCTGTGATACAGGAGGGAACCCAAGAAGCAGTAGGAGCTGCATAAGGAGAGCTTTAAATCGCTGAGATCCTTCAGATTAGCAGGGAACAAGAACCAACCCCCTCACCACCTTGAACAGCCGATTAGCAGATTTCAGCTTTTGTAAAAAGAGATCCTTCTGCATGGAACTAGGAGCAGGATTGAGGACTAGAGTCTCCACACACAGAATTGAATCCCCAGGTATGGAATCCTGTTTTGGGTAGTGTTATGGTCCTTGGACAGAGCAAACAAAGAATAAGTTATCTTACAGTTGCAACAGAATATGATCCATGCTGAAGAATGAATGGATGACTAAATAAAGCTAAATGACCTGACATTTGCTGTACAAATTATACCAGTATATCAAAGATAAGAAATTGTACAAGCAGAGTTGAGAGAGGCGAATGGGGATTTCAAAAATGTTTATCCAGCTAATCCCAAAGTCATAAGACGTCCTGGCACAGTTGAGGCTGCAATCCTATACACGCTTAACTGGAAGTAAATCCCACTGAGTCCAGTAGGACTTCCTCCAATCCTGAGTAGACATGCGTAACATTGAACCATGAATATTGGTACATCCATACCGTACGTTAGGATACTATTATAAACAGCCATGGCTTGCCCCAAAGCATTCTGTGAACTGTCATTTGTTACAAGTGCTGAGAGTTCGTAAACGACCCCATCGCAGAGCTACAATTTCCAGAGTCCCCTGTTAAGAAGGGATGGCTATTAAACCACTCTTGAGAATTGCAGTTCTGTCAGGGAAACAGGCCTCCCCCCATCAACTCTTAGCACCCTGAACAAACTACAGCTCCCAGAACTCTAAACAGCTAAACAACAGGCTAAACATCAGGAATAACCTTCTGGCAGTAAGAGCTGTTCAACTGTGGAATGGACTTCCTCAGGAGGTGGTGGACTCCCCTTCCTTGGAGGTTTTTAAGCAGAGGTTGGATGGCCATCTGCCATGGATGCTTTAGCTGAGATTCCTGAATTGCAGGGGGTGGACTAGACGACCCTCGGTGTCCCTTCCAACTCTTATGATTCTACGGCAGTTCAAAGTGGAATCACAGTGGTGTGAATGCAGTCTGACACTACAAATAGACTAAATACAAACCAGAGGATCTCGAAACCTTACAGTTTAATTAGTAAGAGTTCCAAGGTTGCTGCCTGGCTATTTAAGGAAATAAAAGTGATGCGTTTACTCCTCCACTTGCCTCAGCAGCAGCTACAATATGGCAATTAGTTTCTGTCAGAATGGGCATAAAAGCATCAGAAGGCTGCCCTTTCGTACCAGAATGGAATCTTTCTTTGAAGTCTCATTCCACTCAGGTTGGTAGTTTAGACGGTTTGGTCAAATCCCATTTAATTATCATGAAGTCCCTCGGCGGGTCACACGGTGCCATATTGTTTGAAGAACACAAGTGTTAGTTATAAAACCTTTTTGAACTTGTTCAGCTCCTCGATTTGCCGACGCACAATTGCATTCTAAAAAGGGCTAAATGAACCCTTCTGAAAGTGGGGTGGGATTGGGGGGGAGGGAGGGAGGGGAGAAGCCTCGCTAGAATTCTCTCCAAAGCCTTTCAGGCCGGACAAAAGTCCCCACAGAGCACATAACGCTCCTGTACAATGGGGCGTTTAATAATAGCGGTGGGTTCCATATGGTCTAGCCACACAATGGACAAGCGAGGACAGCTTAAGGATGAAAGTGTAACAAGCCACAAGGTGAGACCAGGATGTTGTTTGCTGTGTCGAAGCATTCCATTCATAGCAGAGGTAATCACTGCTTGCTTTATCCGGACAATTGCACGGCAGCCCTTAAACACTGGGTTTGTGACAGTTAACGAAGCCCAGCGGGATTGTGAACGCTTGAAACAAAGGGGGGGGGGCGGAATACTACCTTTGATAATGCATGAACACTGCCCTGGATCCAAAAAACTACATGACTATCAGTTGCTAGGAATCACAAGTGGCGAGAGAACTATTGAGCTGACATCTCGCTTCCCAAAGGCATCTAGCTCATCACTGTGATGGAGCAGTTGACCCCTTTTGTCTGGTCCAGCAGTTCTGTGCAGCTCCCAGCTCCTTACGTTACACAACAAGTCTCTTTTGAAACTGAGCGAGGCCTGAAAAGGGTTTTACGGAATTTATTTAGTTAAAATATTTGTGCTACCCCCACCAGCCAATGGTTATTGCAGCGCCTTACGGCATATAAAAACCCCAATCGAAACAGCAATCAGATACTAACACAAATGCCCCAACCCAGTATATTAGGAATCTCTTTGACGCGAGCTGCTTTGGGGGGCGGGGGAGGCAGTCATGTCTCAAAAGCAAGACAAAGTAAGTTATGTAAGTAAATAAATAAATAAATAAATAAAGAAGAATAGTAAATTGGATTCAGTAGTCAGGTTAAATAAAAGCATATGGCATGGTGGAATCTACAATTAAATGGGGGAAAGTCAAAGATTTTACTGGGCACGACCAAGTCCTGGCAAAAGCAGCTCTTTGGATCTCTTTGGGCACTGTGGACAAGGGGTTAGGCGTGACTTAGTAACTTTCACCAAGAGTTTTGACCATGAACTGTAGCACCCAATACTATTACTGATCTTTGGCATAACATGAGAAATTCTCCTTTGTAGGCCCAATGGAAATTAAGAATGTAGGAAGCTGCCTCATATGGAGTGAGGCCACTGGTCCATCTAGAGAAGTACACTAACTGGTAGCAGCTTGCCAGGGTTTCAGACAAGGGGACATCTCCAGTCCTATCTTGAGATTCTGGGGATGGAACCAAGGACCTTCTGCATGCAGAGCAAATGCTCTATTACTGAGCTACACCAGTAACTCAATGGACCAACACACCCCTTTCATAGCTTGAACTAGTTTCAAGGGAGTTTAGGAACAAAAGGCTTTGAGTTGACGTAACCCACTGGATTCTGTTATCCCTATTTTTGTAAAAATATGGTCTTGACGCTTTTTTTTGTCAGTCGGTACAATAAATCAACAAAACGAGGCAAGGCATCAATTTAACAAAGAAGCCACCTGAAGCACATCTTTGGATCGGCCCCAGCACCCAACGAAAACATTACATGCCATCATGCGAGAAGCACTAAATGGGGCCTTGGCCTCAAGCACCAAACTATGATGGATGGAGCAGTGAAAGATGGAAGCTTTTTTCCCCCTCTTTCCTCCTTTTAAAATAAAGCAGATGAATGGATAAAATTGCTGATGAGTCTGGAGGATCTCCCATGCACGGAGGAGAAAAAAAATAATGATGGTGGGGAAGGGGGAAAGTATTGATCTGGCATGCTTCCAGTTAAGATGGAATTGCCCCCACCTCTTTCCATTACTATCACGCAGCATAGATTTCCCCAGTTCTTTGGACTTAGCTTCCAACTCTTGAACCTGCTCCAGCAAAGTTTTATGGTAGGTATGCTTGGCCCTGTATCGCAGGAGAAAGACACAAAAACAAAGACACCAACAAATCAACTTTCATTGGATGTAAATGACTCCAATTTCCCCACACGGAGTTAGATAGTCAGTAGGGCTGGCTCAAGACCCTACTGCCCCAGGTTCTTTTTCAAGGATGCAGTCCAGCAGAGGATGCTAGACTGAAAAGCATGGATTGCATGCTACCTTCTCAGTGGCGCTATTCCAGCCTACACCAACCTGGTGCCTTCCATATGTTTGGATCTCAACTCTCATCAGCCCCAATGAGCATACCGGGAGGGCACCAGGTTGGAAAAACCTGTGTGTGCAGTCGGGTGAGCACTGAAGATTGGGGAAATAAAGAGAGTGCAGCATGTTAGCACTTGATTCAGCTTGACAGTACCTGGGACAGCATCCATATAGTGATGACAAAGCAGTTTGCTTTAACAGAACGCTCTTCTTGACTTTGATCAGAAAATAATACCCAGTGCTCAATTGACAGACGGGTTACAGACTGGGGATCTGCTACTGCCATCATTGGACTGCTCAAGAGTCGGCCATTCAACGAAAAGAGAAGGAATTCATTGAATATTCATAGAAGCAGAGCCTGATTCCATTTTGTCCTTTGAGCAGCACAGAAAACCTTAGGAGGCTCTTTGATAACAAATGGCCAATCAAATGTTCTGGTTTACGTGGCCTTTTCTTCCCTAAATCACTGCCTCCTAAAGGTGGTTCTTCTCCCCTCTTAACATGCCACTTGCAGAGGGAGAGAGAAAAGGGTGTCTGCAGCCAGAATTTTCTGATTCTGTGCAGAAAGAGTGCACCATTTTTCACTACTTGCACACAATAACAATAGGTGCAAACATCTGCATCTTCAGAGCAACTGGTAACCTTAATGCCTGGATTCATTTATTTTTCAGAAAGAATCTGTTGTTCTCACTAAAGAGCAGAGCTCATCTCTAGCTGTTGCTCCATCACCTTTTTCCAAAGAGAAAGTCACAAGCAAGCCATGAGATAACTTGGATTTGCATTGGTCTACACAGAACCTTAAAATGTTATCAACATTCTTAATAAGGAAATTATATAATTTTCATCTGTGTCAGGCTTCAGCTTACTGGAGCAACAGCAAAAGAATGTCCACATTTTCATTCACGACACCCTATTATGTACTTGAAAGCTTCCTCAATTTCCCCCCCTGGCTGGCGTGAATGTTGTTAATGCAGGAGAGAATTTGGAAAAGAAATGGAAGGGTCACCACAGCCAGGGTTTTTTCCATTTACAAGAGGAGCCAATTTCAAATGATGTCTATTTAAACCTCATGTGGGAAAACTGCATGGACATGTGGGATCAATTGTCCATCAGTAAGCCAAAACTTTATTCTGTAAATAAATATACTTGCTGATTAGATTTCTGTGACATAACTTTTCAAGGCTCAGTTACGACTATTAATTGACCAAATAACATTAGTATGTCCTGAAAGTGTCTAACTGTAGGCAAAAGGACCACTATCTAAACGGCCCAATCTTAATAATGCCTTGAAATAGTATTAGTAGTGTGTACCTAGTGACAAACCTGGTGCCCTCTAAATGCTCTTGGACTTCAACTCCCATCAGCCCCAGCCAGTATGGTCAATGGTCAGGTGTGATGGGAGTTGTAGTCCAGGAATGTCTGGTGGGCTAGAGGTTCCCCATCTCTGCTTACATGCTACCAACATCATTCTTTTTTCTCTTTTTTTTTAAGATTATACAATTTAGACACTGTTCTCATGCTTTGGTTTTAACAAAGTTTGGTCACCATTAACATCAGTCTTCCATTAGTATAGAAGTAGAGGGTATTTGCTAGGCTAGTTCATGAAGTTATTGCTTGCACCACAACCCACATTTCATATGTTTGTGGACACAATACTTTTCAATGAGTCACTTCACACATCCAGGGCTGGATTCAATGGGCTGTATCTGATTTGGCAGGTCACAATTTGTGCAGACGTATAATATAAAACATACACATCACCTTAGATGTAATAGTTCAACTTTCAAAGGATGGGTTCATAAAGCAATGCATTTGGATAAGCACAAATTATAAGAGCAGAAAAAGGTGGGAACAATTAAGTAATTTTTTAATTTTGTAGGTTATGATCATATTTGTAAGCAAAGCAATAAAACGTCGTGAACCATTATTTAGAAACCTAGTTTGGTGATTGCCTATAAATACAAGGGTTGTAAACTGTCCGTTTATCAGATAAGATCTTAAGCTGCAAACTCTGAAGAGAGGGAGACGATGCTCCATCTCATATCCGTAACAGCACAAGAGGCAAATCAGTATTTACTACAAAACAGCTTGATCTCATTTTTCCACAACTGTCCTTGGAAAAATCCTACTGATGTATGTAAATGGAATACAAAAAGAGGCACTTGTTGTGACCAATTAAAAGGTAACAGCTGAATCCTGCCCCTCTATCAAGTTATATAGCCATCTCTCACTATCAGCACTCCAGTCAACTTAAAATTAAATCCATTGATCAGAGAAGCAAACTTCTTTTAGCCTAATGAGCCAAACTCTTTCCAGCTAAGAGGCTCAGGACTAGAGCATTCCCAGGCAATGACATCATCACCCAAGTTTTGTGATGGCAGCCATGGTATGTTTATTTTTTATTTTTTAAATAAGCACACTTGCCTTAGAAGTCAACTCATCTTTTCCTGTGGCATTCTCAAAAATAAATATGGCAGTTGCTGGGACCCAGTATGAATGCTGGGGGTTTTTTTTGTGTTTTTTTTTAAAGGTGGTCATCGCAGGCATAAGCAGTGGAGTCCTACTGGAGTCCTGGTGGCGGCCCAGTGATGAATGGTATTGGCACCAGCCCCAAGAAGGTTGTGACATGTCTCTATGCTTAGAAAAAATACATTGCACCTCCAGTCTCCGAAGCCCATGCTATACATACACTTTCCTTTCATAGATACATACCCTGCCCATCATGATGACTGGTGTTTTCATATGGGATCAATACTGATATTGTGGCAGAACATCCACCAGTATAGATATTAGGCATACCCTAATAGTGACCTGAAGTGCACTCCTTAATTTTATTCCAAAAACATCAAATACTGCCTTTCATTTCTGAGTGAGGCAGGAAGATAAAACACTGTTGTTTTAGTGGCAGCAAAACCTACCTGACTGGCCTGACTGCCATTGACAGGGACGCACCACCAGGGGGCGTTGCAAAATAAAGGCCCTCTCCCTCCAGGTACATCATGCCTATCAGAACAGCAGCCATTTTGCTAGTAATGTATAAAGCACAGCTTTTGCTCTGACAGGTCTTTTCCTTCCTTCCTCGTAAGTCCAACGTTGTCAACCCACTAAATTAGAAACCTTTAGCTCCTTACTCCACTCAACACATGTCCACAGAAAAACGGCCCAGTGGAGGAAACAGCTTGTTCCATCCTGGCTGTGTTTTCTTTCTTTTTTATGAAGGCCTACCTCCAACAAGCAGAGCGAAGGATAGCTGGAGGCTTAAATGTAAAGACAATTCTGTCTTCACCGGAAAATGCCAAAAAATGGTCTTGCTGCGGGTGTTGGCAAGGAACCCAGACAGAAGGATCAGTTCATAAGATTACTAAATATGTATCTTGCCACGAGATGACAGCATTATGGGTTACAATATTTTGATTTCATGGCACGGAAGCTACATGTGCAACCCTTTCTATGCGCAGCCCCCTCATTCCGTTGCAACAGCTGGGATGTCTGTTGCTCAGTCTATCAAGGAGCATCTTGACATATCCCTTCAAATAGAAGCAGGGAAAAGCCATGAGGCTTAAAGACATGCTGTCTAGTTCAGATAAACAGTAGCAAAGAGAAAGAGAGGAAAAGATACAAATGCTCTAGTGGGGACGGAAAGAAAGCAAGCTAAAAGCAAACAAGGCTTTTCCTTTATTCAGGATTTCATGTTAATATTTTTGTTGTTCAAGCGGTAAACATTCAGTATCATTAGGCATCGTCCTAGATGGGGAGTGTGACGTTCACAGTCATCTTAATAGCAGTGTTTTTAATAAGATGAATAGCAGTGTTTTTAATAAGAAGGTGAACGTCTGTGCTAGGTAATGTCCTATCCACCCCTTGGCTTAACGTGTGTGGTGAACCATATGTGGTTCAAAATGCACTTTAAGACAAGGAGTGGATGGACCCTAAGAAAATAAATTGCTACCTATATAAGCTTTTAACATCCACACAAACATATTCTTCTGTGCAGCCCTTTGTCACAACAAGCGTAGCAAGTAGATATGACTATTTCTAATCAGGATATAAACTGGTCTTCAGTCTTGGCCCAACATTCATCTTTATGACTATTGTCACTACTGGAACATTTTTTATTGTTTGTGTTGGTGAAGCTGGTTAGCAACCTGTATGGCTGCTGCAACCACCACTTCAACAGATCTGCAGCAAGATTAAGATTAGTGGCTGTTAAGATTAAAAGAGAGAATCTCATTCTTATTTTGAATTTCAACAGTCTTTTTGACAAGAGGTGCAGTTAATGAGGCATTTCCCCAACTTACGCTCTACACGCCACATCTTTAACAAGGCACGCTGTGGGCACCAGAAATAAACCAAGCCAGAAGTATCCACACCTCAGCACCATTCCTGCCTGTAAGGAGAAATGAATGCAGTGTTAATCATGATCACGTTACACAATGCAGCAGGGACTGGCTGAAATGTAAGGGTAAGTTAATAACATTGTGTGAAAAAGGAATATAATAAAAGCAACTGAAAAGCAATGCATTGCATGTCGATCTACTGATTTTATTTCATTCCAAGAATTGCCACCCAATTACTGTTGTTGGTTATTCATTCGCAAGCCCTACCATCCAACTTGGTGGGCCTTCAGAGAAGCTTATGGTCATTACAAGGCAAACGTTACAAGTTCTCACAGCACAACACAACTTGCCTCCTTTATTATTTCCCCATTATAACTGTGGCAAATATTTCTTGACATTCAATGACATTGTGTGATTGATGCCACTCTTAGGTTGTAACTCAGTGGTGGTCCTCCATATGCTGGTGGAACTCCAGCTCCAACCATCCACAGCCATTAGCCATGATGGTTGGGGTTGATGGGAGTTGGAATCAAACAACATCCTGTGACCCCCCTCCCTTTTAATGCTTCAGGAGGAAATGCACACTTATGCTAGGTTGCTTAATGCTGCTTCAGAAACAGAGGAGTGGTCCTCATACTAAGTCTGATCATCGGTTCATCTATCTCAGCACAGCCTACAGGAGGGATCACCAATGTGATGCCCTCCAGACATTGTTGGACTACAAATCCCATCAACCCTAACCACTAGCAATATTGGCTGAGGCCATTGGGAGTTATAGTCCAACATCTGGAGAACATCACACTGGCAGTGGCTCTCCAAGCCAATTGAACTTGGCTCCTTCTGCATGCAAAGCAAACACTCCACCACTAAGGTATAGCTCTTCAGAGGCCCATCACATATTGTCATCAGTTCCTCTCCCACATACACTCTTTCAAAATCTTTTTTACTTACTTTGCCAAACCTTTATTAGGCATTACACATATAGGCCATCATAAAACATCCATATATAAAATTTTAAAACATATACAAATGAACAGCCATGTAAAAATATGTAATAATGAGGATTTTCATTGGAGTTTCTTCCCGCTAAATAGTGCCATTCATCACCCTAAGAGATACTATTGATAAAAACTCAGCCACCCTTGTAGCTACTTCCGGGTTAATGTCAGACAGATAGTATCTGATATTTTCATTGTGCCATGATGTTAGACTACCCAGAAAAAGGGGATAGCACACATTTGGGTAGCTGGTTGTACAATGGACAGTAGAAAAGAATATGTTCTACTGTGTCTGGCACTTCAAAAAACACCCACAATGCCTATAATTTCTGGGGATGTTTAAATATCTGCCCTTGACAAAAGCTGAGGGGAAAACGTTCTAACATAATGGTCTAACATAATGCCCTGCGTCGGACTGCAATGATTAAGTTTGAAATATAAGTGACCCTGATATCTGTTGTATTTAAACCATAAAACATGGAGCAAATTTTATTTACAGCTGACTCAAAGTTTTGTTTTTCAGTGTCCCTTAATTTGATTTGAATATTATGATAAATATATTGCTCACTTGAATTATACAAAAGTTCCAAGTCAATACCAATAGATCTGATTTTGCTATGTAAGAGTTGGAACCATCTGGATTTATAAGAGTCCTTAAGTAACTCAGAAAGCAGACGCAAAGGTTGGCAATGGAAATGGCAACGCAACCAGTATTTTATAGTGCTAGCCCACACCCAGTATTCCATCGTGTGTATACCTAGTTCTGCACACAGCGTCTCATACTTGATTGAATTTGGGAGCCCCAGGATACGTCAAGAAACTTGAGTGTATCTTATCCAAATCACTATTATATGTTTGTATCCGTATTGGGATCCCAAAAAGTAGCTGGGACGACAATTGAAAAATTTGAACAGCAGCTGGTATAAATTGGTTACCTTTCTGAAAGTAAAAGTGAACTACTTCTGAGGAGGTACACTTTGTACACTTTGCCTGTTTTATAGCGCTTGTGCGATGTTTTAACCAATCTGAGTTGCTCTGGAATAAAATTCCGAGATACCTGTGCATCTTTACTTGCTGGATTTCTTGTCCTCTTATTTTCCATTTCTCTAATTTCTGGGAATTAGAGAAGACCAGAATTTTTGTCTTCTCATAATTTATTGAGAGTTTATTGATTTCACAATACGAAATCATGTTGAATGGTTTCTTTAAATGTAAAGGTTCATCATTGTTCCACCCGATGTGTATGTCTTTAAGGGGCCAGAGCAAGGGCCAGAGCAAGATAACGAGACCCAGCTTTACAGCTGTGAAACATAGCAGGTGCTGCTGAGTTGTATTGATTAAGCTGTGTCAGCAATTGGGTATAGTATATAAGGAGCAGCACCTAGCTCTCCCATTACCCTGGGGGATGGGTTGGTGGTTGGGTCTGGTTTGTTGTTGATGTATTTAGTGTAAATGGAGTCAGTGGCGTAGCGTGGGTTGTCAGCACCCGGGGCAAGGCAAGTGATTTGCGCCCCCTAACCCGTGGATTTGCGCCCCCTAACCCTAACCCCCAGATGTTGCGCCCCCCCTGCACCCCCCACGCTACGCCACTGCGGAGTCGTCCGCCATCCTGAGCCAGCGGACCGACCGATCGCTCGCCCGCCCGGAGCCGCTGCGGCCGGAGAGCTGCGCCCGATCGCTCTGCGCCCTCTGCCCGCCGCTGGCTCTAGGCCAAACCCCGGGCCCGACTCGGGAAGCAAATACCGCGCATGAGAGGAAAAGATGCGCAAACCCCCGGCGCAGGCGCCCCGCTTGTTGACACGGGAGGGGAGGGGGGGAGAGGAAACGCTGCTGGTGCCGCTGCTCCTCGGCAGCGGCTCCTCCTCTTAGCCCGCCCTGCTTACATTTGCGCCAATCCCCACCCACTAAAGCCTTCGCGCCTCCCAATGGGAAACCTTGCCGGGCGGCGGCCTCTGCTGCCTGAGAGTTCTAAAGCCACGCCCACTTTCCCAGAGACTGGCTGTTCTGAGGGAACAGCGCTTCTTGCTGCCCGGGCGCTTGCTCTAATCCCGCCTTCCCTGGGAGGGAGGGACGGCGGTGGCCGCGAGCGTCTGGGGTGGGGCGCGCGCTGGCTCTCCCTGGCGGCCCCCGCGCCTGGCGTTCTATCAGCGCGCCCGCCCGCCTCCTCTCTCTTTCCCCACCCATCCTCCACGTGCTGCGCTCTAACCCGGAGTTAGAAGGGAATTAGAACACGCCCCCCGTGTGGGGTGGTTTTTTTTTTTGCTGCTTCTTCTTTTTTTAGGGCTTTAAAGTTATGCTTAATATCTGCAACACATTGAGTGCTCGTCCAGAAAAGTTGAGACTCACCCTCCAGTGCTATGCTCATGAGGCGCTTTCCTTCTCGTTGCTTAGGACTTCGTAGCAGCGGGGGAACCGCCAAAAAAGCCCCTTCGGGCGCGCGGGAGGAGTGAGCCGCCCGCTTTCCCGCCCTCGCCGGCCTCCTGGGGCGCACGCAGCGCTCGCGCCCTCCGCAGCCCGCCCAAACGCGCGCCAATGCCGGGCGGGCGACGCGCCCCCTCCGGGAAGCGCGATGTAGGCGCCGCTCCTGCACCCGACGGCCTTTTCTGCAGGGCTTCTAGCTGCAAGCGAGTGTGCGCGCAGAAGGCGGCGCCTGGGCTGGGGAGCGCGCAGCCTCGTCCTTTCCATCGCAGCCAGCACTGTGAGAGAGAGAGTGAGCCACCAGGACCAGGTAGGGGCAGAGAGCTCCGAGTGCGCCCCCAAAAATGTTGCGCCCGGTGCGGCTGGCACCCCTTGCACCCCCCACGCTACGCCACTGAATGGAGTTTTTGTTTTTGCTATTAAAACCTTGTTTAAGTTATTTTTGAGTCCCTTTTTAATGCATGGTCTCCCCAGCAAACTCTCTGCAGTGCTACCATACTGCAAAAAGCCAACAAACCAGGGAGCGTAAATGACATTTCAGGTCTATCCTCGTCAGTGATAATAAGGCTGCATCATCCACATACAGTAACAGGGGGGACCAGGTTTTGATTGATTTTGGGGGCATGTGATCTGGAAGATCTGATAAAAATAAATTAAAAAGAAAAGGATACACCCTTTCGCATTAGGGATGTCGGAAGAGAGGTGACCTTTGGCATTGAGTTTGATTTGGCAGATGTTAAAGGAATATAAATTCTGTATTAAGATCAGCAAGTGTCAATCTTAATACTGAAATGTGCCCACTGTTGCCAAAAGCTTGGTGACCAGTGCTGTAAGGCATAGGCTGGATAAGCCAGAATAGATGTTAAACACATCCCTTGGTCCCTGTGACTGATATGTCTTATGGTATGACAGATCTATTTGGATGTTTTGCTGGTGGCCACACTTTGAAATTCAACTGCATTTAGCAACAAAGCTGTCGCAGTAGGACAACTGCTAGACAGGTGCTATTTCAACACATTTATCATCAGTTCTTTGATGCTAAATCCTGCACGCAATTGCCAGCTACAAAAGCTAAGATATGCTGTTTGCTTGAACATTTATGAATACTTTGGGACCCAGTGGAGCAAGAAGTAAACAACTTCCAACCTTGGAATCAATTTTAACAGTGTGGGGTTTTTTTGTGGCAGTTGTCTGCAGCCCAAAATACAATGTACATTCTCTAGAACAGGGGCCGGCAACCTAAGGCCCATGGGCCACAAGCAGCCCATGGGGGTTGTTTAACTGGCCCATGGACCCCCGCCACCTGCTCTGTCAGCTCCCGTGCACCGTGCTAAACTGGCGCTGAGCAGAGCGGGGACCGCCTTCCGCGACACTGGCAGGTTTCCCATTGGCTGCAGGAAGCTCCTGCAGCCAATGGGAAGCTGCGCACGCCTCCTCCGTGCCGGAAGGAGCACCGGAAATAGAGTTTGCACATGCGTGCGCACACACTGCAGCGTCTGCAGGACCGTGAACCGGTCCAAGCCACAAAAACTTTGCCGACTCCTGGTCTAGACCAACCTGTGAAAGCAGCTGCTGCTTAAAGGCAGACCCATGCGCAATGCATTGCAGTAGTCTAACCTGGAGGTGATCAGTACCTAGACAACTGAAGCCAAGCTATCTCCACACAGAGAGGGTTGCAGCTAGTTCAGCAGCTCTACCGCTGAGTTTATGGCTCTTCCCCATATTTTATCCCACTGAATCTTTGAATGTTTTTGTTCCACTGAATCTTTGAATGTTTTTGTTCCAGGGAGAACTATACTTTCTATTTTCTGTTTGATCCCTCTCAACAATAAAGATGTCGAAGAAGGTAGCTGTGTCCCATATATATATTTATAGCCTTCATTTTATTGGACTCACAAATCTAACCTGCGCTTTTCCCTTGCCACCTGGAGAGCTAGAAATGCATATTTTATCATGGAAAAAGTGGTTGTAGTGCAACAACTCTTGCAAACCAGGGATTTTTAAGGAGTGTCAAGTATCTTGAAAGGGCACATTACTGAAAATGCTTGTAAAACAGCCTTTTCTTTTCTTTTCTACATTGCAAAATAGAAACCACAGAATATGCATCAGTTATCACTTTGTCAGTTCTTAACCAAATATGGATTTTACAAGATCACTGAAGGGAAAAGCTGAAGTAGCTTCACAGGACCAGGTTACCCACAAGCAAGCTAAGAAGAAGACAAGAAGACCTAAAAAGAGCATTGCTAAATCTAAAAGAAAAACATCTCATTTCCTAACAAGTTCCTCAAAGGCTTTTAGTCTCATTTTTGTAACCAAGTTTGAGGGAATGAGTGACCACATTGTCCGGACATCTGTTTTTAAATATTAATGCACAGGAAAGAACTAGCCAGCTATTAAACCCACCCATGAGAGACATAAAGCAGTATCTCAAGATTGTCTTTACTTTTTTATTCTTTGGAGTTTGGCAATTATAAAAAAAGCCCTATAGGAGACAAAATTCAACAGGGATTCATTTTATTTCCCTTTCCAGCCCTTTTGGTTGTCCCACATACCCTCTTCTCGCACAGGTGTGGAGTATCGTTTCCATTTGAAAAAGCTGAACTGAATCTGAAGCACAGAACAAAACCCCAACTTTATTTTTCTCGACTCATGGGAGAAAATGTGCAACTGGGCTGTTTTTGTCATGGCTTATAACAAGTAGACACACAGAATCCTAAAGGAGTCATAGAATGTACCCTTTTGCTTGTGCATCGTAAGATTTTCTTAACAGAGAACTGCAATGAAGACCCCGTTATTAAGAGAGTCAGCCGTATAGGGAAGGAGGACTGGACACCATGAAAAATATATGGGGAACCGATAAATTTGGATCCAAAGATGACCTTCGCGAATTTAAAGTGTCTTCCACTCATGAAAGGGCTTATTAAAATCTTATTCTAGAGCAACGTGCAAGGAAAGTAAAACTAATTCAATGATCTTCTATATAATTTGCCTATGATATGCTAGCACAGGAGTGAGGAACCCTGATTAGGCCCACCAGACTTCCGCATTTGGCCTGAGAGATAATTTTGGCAAAGCCTGCCCCACCAGGAGGTCCATAAATGTAAGATAAACTTTATTAACGATTTAGAAGATGAGGAGTCTATGTTATAGGAAGCCATAGCTCTTCTGAATCATTCTCATGTGAAGTACTTAGGCACAGCCCACTTAAAGGGATACTGTCCTCACAGTGTGGGCAGGTAAACGCAAGACCGGGCCAAAGGGATCACCTGGTTGTTGGCGCTTGCATAGCACTGTCGTATGTTTCTAGACCAAGGAATATTGATTAGTGGGGCTGAGAACTGAAGGTGTGCTTGCATATCTTCTGAAACTGTTTTGCTTCTCATGCATTACTGGACCAGGGACTGACAAAAAGCTATTATCGTTGGCCTTTGCTTCTAGCTATGAGCTATGGAAGCTTTTGTTTAATGAATGTTTTGATTCTGGAACGTGTGTTGAAGAAGGCGACTAAGATGGTCTGGAAACCCTTATGAGGAATGGTTGAGGTAGCTGGGTATGTTTAGCCGGGTAAAGAAGAGGCTGAGAGAGGGCATGATAGCCATCTTCAAATATCTCAAGGGCTGTCACATGGAGGATGGAGCAAGCTTGTTTTCTCCTGCTCTGGAGGGCAGGACCTGAACCAATGGATTCAAGCTACAAGAAAGTAGATTCCTACTAAATAACAAGAGCTGTTTGACAGTGGAATGGACTCCCTTGGGAGGTTGTGGACTCTCCTTTGTTGGAAGTATTTAAGCAGAGGTTGGATGGCCATCTGTCATGGATGCTTTACTTGAGATTCCTGCATTGCCAGGGTTTGGACTAGATGACCCTTAGGCAAGTTCTCTTACACTTCCTTCAGTATCTTAAAAGTACCTATATTGAGGTGTATCAAAATGTACATTTAATTACATGCAACCAACTAATCTGTTGAGTGGAATAAGGCAAAGCAACAATAAATTACTTAATTGGTGGCCAACCCTGGTTTAAATATATTTCTCAAGAACGCTTGAATACTTTATTCAGGGATAACCTATAGGTCATTTAAAGCCAGATTTGGTTAATTTGACTAATTGGCAATAAACATCCAAACTGATGAGATGTAAGGATTCATTGTTTCAATTTTTCATTATTTCTCCAACAGCTTAGTTAAGAATATAATTCAACTGTGCTGTTATGATTGATGTCACGGTGTGGCTACAGAGCATATTGTAATTTATTGCAGGAAATACAATTTCTTACTCATTAGTAGTCTTGGTCAAGCTGAGAAATTACTGCAGAAACAAAATAATTCATTTTCAAAGTTACCCCGGGGGACTCTTGACAGGTTACAATCATTCTTACAGGTTTAATTGCAAGCCCCGAAACATATTCAGTAAAGGATGCAGTGGGTAGCTTTCTATCGCCCTAAATGAAGTTGTATACAGAGAGAAACGTATCGCAAATCTGGAAAACACAGGTTTGATGAAACAGACAATGTGGCAATGTTACATGCTTTAATCACTCTTTTGATGTGAACTGCCACTCTGCACATATAATTTATGACATGAAAGGGGCCATTCACTGCCAGCTTCAGTTATCATCATTTTTTCATTGGTAGCTGGATCTCTTACATTTCAGCTTTTACAAGTAGCCTTACTCTTACACAGTAGCTGGTTTTATATAACAGTTATGCCGTTATCATGTATGCTGCAGGGGGGAAAATAATTAAATTTTACAGAAACCCACCTTTGAATGAAAGGCTCACAGGGAGTAATTATATTGAACAGAAGCCCAAGGATTCCCAATGAAGATATCTAGCACAGTAATACAAAATGCTATATCAATGCACCAATGGGCCAAATTAAGACTACAGAGTGAATAGTAATACTGAAATGTTCTGCTATCTGTATATTATACTAACAAGAGATCTGGGGAGGGGAGTTGTGCCCATCTTCCCCCTTAGACAAAATGTTTAAGAGGGAGAAAGAGACACTGCACGTAGTTCTAGACCCAGACTCCTTGACTAGGCAGATGTTAGGATGCATATTGAAGTGTCTATACATGGAAGTTCTCCCACCTATTCTCTGTATTTGACCATACTCAGTGAGATGGGTGGTGCTATCAGGTTTGACTGTTTGGGAAAAGAGAATCATGGTGCCCACTCCCCCTGCCCTGATACTTAGTCCACTCATTTAGATAGATAGATAGATAGATTCTTTATTGTCATTACACAAGTGCAACATTGCACAAGTGCAACGAAATTGGATGCCATCCCTTAAAAACAACAAAAGCAAAACAACAACAACAACCAAACAAACCACATTCCAGCCACACCCACACCCACACCCATCAAACTCCCAGATCACACTATCGAGTTACAGCATTTAAGAAGGCCACAGCTCTTGGGTAGAAACTATTTTTCAGTCTGTTTGTCCTTGACTTGATGTTTCTGTATCTCCTGCCAGAAGGCAGTAGTACAAACAGACTGTATCCCGGGTGAGATACATCCTGCAGGATATTGTTTGCTTTCCTAAGACAACGGGAACCGTACAGTTCTTCCAAAGATGGGAGGGGATGACCAATAATCCTTTGGGCTGTGGTTATGACCTTCTGGAGCACCTTCCTCTTCCTAGCTGTACAGCTGGAGAACCAGGCACAAATACAGTATGTGAGAATGCTCTCTATGGAGCCTCGGTAGAAGGACACCAGCAGTCTCTCACTCAGATTGTTCTTCTTTAAAAGTCTGAGGAAATAAATTCTCTGCTGGGCCTTCTTCACCAGAGCAGTGGTATTTGCGCTCCAAGTCATGCCCTGATCGATAGTCACTCCCAAAAACCTGAATTCCGCCACCCTCTCCACCCGTTCCCCGTTGATATACAAGGGCTGAATGTCCGCCTTTTTTTTCCTGTAATCCACCACCAATTCCTTGGTCTTAGCCGTATTAAGAGCCAGATTGTTCTCTCCACACCAAGCACAAAGCCGCTCCACCTCGTCCCGATAGGCGGACTCATCCCCTCCTGAAATGAGCCCCACCACCGTAGTGTCATCAGCAAACTTGATGATTTTGTTGCTGGAATAAATGGCTGTACAATCATACGTATAGAGAGTATAGAGCAGGGGACTCAACACACAACCCTGTGGTGAGCCGGTGTTAAGGCTAAGGGCTGTGGACATATGTGACCCTACTCTAACCCTCTGAGAACGTTCTGACAAAAAGTCCAAAACCCAGAGACAGGTGGAGTTGGAGAATCCAATCGCCTCTAGCTTGGACACCAGTCTATGGGGGAGGATAGTGTTAAAAGCAGAGCTAAAATCCACAAACAGCAGCCTCACATAACTCCCCGGCTGCTCCAGATGGGACAGAGCAGCATGGAGAGTGGTAGTGATAGCGTCTTCCGTGGATCTATTTGCCCTGTATGCAAACTGGTAGTTGTCAAAAGTTGATGGAAGACAGGAAATAATGTGACGGCGCACCAGTTTCTCAAAACACTTCATGATGATTGGAGTCAGTGCAACTGGTCTGTAGTCTGTGGGCTCAAACAGATACCGTGATTGCTGAACTCTAGACTGAAGTTATAGGAGCAAAAGGAGGAGTGCACTTTAGCAAAGGAGTTGCCAACATGGTAACCTCCAGATGTCCTTGGACTACAACTCCCATCATCCCTGACCATTGGGCCATACCAGCTGAGGCTGATAGATGCTGCAGTCCAATAACATCTGGAGGTGATCACACCGGCTATTGTGATAGCTGGGGGCTCTGTGTTTCACCCTTGAACCTCTTGTTGAGAGTGACTATGTTCTACAAGAGATTTCCCTCAGGATGCAGACTAGGAAGGACCATGTTTTTCAACAGGAAGGGTCTTCTGCAATGGGTAAATAATGAATATGGTTGTCAAATCCCATTCAGAAGTTCATAAACTAAGCACAATGTAGCTTGAAACAAAATTTCAACTACTGAAAAGATAAGTGGCATTCATATATAGATTTTTAAGTACAAGCAATTTTGAAAAGCTCAAAATTAATAAAGCTTGATTTATGCAGATTTTTTAAAAAACTATTTTAGAATTAAACATTTTGCTTCAGCTCTATTTTGGTTGATATGAGACACAGCATCCAAAGATTCCTGTAACAGTCATAATCACACCTACAAATTGTTCTTCAGAGCCAATGATGTCTGCACCAAATGAAGATGAAACAAAGAATTAAGAAAAGCAACAAAGAATTAAGAAAAGCAACGTTTTGTCTGGCAACCACATGGAGGTACTAATGCTCTGGACATCCCACCATGCATGGTAAGTGAAAACACCCTTCATGTCCCATAAACTCAATGGGATGGAACCTAGGCATACCACAAATTAATCTGACTCTATAATCACAATTCCCTTCATTATTCTCTCTCCTTCATATTGTTCCCATTATCGCTTATAATTTTATTTAGGTTCTGAGCGGCCCCTTGCAAATGTCACCTCCAGTGGCGCTGTTACAGTTAAGTAATTTTAGACTCTGGAATAAATGGACTAACTGTGGGGTGGGGGGCTCCTTAGATGGTAATGTGTGCAACTTCACTTAGTTCCAAATAAAAAAAGAGAAATCAAAAATTAAAAAGTGAATTGATCAGTTAATCATTAGCTATTTGTGGAGAGCTAGCCCACTGCCTCTTTCCTATTAGAAAGAAGGGTGAAATGCAACTTCATTGGTCCTGAATTGCACTGTTTGCCCAGAGGAACATGTTCTTCCTTTATATCTACGGCGACTTTTACCTTAAGGAACATGATTGTTTGAAGGCATCCATCACATGATGCAATTCAATGCTATCAATGTCTCAGAGATCTATGCTTCTGTGCAAATCCTCTTAACTCATTCCACCCCCCATTTAACAACAACAACAACCACGTACCCGGTACATTGTACAAGTATAAAAGAACACAACAAAACACCAGACAAAAGCTTCCCACTATAGGGCTGCCTTCAGATGTCTACGGAAGGTCGTATAATTATTTATCTCTTTGACATCTGACGGGAGGGCATTCTACAGGGCGGGCACAACTACCAAGAAGGCCCTCTGCCTAGTTCACTGTAAGTTCACTTCTCACAATGACGAAACTGCCAGAAGGCCCTCTGAGCTGAACCTCAGTGACTGGGCTGAATGATGGGTGTGGAAACGGTCCTTCAGGTGTACAGTGACCTGGCTGCCTTTTCCTTGTACACCCCCAAAAGAGAATGGAACAGGTAGGTGATGACGATGTCCACCTTCCCTTCCCCCATTAAGCCAATGGAATCTTATGGATAGACGCTTATCTTTCTCTGGATTTCACACATCTTAATTCTTTTGCCTTGATCTCCCTATCTATCAGTAAGAAATCCCTCTGTCCTTGAAAACATCTCAAAGAAAGCTGCATTTCTGCCTTGGTGGGACTCTTGAGTAATGAATAATTTCAGGCCCTTTGTTAAAGAAGCAGGAGGAGTAAGAAATCTGATAGTTCTAGGCTTCACTACACTTTATGGCATTGATTTATATTTTCCTTCTAATTAACATTACTAGGAAAAACATTTGGTTTGGAGTATTTGGAGCAGCCCGTCTTCAAGAGCTCCAGGGTGGAGGTTCAGCAGGCCCCATCTGTGCCTCTACAATGAATTACTTCCGCAAACACACAGGCCCAAAGCCTTTCTGAATCCTTCCCCATAATCCCCAACATCTGTTCTGTGTCCAATCCAGACCAACTGTGGGAATCTGCTGTCAGCATTAGCACAGATGAGTAAACATACAAGTGCCTGAGTTAGACAGCCCTGTGATTTCAGCTGAGAACTCCGGACATAAAGCAAGTTTCTTATTTAAACCATTCACAATGAAAAGGAAGCACCTGCTCAGAGAATATCCAAAATAAATTTTCCAGGAGTCTTTAAAAAAGAAGAAAAAGGATGACTGACAGCACTAGTTCAAGGTATGACATGAGCGCAAGTCAAAACATTTGTTACTAAGGGAGCTCCATTAATAATATAAACAGGTTACTTTCCTTTTCTGCCTCAACAATACACACATCTGCTGTCTAGGGCTAGAGCTCTGGGATAGTTTTATACTGGATTCATGCCAAACTGCAGCTGATCCATGTGATCAGTACTGTACTGTGGGCAAGTTGCATGTCTGATGGTCACTGAGGCACAAATGGAGACCCCTAAGGCTGCTGCATGGCAGCAGATCAATGTGGGGAAAATCAGAGGGAAATCAAGTGGCAAACAACATCCAAATGCTATGTAATACACTTGAAGATACCATCCTGTAAGAAGCATTTTGACCATAATATAAGGTTACCAGATGTCCCCGTTTCCCAGGGGCAGTCCCCGGATTTACAAATCAGTCCCCATACAAAATCCATTGAAGTTGGAAAATGTCCCCGAATTCATTGAAAAAAATCTGGTAACCTTACCGTAATACTGAATCAGTCCCCAGCCAATTCCAACTCCACAATTCTATGATTCTATGTTGAGTAGCCAAGGTGATTGCTGCTTTGGCATTTGCTAGGAACTGTTTCTGCTTTTGGCGATTGTTCCTTCTCAGGAATAGGAAGAAGATGTCATCAGTTTCTGCCAAATAATTCACATTCACTCTTTCAACAGACACTGATCTGGGTGTTTCATTTTCAACTTGTACAGTAGCTTGAGTCTGCTATATTTTTCCCCCATCAAGAATGTACATGGAGCTATCAGCAAGACTGAATATAGCTAGTAAATGGAAAACTGTGCAATGCCTTAGTTTAGAATATTGGTATCAATCTCTATGGACTATTGATTGCTGTAATGGAGGAAATAACCTATCAAATGGGACTTGTACAAGGACATGCAACTCCAGAACTCCCTTTACATGATTGGACACACGGTTGTTGACTATACATCACAACAAATGTTTACTAAGCGTCCAGCACTTCAGGTTGCAGTATCAGGTAACATTGCTAAAAAAATTGTGTAAGGATGTTATCATTAATATGGCTTTTTGTTTGTCTGCTTAGCTCTCTATGTGACCTGGGAAGGAAAGGATAGGGAAAATCAGTAAGTTTATATTTTGTAAGTCATGACAAATGTGCATGTGAATGTTTTTGATGTACATTTCTGTGCACAACTTTATTATTTGTATGTTGGAAAATTCAAATAAAAAGAGTTTTAAGAAAGAGCAGAAGAGTAACAGGAAACCCCTGACTCCACCCAGCTACAGCGAAGTCCAGTGCCACCTAGTGACTAAACTAAATGACGACACTATCCATATGCCAAGGTCTATCATAGAATCAATTGTAGAGTTGGAAGGGACCCAAAGCATGACATGAAATAGTGTTTCAGGGGGTGGAGCCAATTATTTATTGCATCCCATGAAAAATCCATCGGGACAGCCTAATTATATAACAACAAATTTGCACCTGAGTAACACAAAACTTTTGGGATGCGGGTGGAGCTGTGGGTTAAACCACAGAGCCGAGGGCTTGCCGATCAGAAGGTTGGCGGTTTGAATCCCCGCGACGGGGTGAGCTCCCGTTGTTCGGTCCCTGCTCCTGCCAACCTAGCAGTTCGAAAGCACCTCAAAGTGCAAGTAGATAAATAGGTACCACTCCAGTGGGAAGGTAAACGGCGTGTCTGTGCGCTGCTCTGGTTTGCCAGAAGCGGCTTAGTCCTGCTGGCCACATGACCCAGAAGCTGTACGCCGCTCCCTCGGCCAATAAAGCGAGATGAGTGCCGCAACCCCAGAGTCGGCCACGACTGGACCTAATGGTCAGGGGTCCCTTTACCTTAACTTTAACACAAAACTCTAAAACTGCACAAGGACCTGATCAAAGAGAATCAATATTCATAATTTGCCGGGGGGGGGGGCAATGATAGTGCCACAGCATGGCAAGCTGAGCAGAAACTAGAGAGCAAAAATCCATATATTCTTCAATATGTTATAACTGAATGCCCTCAGTCATCAACATTAAGTACAGCCATGCAGTTTCTTTTATTCCTTCCTGCCTTGGAAAGGCTGGCAAAGCTATAAGACATGTGCACGGCAAGGACTGGGATTTGAATTTCTTAACACATCTTTCAGCAAGGCCAGGCAGCTGTCTTTCTCAATGACACTGAAGTCCAGACGAGGTGAGCTTCAAAGCTCTTGGTTTCACCACCCAGACAACCAAGCTAAACTAATCCAGTGGGGAAGCAAATCTGCATTTCGACCGGAGGCCTAAAAGGGAGAGCGTGAAGTTCTCAAAATAAGCACCATACCTTCGTAGACAGCCTCCACCAAAGGAGAACACAACCCACGAAAGCAAAATGCCATAGTGGCAAGCGCTGGCTGGCATACGATTCCCCACCGAGCTCACAAACTTTCAGCTGTTCACCTTTAAAAACTCTGCCTTTTATGCTGCAGCTGGGCTGAATGCTGCTATTGTGTCTGGAAGATTTCTGAAAAATAAAGTCTAATGGAGAGGCGGGGAGAAAGTTTCAAATTATACTAAGGAGTGAAGTTGGTGTTGAGTTATAGAGGAATAGCCTGTGGAAACATTGGAGCTAATCTCACTGCATCACTTTCTTCTTGTGAGGCAGTTTTCCCTGTGCTCAAGTCACAAAGCACACAAATTGCTGGAAGAAAGAGCAAGGACTGAGCATTTGCCTGCAGCCTCTTCCTTCCTTTCTCCATCTCATATCCACTAGACACATATCAGAAGAGAGAGGTTGGACAAACAACACTGGTCCCACAACCATTGGCTAATTGGCTAATTCAGATTTTGGGGGGGGGCGGGTGTGTGGAACTTTTCCAGTTTTATGATACCTAAAACAGCATTTCAGATGCTTACATTCTCTGCCTTTTAAGTTTAATTAGACTTGCCTTAGGCTCACAGGGCTATCATATTTTTCCGAAACTTGTTTTTTCAAGCAAGTCAACTCCTTCTACTGGTGAGTTTTCCCACATGACTTTAGCCTTTCAGTTTGCTCTAAGCTTTACTTTTTCTTCATTTTTATTATTGTTTACCAAAGGCTTGCAGGCAGTATGGAAATAAAGTTAAACTAGGGGGAAATTATTATTTTTCCCCCCTCTCAACTCAACTATTTTCCCCTCTTCCCCTCAAATTTCAGCCATGAAAAATCTTCAAGTGTCACTTGCAACCCCAAAATTAACGGAGGTAGCAGCAGTCTTCTTCCCCACCTTCTCCACAGGATTTACCGGCTCTTTTTCTTCTTCAGATTAAACTTCCTCCCCCACAACTCCACACACATGAATGATTTGTGGACCATACAATAAACCCATTTGCTACAGGCAGCTGAGACATTATCAAAGGTTTCATTACAGCCGTCAAGCTTTAAGTATCCTGCAACTGTTGGGCAAAAAATGTACAGTTGAAGGTAGCATTAAATATATTCATCACCTGCTTTTGCCAGGCTCCTAAAAGCAGCCTAGACTAAAAAGAAATTAATCTGGAATGCTGATACAGAATATTTTTTAAATCAACATTGCAGGTGGATAATAGCAGGTCAACCCCCCCCCCAAAAAAAATATTGCACAGAGATCTTTGGTATAGAGCAAAAAGCAGAAAAGTATTCTCAACCAAGCCACATGTTTCTACTATAAAATAAAGGGCACCAAACTTCATAA